>NC_057798.1:465629152-465933463 GCF_018294505.1 Triticum aestivum | reverse complement strand
TTTGAATGATGCGATTCGCGTCTCCGGCTGTTTACTTCTGCCCATCTCGATTGATGTTTATCTGCGCAGCGGTAGATCTGTTTGACCCGTGGAAATTACTCGGAATCTGTAACCGTAGTACCAGGCTGTTTTGGAATCGTTAATATAATTTGGGGAAATGGTTCGTCATAGGCTAAAATGGCCCCTCAGATGTGGATATGGCTGTGGTTTTCGATTGAATTGTTTATTATATAATCAGTTTTTTACATTGTCCTTCTTTGATGGATGGATCCAGCGACTAGCCTTGTCAGGAATGAATATGGGTGGGGAGTACTAGATCGACTGAAACACAATTTGTCTAGCATTTTATCATTCATGTACTGACGAGCTACACCGATAACTTAGACTGATAGTGTAACAAAATTTGATTGTAATGTCTGATTCTTGGCAAGCTGCATGAGTTGCGTTTTGCTGTAAATATGGACAAAGAGTGATGTTGATGAAATTTAGGTGAGTATTATGTGAGTTGTAGGTGCTCATAAAGGATCATCATACATGTGTTCTTAGAGACAAGAACCAGATAAAGCATGTTTCTGAACTACCAGCTTATCATTTTTCTAATGGGCAACTTTGAATTGCTTGTTGGTTCATCTCTATGCATGAAAAACAGGAAATATACTAATTTTTTGATACTTTTCTTTCGGTGAGGAAAATATTATGCATATCTTATGGTATTTAATCCCATTTCCTGCCTGGTTACAGTCTCCTAATTATGTGTTTGCCGCATGAGTTCCAATTATCTTTTGTTCCTAATAAATTAAATAATAAAATGTGTATTTTCTTACGGCATTGTAACAACTTCTGATCATAATTTGTAGTGTTTAATTCTTGGCAAGCCACGTGGGTTGTGTCTTGCTGTAGAAAGCGAAAAAGACTAAAATTTATGAAATGCACATGAGAATTACGGGAGTGGCAGGTGCTCCTGAAAGAACATTAAACATGCATTCTAGGAGACTAAAAAGAATATTGTGTAATATGTTTCTTAACTACCAGCTTTAACCAAATCACTTTCAAGCTTACTGGCAACCTTGTACTGCTAGTCTGCTCATCTATAAGCTGAAACTAGATCTAGCCCGCAAAGAGGTTAATGCCAACATATTACTCTTGTTATGACACTGTAGCCCTTTCTGCTCGTCTGTATTCTAATACTTGGTAGGCTGTTTGATTTGCGCTTAGTGTTAACATGGACAAATAATATGGTTGATGGAATTTAGGTGATCATCATGCGAGCCATGGATGCTCATACATGACCATCACACATACACTTGGGAGACTAGTAGTGTGACATGGTACTCTTAACCCTTTTTGCTCGTCCATGTCCTAATTCTTGGTAGGCTGCATGAGTTGCTTTCTACTGTAAATATGGACAAATAATAAGATTGATGGAATTTAGGTGAGCATCATGTGTCATAGATGCTCATAAAGAACCAGCACACATACACTTTGAGACTAGTAGTATGACATTATACTGTAACCCTTTTTGCTCCATGTCCTAATTCTTGGTAGGCTGTGTGAGTTGCTTTCTGCTGTAAATATGGACATATAATAAGGTTGATGGAATTTAGGTGAGCATCATGTGACATAGATGCTCATAAAGACCCATCACACATACACTTGGAGAGTAGTAGTAGGATTCTGGCATATCATCAAGATTCACCAGGCTTTTGGTGCTCTTGGTTTCTGTTTGTTGTCGTGTGCTTTACATAGCCTCTTATTTGTGTGTTTTAGAAATAATTATTGATTTGTTTTGGACTTCTATTGCTGTTATTATTCCTTCTGTACTTTAAATGACAACGCTGGACAGGACTTTTGTCAGAACTTACTGATTATGCTCGAAAATATCAGTAAGGATACCAACGCAGAATTCTTGGCATAAGGCCATGGACTCATGGATCATTATAAACACTCATAGAGGTGACTGCAGCAATGTAGTATGAGAATGTAAAGAAGTGAAGTTTGCTGTGGTAGTTTGTTAGCCGTGGGGATTGAATGAGCTGTCAACTCTTTTCTACATCTCTAAATTCGCTTCTGCTTGCTGATTACTTGCTCTTTGTGTGTGCATCAGCTTCACGTGGATTCCATGCTACCGGTGTGAAGAGGATGTCAGGGCATGGCCATGATGAGCCATACTACCTCCACGCCAAGCACATGTACAACTTGCACAGGATGAAGCATCAGAAGCTGACTGCATGGACTTCGGTGCTGGGAGCTGTAAGCATTGGTGTCGGTGTCCCGGTCTTCGCGGTCGTCTTCCAGCAAAAGAAGACCTCCTCGGGCTGAGCTTACATGCCCCCTCCCTGGGCCTACTTGTTGGATCTATTTTGAATTTAGCATTTTGTGAAGCCAAAGCTGTCACTTCACCTTACTCTTGTTGTTTCGTGTTACTCCATTTGCTGTTAGCAGATGATCTGAATCTTAAGCTCGTTTCTTTACGGCACTGCTTTCTGTTAATAATACAAGTGGCTTGAACTTTCCAGGCTGTGGAGAAACCCTGCAGTGTGATCCAATTGTTGTTTGCGTTCCTCTTGGCACCTGTTGAGGCCTCTTTTGCACTTTGCATCCGTCTATATGCTGTCAGATAATGATTGTGTAGTTTGTTATTATCTGGCGAAAATTGCTCAGATCATGTCTGATGGATTATAGCCCGAAATTGCGAAGTGTAAATCTGTAAGATGGCGAAAGAGGCAGATTCAAACTGTTTAATGTTCGTGTGCTTGTGTGGTGGTATAACTAAGCTTATACTTTGGCTTGGTACTTATTCGCCGATGTCCTACTGGTGATGAATTTTTAATCTTGTTTTTGAGCATGAGTATTTATAATCCAACTGGTGAGCGAGGTAAATCATGAGAGCTTTGGTAGATGTTTCATTTGGCTTTGCAGCGTACTACGGGGCCTAGTAAACAAATTGCTCCTACCCATTTCGAGATCAGGAAGGGGAAAAAAAACTTAGGCCGACATGGCTCATCAAATGCGAATTTGCGTCCCTCTTTTTCAGAAGAAGAAGGGGCATAAATGAACTTTTCCCCAATAAACCCCTTCTTCCATCAAGACAGACAGACAGTTCCTTGGGCACCAGAACCACCCCTTCCCGTTCAGACGCGGCGGAAGATCGAATCGGCCGCGCACGGCCATGGCTCCTCCTCCGCCGCCGCCGCCGCTTCCTCTCCTCCTCCTCCTCCTCCCGCTCCTGCTCGCGCCCTTCTCCGCTACCGCCGCCGCCGAGGAGTTTCCGCGCGACGGGAAGGTGATAGACCTGGACGACAGCAACTTCGAGGCGGCCCTGAGCTCCATCGATTTCCTCTTCGTCGACTTCTACGCGCCATGGTGCGGCCACTGCAAGCGCCTCGCTCCCGAGGTACTGCTGCTACTCGGCCTCACACCCTGTTACTTGCTACTGCTATCACTAGTCCCGAGAGATGTGTCGCGAATTCAGTTCTTTCGACTGTCCATGGTGCGAATTGAGATGCAGCTGCGGATCTCGCCAATTGCGCGAGTTCTATGGAATTAGGTTAATCGAGCGTTTCGGATCGCAAGTCATTACCGGGATCTCTTGGAACTCTAGCAGGTTAGCGCGAGGATAGGGGGAGAGCGTACAAAATGAAATTTTATTTTAGAATTCGTATGAGGCGACCTAAATGTTAAGTGGACCATGAAATGTCACGCGCCATCACCTCAATTAAGGTAGATTACTATGTCGAAGAACAGAAATTATTGAGCTGCACACAAGTCTTCTTGATCTTTTCAGCCTACCATAGACTGGTATAGGGTATGTTTGGTTCATGACATATCGATTCCTTGACCCTTTGTTGGACAAAGTTTGGCAAGATTTGTAAAGAGAATGTGTGGAGAGCTGGCAAGATTCCATTGGCATCCCAACCAATTAAGATTCAAAGAAACACAGGCTGCCAACATTTTGGTACGATAAAGGTTGGCACCAACCAAACAGACCCAGACCCATAAGTGTATCAAGATGTTTCCTTCTTGACCTTAACTAGATCCTCAAATTTTACATTTGCTTATTTGAACTGTTATAAAAGGAGGGAACTTTGGAGTATCTGTCTTGTAGGACTTAAGACTGAGAAAATAAACTGTTGCAGTTAGATGAAGCTGCACCAGTGTTGGCGGGATTGAGTGAGCCCATCATGGTTGCCAAAGTAAATGCCGACAAGTACAGGAAGCTTGGATCAAAATATGGAGTGGAGTAAGTGTTCCGCCCATAACTAGTCTGGGTTTAGAGATTTGTACATGCTATCATTATGATGTTCTTTATTTTTCTTCTGAGTGCAGTGGGTTCCCTACTCTAATGCTCTTTATACATGGGGTCCCTATTGAATACACTGGTTCAAGGAAAGCTGACTTGCTTGTCCGCAATCTTAAGAAGTTTGTTGCGCCTGATGTTTCTACTCTCGAGTCGGATTCTGCAATCAAGAGCTTTGTTGAGAATGCCGGCACAAGCTTTCCGATGTTCATCGGTTTTGGGGTTAATGAGTCATTGATTGCTGAATATGGAGGAAAATACAAGAAAAGAGCATGGTTTGCCGTCGCAAAAGATTTTTCTGAGGACTGGATGGCGACATATGATTTTAATAAGATCCCAGCATTGGTTGCAGTTCATCCAAAGTATAATGAACAAAGTGTGTTCTATGGCCCATTTGAAGGTAATTGTTAGGAAACATTATTTTATTCCCTCCTTATGTCTATTATTCACAGTTTCTAGTTTCTTGAATCTGAGTGGTAATTTGACTAACATGTAGAAACTTTTTAATATCTTATCGTCCCACGTTTATGAGGCTAGTAAATGACGGTCTTGTTGTGTACACAGGACGCTTCTTGGAAGATTTTGTAAGGCAATCGCTGCTGCCTTTGACTGTCCCCATCAACACCGAGACACTGAAATTGCTGGATGATGATGACAGAAAAGTTGTCCTCGCAATTTTGGAGGATGACTCAGATGTAAATTCTACGCAGCTGGTAAAAATTTTGAGGTCTGCTGCTCATGCGAACCGTGATTTGGTGTTTGGATATGTTGGAGTCAAACAATGGGAGGAGTTTGTGGAGACTTTTGATGTTTCCAAGAGCTCACAATTGCCAAAGCTGCTAGTGTGGGACAGAAATGAAGAGTATGAACTAGTAAGTCTAACACTTACCTCGGTAATCTATTCTTGTTCCAGCTACCAGCATCCTAATGAAACCACCTTTAGTGTATCACTGTTCATCGGCGTGCTTATATTGGTTATATCGTATTCGGTAGAAGCGATATGTTTAGTCCTTTCATATTTATATGGTATTTTAGAAGTTTGAAAATTAGATATAGAGGTATGGTTAAAAATATTGAAAAGAAATACGGAAGCGTGTTTTTTTAACCTGCTATTTCTGCTTAGCTTGTCAGCATCCATTTTATAGTTTGTCATGTCGTGTAACTGACTGAAAATGCTTCTTGCGAAGGTGGAGGGTTCAGAAAAGTTAGAAGAAGGCGACCAAGCATCCCAATTAAGCCAATTCCTTGAGGGATATAGAGCAGGGAGAACAATAAAGAAGAAAGTCAGTGGCCCTTCCTTCATGGGTTTCATGCACTCTCTTGTCAGCATGAACTCGTTATACATTCTCATGTTTGTTGTTGCTCTTCTCGGTGTCATGATTTACTTTACTGGCCAAGATGATACTCAGCCAAGACGGGTTCATGACGAGTGATAGCTTCTTGCATGAAAAGAAGGTCATCAACCAGGAGTTCTATCTCGGAGGTTGTATTGCCACCTTTGAACTGTTGTTAGCCCTGAAGAGGTCAGGTTTTAGTGGTTGCTTGTGATCTTCGCCGTTTCTCCGTCAGCAATCATCAGGTCCTGCATTTTCTCTGCCCCCGTTTCTGTTTGTTGGTTAGAGCTTAGCAACTAGCCACCATGTAAAGCTAGAAACACTTCCTAATTTTGCCACTTGTGTGGAGTTTTTATTTATTCTATTGCGAGGGTTATATGGTGTATCATACTCTGCCGAACTTTTGTACAACTGAACTTATACAAGTATTAATAATGTGCGAATTGTGATCCGCTCTGTTCTTCATTTTGTCACTAAAACGGGCCCTTCTGTCCAGATTTTTGTTTGTTTGTTTTGTCAACTCTTCAGCAATGCGAAGATGGTTTAGTTCAACACTAGAGTTTCCGGCTGGATATGTATTGCAAGATCAGTCATCAATGAATAGATATGTACTCCCTCCGTAAACGAATATAAGAGTGATCTAAACGCTCTTATATTTGCTCTTATATTTCTTTACGGAGGAAGTATTAAACATCCTGTACTTGTTTCATGACGATGCAGAATAAGAACCCATGCTTCTGTTGAATGGAATGGGCAATTGCCTTTAATTTTATTGGCTGAGTAAAAAATACTTAATTTTTTTTCCTTGGCTGAGATATGCAGCCAAGGCTGAATGCATTTTTTTTTTGCCTTAACATGTACTCTGTTTTCCTTTTTTTGCCTTAACATGTACTCCCTCCGTCTCAAAATTCCTGTCTTAGATTTGTCTAGATACGAGTCTAGATACCCGTATCTAGACAAATCTAAGACAAGAATTTTGGAACGGATGTATCTAACACTAAACGTAACTAGATACATCCGTATTTAGACCAATTTAAGACAAAAATTTTGGGACGGAGGGAGTAGTACTGTACCTGTTCGGTCCTGTCTGTAAGCTTGTTGTTTTGTGCGGTAACCACGTCTAAGCCCAGGCTCGCTCTGTGGGGCTATGCCCGTTACTTGAGTTATTTACCCAAAACCATCATGCTTGAGGCCAGGGTAACAATTTGATAGTTGATACCATATTTGAGCCATGACACAAGAAACCATCAACTCTGTGCCTAGCCGATAACGCAGAGCACTGATTGTTCAGTTAGCTCGCGAAAACAGCGAAACCGACAGGTAGGCCCCACCTGTCGGGCTGACACGTCAATGGCTAGATGGTCATCTTCCCCACAACCATTTTTCAACGAGGCATTTCATCGAACAGCTTATGGGCACGAATCCTTTTCCTCTCGGTGGAGAAAGTGAGCAGCGGCAGCTCGTCTGCCTCTTCATGGAGCGCCAGCGGGGTAGGCGTGGATGCCCTTAGCTCATCTCTCCGCCGCGCGCCGAGCTCGGCCGCGAGCGTGCCGCTCCATTGCCGGGGGTTGTCGTTGCACGCCATGAAGCCCCGTGTCAGCGGAGTTGGCACCGCCTAGCTCCCTGCTGACTGTGGCGGCCAGCATCAAGCACGCGCTCACTAGCCAACATGGCCGCGGCGGCCAGAGCACCACGCAGAGGTGCGCGGTGACCAGCGACCAACCAGTGCGGTGAGCGGCGCGGCGGCGCAGTACATCGACGCGAAGGCCAGCAGCTTACGCGGCAGCGCGTGGCCGAGTTGCGGGAGCTGCTTGTTGCTGTACTAGGCGGCGGCTGTACGCGAAGACTGCACGGGACGCGCATGACCAGTGAGGCCAAGGCGACGGCGGCGCTAGACGCATCAGGCAAGCTCAGGGTGCACTCGTGTGATGGCGACGAGCGCGGCACCAACTACTCGTCGTACGGCCTCAAGACCGAAGCTCGGAGCGGCGGCGCTCCAAGGAGTGGATGCGGAGCTCATGCCATTCCAGATCGAGCAGGAACTCCACCAGCGCGTGCTGCCATCACTCCCCAGCAGCCGCTGCCGCTTCCGAATTGGATCCCTCTGCAGCTGGCTCCTCCACTTAGCTCCACCATCGCCGGACTTAAGCTCCAGCATATCGCCACACCCGCCCACAACTTACTTGATGAAATGCCAGGAAGAAATAGAGGAAGAAATAAATAGAAAAAACGAGTCATTGACAGGTAGGACCCATGTCCATCTCAGCAAACTTTACATGTAGGCTCGCCACGTCAGCCCGGCAGGTGGGGCCTATCTGTCGGTTTCGCTGTTTTCACGAGCTAACTAGACAATTAGTGCTCCGCGTTATTTGTTAGGCGCAGAAGACTCAAATATGGTATCAAGTTGTTACTCTAGCTCTAATTATGATGGTTCTGGGTAAATAACTCGTTACTTTTTTCCCTAAAAAAAACTATGCTCGTTACTTGGAAGGGAAATGTCCATGTGGCGTGGATTTTCTGACTTCCTACAGCCAAGTCATGGCTACAATATCCTAACTTAGCCTCGCTCAGCCGTTGGATAAAAATAAACAGGCCGTGCAAAAATGTGTAGAGTTTGTAGTATCACGTTCTTTTGTACCTACAACACTGGGAGTGTATCCCTTCTGTAACGCCTCATTTGGACTGTTCCTGTTTAATCCGATGGCTAAAATGCGAACAAAGTCAGACTTGCTCTTCGAAGTCAGATAAGTAGTCTACATCGCACTCTGAACGATATCATAGACTCGTCCCATAATAGAATAGCCTTTTTTACACTACATTGGCTAAAATACAAACAAAGTCAGACTTGCTCTTCGAAGTCAGATAAGTCTACAACGCACTCTGAACGATATCATAGACTCGTCCCATAATAGAATAGCCTTTTTTTATACTACACTGGTGTAAAAAACGCTATTATGTTATGAGACGAAGGGAGTAGTTTCTACCGTATTAGTGGTACCGACACATACACAACTGGCAAATCTTAAAACGCCGCTGCCTGATATTTTTTTTTGAAACGTGGGGCAAAAGATATGCTCCTTTTCATTAATTAAGAGAGGAGGAAGTCTCACAAGGTTATATGAAGAGAGAAAATAAAAGACCCCCCAACAGAGAGTGCACATCACGAAAACACTACTCTTCCGGCATAACGTGCCTCAAGCATTTCACACCCGCGGTTGCCTAAAGTCTCACCACTCTCTAGATGATGCGAAGAAGGATGATTGGGGGTGCGGAGTTGCTTCCAAAGACCCTTGCGTTCGTCTTGCATACTAGCATATTGAGGGAAGGCATCGCCCTTCTTCCATGGATTCTCTGGATGAAGACCATATTGAACCCCACCAATATTTGATGCTCCTGTAGTTTGCCCAAACCGAGACATCCAAGCTGACACCAAGCCCCCCTAGTCACAGCGTGTAGCCACAGTTGAAGAAAAGGTGCTCGACTCTACAACCTGAAATTTGTGTTGTGCGGAATGGGCTTTTGGATTCATCATCGAGATCATTTTCGGTCTGAATCAGCCGTGCGCGGTCGAGGATGCCTCAACCCACCTGAAGCAACATCCACTGGTCCAGTGAGTTCTCTCGCATGCATCCACTGCAGCAGCAGCGACAGCAGGGTGGTTCGATCGCTGATGGGCTGCGATCGATCTCAGATCGGAACTGACGTGACCACTTGTCGACCGGCCGGGCTCGTCCTAAGAGCAATTTCAATGCGGCGATCCATTTCGTCCGCGGCCGTCCGTTTGGGTCGGCGCGGATAGAAAAGGCGGCCCAACGCACCGACCCAAACGGACACACTTCCGTTTTTCGTCTGCGGGCGACCCATTCCCGGCCCATTTTTGAGCCTGATTTGCGTCAGCGCGGACAAGTGACGGACGCGCATGCGGTCGCCTACTCCTGTCCCCGGGCCCACTGGTCTGTGGCACATTGGCCTCCCTCCCCCCGGCCAACAAGCAACCCTCCCCCCGCCTCCTCTGTCACCGAGGCCGCCGCCCATTTTGCGGCGACTCTTCCAACTGCCGCTGCCTCCACATGCGCCCAACAACGCCGCCCCTGTCCCCAGTCGCCGGCCGCCGCCGGGAGCAAACTAGTTCCCGCCGCCACTTCCCCCACCGCACAGCTGCCCGCGACCAAGAAGACGCCTCGCCGACCCCGCCACATACGACCGGCACGCTCGTCGGACGCCGTCACACTCATCGGATGCCGGCCGTGCAGCTAGCTGGTCTGTGGGCGCCGCGTCTCCCCTCGCCGGCCGTCTCCTTCTTCGACGCCCGCAACTTGTTCGACAGTTTGCCAAGGTACCAAAATAGACTCCGCCGACGAGTTCTTTTTCCACAATTTCATTTGCGACTCCGACGATTCGTCGTCCGACGATGAGGAGGAGATATTGGCTGCCGTGTTGGTCCATCGCCACCTCAACAACCAGCGTCCGTTGTTCCGTGGCTCCATTCCGGGCCACCTTCCGGCGTTGAATCGTAACCGAGAGAGCGGGCATTTTCTTCTCTGGAAGGACTACTTTGATACAACAAACCTGTTGTTCAAACATCACAAATTCCGCCGCCGGTTCCGTATGAGTAGTCATGTTTTCAACCGTATTAGAGAGGGAGTGGTCGGCTATGATGACTACTTCGAGTGCAAAGAGGATGATGTCGGCAAGATTGGTTTCTCCTCTTATCAGAAATGCACTGCCGCCATCCGAATGCTTGCATACGGAGTGCCGGTGATCTCATTGACGAGTACCTCCGTATGAGCGAGTCTACATGCCTAGAGTCCCTGTATAAGTTCTGCAAGGCTGTGATTGCTGTGTTTGGCCCTGAGTATTTGAGAGAGCCGACAGCTGCAGATACAGCCCGTTTGTTGGCGATGAATGCTAGCAGGGGCTTCTCGGGGATGCTTGGCAGCATAGACTGCATGAACTGGGAGTGGAAGAACTACCCTTCTGCTTGGCAAGGGCAGTATAAGGGACATGTCAGGGCTTGCACTGTCATACTAGAGGCTGTGGCGTCTCAAGATCTCTGGATCTGGCACTCTTTTTTTGGCATGGCCGGATCACACAATGATATCAACGTGCTTCAGCGCTCGCCGGTGTTTGCTAGGCTTGCCGAAGGCAACAGCCCACCGGTGAACTTTACTGTCAACGACCACAACTACGACAAAGGGTACTATTTGGGTGACAGTATCTATCCTTAGTGGATCACTATTGTAAAGACAATAACCGACCCTGTTGGAGAGAAAAGGAAAAGATTTGCCCAAGAGTAAGAGAGTGCTAGAAAGGATGTCGAGCGTGCCTTTGGTGTTTTGCAATCTCAATGGGGCATCGTTCGGTATCCTGCTAATACTTGGAGCACGCAGAAACTATGGGAGGTGATGACTGCTTGTGTGATCATGCACAATATGATCGTAGAAGACGAGCGCCCGGAACGTCTGTACGATCAAGGCTTTCAGTTTCAGGGTGAGAATGTTGTGCCTGAGCATGGAGTAGCGGCAACACTTGAGCAGTTCACTCAGTTTCATGAAGACATGCGTGATTGGAAAACTCACGTGCAACTGCAAAATGATTTGGTTGAGCATATGTGGACTCATGTTGGCAACCAATAGATGTATCTACTTTTATTCGTTTGTAAAACTATGTGAAACATTTTTATTTTTATTTGGCCTGTAAACTATACTATTTATTTGGATGGACTATTTTGTTTGTTTAAAATTTTCATTTCACAACATGTTGAATGCAATGCAAAATTGGGCGGCCAGCCGGTCATGCCTGCACATATGGGTCAGCGCGTTGGGCGCGCTGCCGACCCATATAAAAAACAGGGCAGACGCCGGGCGGCCGACCCAAATGAACAAAAAAACGAATGAAATCATCGTCTGTTTGGGTCGGCCCGTTGAAGTTGCTCTAATGCGCCCATACATACACCCTGCAGACTAAAAGCGTCTCCGTCGATCCAAAGGCACAATGCAATGCACGTAGACTAGCCTACAAACAATGAATGAAGGAACGAAATACGGTCCGGAAAAGTGCATGCCCATGACCCGTCCGGGAAGGCACCGTGCGTACGGCTAGGATCTCCTCCGTTATTCCGAGCCTTAATTAGACTTCCACAACCACTGTCCTAGTGGTAGTAGGAAGAGGCCAATTGCGAGAGCCCCCGGGCCGAGAGGTGCCTTGCGCCGCAGGACGAGCACAGAGGATGGACTGGCAAATGGTGATCGAGCGCCATTGCCGGTGCATCGCGTTCTCTGTATGTGTACTTGCATGGCATCGAGGGCTAGCGCGCGGTGTACGTACTCTGCCAGTGCCATCGAATCTAAATCGTGATCGATCATCGATGGCATCGACCGCGTGCCGTGACCGGCGGTCGCTGTCCCGCGCCCGATGATCACCAGCTAGCGCGAACGCGCGCGGCGAACGGTTGCGACTTGCGTACAGCACGTATGAAGCCCAACAACCGCGCCGACCTCTCCTCGATCGAGAGCGACCAGATTCGATCGCCGATCCAAACGAATCATGAGCTCATTCTCCCGTTCCGTGCATGAGATCAACGTACGGTTCTCGTGGCCGTGCACGAGCCCATCCAGTCCAGTGAATTAACCTAGTATCTATCCAGGCAACCAAGTTAGTACTACTATGTTACTTTAACGCCTGTTCAACCCAGCGCAATGATGCATTCGTCCGACTAATCATGCAACGCTCCTGGAACCACGCACGTAACCGGACGGAGCCACGTTTTCCTGAAAAGGAATTCCACGTTGAACAGGCAATGCAAGGCACGGATGGATCGCCGTCGTGCTCGTTCGGCGGCAGGGGCCCACCGCGACGGATGGGTTCCCGGACAAAGAGGCAACAAAAGGCGCTTGTGTCGCGGGTCAAAAAGCTGTCACAGTAGAAGCCAGCAGCGTACGTCCTTCCACGTAGCCGGACCGATCCCGATCGTGATCAGAGTCGGCGTCGGCATCTCGCCGCGCGCCAGGCTGGGCTGGGCAGGCGGCGGACGGACGGTGCACACACACAGGGACACGCTCTTCCCGTGGTCGCGGCTGGCTGGGGCCAAACGGTTGGAAGGATCCGGCCGGTGTCTCCCCCGCTCTGGGAAATCATCCTTTCCTTTCCTTCTCCTTCTCATGACGATCACGATTCACGATCACGAACATACTATAACAGCTACTAGTAGTATCTTGCTCTTTCTTCGCATGGGTCCAGGGAACCTCAAAAGGTAACGATTGTTAACACTATCATCGAGACAACCTCAAGAGCAAGGTAAGCGTCGCTTTCCTTCCGTAATTAGCTTAAGTACGTACAGCCAAAATATCAATCCTGTTCACCAAACGCGCATTTCATCCAACCAAAATCAGAGGCCGGCAGGCTGGCCAGCTGTGTCTCCTTGATCCGTAATTTGTGTGACACTGGATGTGGACCCACGAGGCAATGAGTATCACGTTGGAAAATGGCACTGAATGTGAATCCGGTGTGGTCATGAGTATAGATCACATTGTAACACACATTATTAATCTTTTATTTGAACGATCACACGCATTTTCAATTTAGTTGTTGGTCAAACATAAATTTTGAAATATGTGAGCATTTTACACGAGAAAAAACGGAGAGGGCACTAGATATGTTGTGGTTAGATCCAACCATTTCTTGCACCAGTGGTAGCTGTGTTTTGGACTCGACAGTTCCCTGCAAATGCAAATCCACAGGTCTCTGAATATGTGGCTCCATCTGTATCTTCCGCATTCAATTGCAGTGTATCATGGATAACAATTCTTCCCGCTTCTTGGAAATGATTTGTGTTTCTTTTTCAACAATGATTTATGAGTGACATGTTTCTTCTCTTCTTGCTGTGTGCCCCTCGTTTGCTCGGAGCCCACGCGATGTGACATGCACACAATTATTCAGTTGGATTATGCACGAGAATTAAGCAAGCAATAATATGTGATGTGTGTTGCACCCTGATCATGTATGTATTTGAGATCATGCATCAAACAACGTAGAGAAAGACACTAACACCTTTCTGGACGCAATTGTACCGTGCATTCGCTGTTGGTTGCTTACGGCAACGGGAAAGAAGAGTCCGACGTTGATTTTTTTGGGCGACTTGTATTTATCGATCCCTTATGCGCATTTGCTATCTTAAAGTTTAAGAATGTTTGACACGTGTAGAAAGAATAAAGAGGGAATTGGTAGAATTGTTGATTTATTGCTTCAATCTTGTGGACGATATTTATGAGCACATGACCATCTTGGAGTACAAGACAAGCTAGAACAAATCCTAATCTACCTATTTTTCCTAAACAATCACGATACTCAACATCCCGCCGCAATCACAATGATATCGACGCAAAACAATGAGACTGGAGAAGAATCCGAAGGTAAGCCGACGGACACCCCCCCTCCCACATTTGTAACAATCGATGCATCGCGGGAGTCATGGTTGGAGTGGGAACCGATGAGGTTGCTCCAGCAAGGCGGTTGCCCTTTGTGTTGATGTCGATGTAGCCGAGAGCGTAGGGTGATGTAACCTTGGTGGAGCTAGCCATCCGAGGGATGCCGTGGTCGATGTTGAGTCAGGGTGGCCGGTGTCGAGGTAGTCGTCGTGGAGCCGCGGAAGCAAGGATGCGCCGAGTTAGTCATGGGAACTCGAGGTGCGCCAGGTTGGTCATGGGCACTCAAAAGTGGTGCTCTGATACCATGTAGAACTGCGCGCACGCATGGCTCCCACAGGTCTAAACATGGATCAAAAGTGGGCTGCAGTTTAGTTGCATCAGTCAGGTCTTAAACTCAAGACCTCTTGGCCCCAATACCATGTAGAACGAATAGAGAGGGAATTGGTGAAATTGTTAATTTATTGCTTCAGCCTCGTGGGCGTACATATAGGAGTAAAAGACAAGCTAGAGCAAATCCTAGTCTATCCTATGTTTCCTAAACAATCACGATACTCAACACCGTAGTCAGATAATAGAGAAATAACTACAGGAAGACTAAATGGCAGCACACTCTTTTTTAGGTTAAAGGAACTAAATTTGTTATACCACTTTGAGTACGTACTTCAAATTGTAAGGCGAAATGTTGACAAATAATTACTTTGTTACCATGTGGTCTATTTATTATTTAGATAAAGGAGGAATGCGGGGAGGGGGGGGGGGGTGGCCGACACTAGATAAGGAGGGGGTGTTAGCGGGATGGTTGGAGGGGCACAACAACGACGTCGACAAGGGATTGGGGCCGTTTGGCTGCTTGCAGTGATGAGAAAGAAGAGACTACCGCTCATTTTTTTCGAGCAATTCACAAGTAGTCAATCCCTTCGACACATTTGCTGTATTGAAGTTTAAAAATAGGGAAACAACTGTAGGATGACTAAACAATGACAATCCTTTTTTAGGTGAAGGAAGTAAATTTGTATACTCACTTTGCTAGGTGAAGGAAGTAAATTTGTATACCCAATTTGCTTGAAAACACAATATGTATTTTTGATTTATAAGGCGAGATGTTGACACATAATTACTTCTCCGTCCCAAAATAAGCGTCGCTGACTTGTGATAACGATCAAACATGTCTTACATTTTTTGAAGTTAACCCGAAAGATCTCGATTCATTAAAAAGGAAGGAAGGCAATTACCCTGTTAATATATAGAAAGGAGGGCTAAAACCGCCACAACATCCCACATAGGACAACATCGGCCTACCTGGCCACCCACACGTAGAGTCACACACCGCCAAGAAGAAACCAAGTCGATGTTGTTGATGAGTGATATTTTTACACTCACTCATCCTAGTTTAAACCGAGATATTTCATTTAAAAAGAGATATTCGCTCCGATATTGCTACCAATGACTAATGAATGCAAAGGATTCCACAAATCTTCTCTTTGATGCATTTTCACAGGAAATGGGCTAAGAAGGAAAGAAATCACGTGTGAACATGGAAAGGAATGGAAATGAAAAAGTAACCAACAGGAGGCGTGCTAGAAGAAACAACACAAAAGACGGTGTTCCATACGACTGTGAGTGCTCGTATGGCATGGATTTCGAGGCAGATCGTTCACCTGAACAACTTTTATAAAGGAGACCCTACCGAAATGTCAACAGAGGAGCGTCGATTGAAGTCAGAACAGAGTCATCTTTATCTTCATCCAAAAACCCTAGCCGCCGCCATTTCCATCTCCATAGCCACCACCACCACCATAGTGCTTCCTCATGTAGTTCATACTTGTGATCGTGCATCACAGAAGACATCCATTAAGACATACTTGTAATCAATCAATCTTCAAAATGTTTTCCTCTCGTGATCTGATCTCCATGTGTGAGTAGTCCGATAAGGTATGTGTTGAGGCATAGGCCTTGTAACCCTCTGTATTTGTTATGGCGATCAATGGAAGGGCCTTGATTTAACATCCCGCATGTGTGAAATAAAATTGTTCCGTACATGTCTATTGTCTTGTCTGCGGTCTTCATCCCTGTAGGTACCCTAGATCATCGAGATCGAGCCACGGTAAGGCTAGGAGCAAGGAGAACGTGAAGTGTATACATAACAGTGGTGACAGTTGATGACCCACAAGTATAGGGGATCAATCGTAGTCCTTTCAATAAGTAAGAGTGTGGAACCCAACGAGGAGCAGAAGGAAATGACAAGTGGTTTTCAGCAAGGTAATTTCTGCAAGAACTAAAATTGTAGGTAACAGGTGTTTGATAGCAAGATAATTTGTAACAAGTGACAAGTAACAATAGTAACAATAAGTGCAACAAGGTAGCCCAATCCTTTTTGTAGCAAAGACAGGCTAGAACGGTCTCTGATAATAAGTAAAACGTTCTCTAGGACACATGGGAACTTCATCTAGTCACTTTCATTATGTTGGTTTGATTTGCATTCGCTACTTTGATAATTTGATACGTGGGTGGACCGGTGCTTGGGTGACGTTCTTACTTGAACAAGCCTTCCACTTATTATTAACCCCTCACGCAAGCATCCGCAAGAAGAATTAAGATAAAACCTAACCATAGCATTAAACATATGGATCCAAATCAGTCCCTTACTGTATATTGCATAAACTAGGGTTTAAGCTTCTGTCACTCTAGCAACCCATAATCTAATAACTACTCCACAATGCATTCCCTTAGGCCCAAAGATGGTGAAGTGTCATGTAGTCGACGTTCACATAACACCACTAAGGGAATCACAACATGCATATCATCAAAATATCGAACGAATATCAAATTCACATGATTAATTGCAACATGACTTCTCTCGTGTCCTCAAGAACAAAAGTAACTACTCACACAACATATTCATATGCTCAAGATCAGAGGGGTAATAAATATCATAATGGATCCGAACATATAACATTCCACCAAATAAACCATATATTAATCAACTACAAGATGTAATCAACACTACTAGTTACCCACAGGTACCAATCTGAGGTTTTGATACAAAGATTGAACACAAGAAATGAACTAGGGTTTAGATATGAGATGGTGTTGTTGAAGATGTTGATGGAAATTGTTCCTCCCAAGGTGAGAGGGTTGTTGGTGATGATGATGGCTTCAATTTCCCCCTCCCAGAGGGAAGTGTCCCCGGCGGAATTGCTCTGTCGGAGGGCAAAAGTTCTCCTGCCCAAGTTTCGCATCGAGACGGCGGTGCTCCATCCCGAAAGTCATCTCCTTACCTTTTCTAGGTCAAAAGACATTATGTACGAGAAGATGGGCACCAGAGGTGGGCCAGGGAGCCCACTACCCACTAGGGTGTGCCGGGAGGGGGGGGGGGTAGGCGCGCCCTGGTGCCTAGTGGGCGATACGTCCATTTTGCATCATGTTTTTATATCAATATTTATTGCATTATGGGATGTTATTACACGTTATATCACAATACTTATGCCTTTTCACTCTTATTTTATAAGGTTTACACGAAGAGGGAGAATGCCGGCAGTTGGAATTCTGGACTACAAAAGGAGCAAATATTAGAGACCTATTCTGCACAACTCCAAAAGTCCTGAAACTTTACGGAGATCAGTTTTGGAATAAATAAAAAATATTGGGCGAAGAAAGCACCTGAGGGGAGCCACCAGTCAGCCGCGAGGGTGGAGGGTGCGCCTTACCCCTTGGGAGCGCCCCCTACCTCATGGGCCCCCTGGCAGGCCCCCGACTCCCATCTTCGGCTATATGGTGTCTTTTACCCTGGAAAAATCAGAGAGAATCTTTCAGGACAAAGCGCCGCCGTCTCAAGGCGGAACCTGGGCAGGACCAATCTAGGGCTCCGGTGGAGCTATTCGACCGGGGAAACATCCCTCTGGGAGGGGGAAATCACCGCCATCGTCATCACCATCAATCCTCACATTGAGAGGGGGTCAATCTCCATCAACATCTACACGAGCACCATCTCCTCTCAAACCCTAGTTCATCTCTTGTATCCCATCTTTGTCTCAAAACCTCAGATTGGTACATGTGGGTTGCTAGTAGTGTTGATTACTCCTTGTAGTTGATGCTAGTTGGTTTATTCGGTGCAAGATCATATGTTCAGATCCTTAATGCTTATTAATACTCCTCTAATCATGAACATGAATATGCTTTGTGAGTAGTTACGTTTGTTCCTAAGGACATGGGAGAAGTCTTGTTATAAGTAATCATGTGAAATTGGTATTCGTTCGATATTTTGATGAGATGTATGTTGTCTCTCCTCTAGTGGTGTTATGTGAACATCAACTACATGACACTTCACCATGATTTGGGCCTAGGGGAAGGCATTGGGAAGTAATAAGTAGATGGGGTTGCTAGAGTGACAGAAGCTTAAACCATAGTTTATGCGTTGCTTCGTAAGGGGCTGATTTGGATCCATGTGTTTCATGCTATGGTTAGGTTTACCTTAATTCTTCTTTCGTAGTTGCGTATGCTTGCGAGAGGGGTTAATCATAAGTGGGAGGCTTTTCCAACTAAGGACAGCACCCAAGCACTGGTCCACCCACATATCAAATTATCAAAGTAACAAACACGAACCATATGAAAACTAGCTTGACGATAATTCCCATGTATCCTCGGGAGCACTTTGCTTTATATAAGAGTTCGTCCAGGCTTGTCCTTTGCTACAAAAAGGATTGGGCCATCTTCCTGCACCTTAGCTACTTTTGTTACTTGTTACCTGTTACGAATTACCTTATCACAAAACTATCTGTTACCGATAATTTCAGTGCTTGCAGAGGATACCTTACCGAAAATCGCTTGTCATTTCCTTCTGCTCCTCGTTGGGTTCGACACTTTTACTTATCGGAAGGACTATGATAGATCCCCTATACTTGTGGGTCATCAAGACTATTTTCTGGCGCCATTCCCGGGGAGTGAAGCGCCTTTGGTAAGTGGAATTTGGTAAGGAAACACTTATGTAGTGTGCTGAAATTTACTGTCACTTGTTACTATGGAAAACAATCCTTTGAGGGGGCTTGTTCAGGGTATCTTCACCTCGACCAGAAGAGCAAAGGTTTTCTCCTCAACCTACTGAACCCACTGAAAATATTTACTTTGAAAGTCCTTCGGGTGTGATAGAGAAACTACTAGCTAATCCTTATACAGGAGATGGAACATTACATCCCGATATGCACCTAATCTATGTGGATGAAGTTTGTGGATTATTTAAGCTTGCAGGTATGCCTGAGGATGTTGTCAAGAAGAAGGTCTTCCCTTTATCTTTTAAGGGAAAGGCATTGACATTGTATAGGCTATGTGATGATATTGGATCATGGAACTACAACCGATTGAAATTGGAATTTCATCAGAAGTTTTATCCTATGCATCTGGTTCATCGTGATCGGAATTATATATATAATTTTTTACCTTGTGAAGGAGAAAGTATCACTCAAGCTTGGGGGAGGCTTAAGTCAATGTTATATTCATGCCCCAATCATGAGCTCTCAAGAGAAATTATTATTCAAAAATTTTATGCTCGGCTTTCTCATAATGATCGCTCCATGCTCGATACTTCTTGTACTGGTTCTTTTATGATGAAGACCATTGAATTCAAATGGGATTTATTGGAAATAATTAAATGCAACTCTAAAGATTGGGAACTCAACGAAGGTAAGGAGTCAGGTATAAACCTTAAGTTTGATTGTGTTAAATATTTTGTGGATACCGATGCTTTTCGTGATTTTAGCACTAAATATGGACTTGACTCTGAGATAGTAGCTTCTTTCTGTGAATCATTTGCTACTCATGATGATCTCCCTAAAGAGAAGTGGTTTAAATAACATCCTCCTGTTGAAGTGAAAGTAGTAGAACCTATTAAAGTTGAAGAAGAAACTATTACTTATAATGTTGATCCTATTGTTCCTACTGCATATATTGAGAAACCACCTTTCCCTGTTAGAATAAAGGATCATGCTAAAGCTTCAACTGTGGTTCGTAAGAGTTATACTAGAACACCTACACCCCCTGAGCAAATTAAAGTTGAACCTAGTATTGCTATGGTTAAAGATCTCTTGGTCGATAATATTGATGGGCATGTTATTTATTTCTGTGATGAAACTGCTAGAATTGCTAAACCCGATACTAAAGATAAACATAGACCTGTTGTTGGCATGCCTGTTGTTTATATTAAAATAGGAGATCATTGTTATCATGGCTTATGCTATATGGGTGTTAGTGTGAGTGCAATACATTTGACCTTATATAAAGAAATTATGAATGATATGGCACCTGCTGAGATAGAAGATATTGATGTTACTATTAATCTTGCCAATAGAGATACTATTTCACCAGTTGGGATTGTTAGAGATGTTGAAGTCTTGTGTGGGAAAATAAAATACCCTACTGACTTTCTTGTTCTTGCTTCCCCACAAGATGAATTTTGTCCCATTATATTTGGTAGACCCTTCTTGAATACTGTTAATGCTAAGATAGACTGCGAAAAAGATATTGTTACTGTTGGTTTAGGGGATATGTCTCATGATTTTAATTTCTCTAAATTTTGTAGACAACCTCATGATAAATAATTTCCTAATAAGGATGAAATTATTGGTCTTGCTTCTATTGTCGTGCCTCCTAATGATGCTTTAGAACAATATCTGCTAGACCATGAAAATGATATGTTTATGAGTGAAAGAAGGGAAATAAATGAAGTATTCTTTAAGCCAGGACCTATTTTGAAACACAATCTGCTTGTTGAAATCCTCGGAGATCCTCCTCCACCCAAGGGTGATCCCGTGTTTGAGCTTAAACAATTAACTGCCACTCTTAAATATGCTTATCTTGATGAAAAGAAGATATATCCTGTTATTATTAGTGCTAACCTTTCAGAGCATGAAGAAGAGAAATTATTGAAAACTCTGAAGAAGCACCGTGCTGCTATTGGATATACTCTTGATGATCTTAAGGGCATTAGTCCCACTCTATGCCAGCACAAAATAAAATTGGAGAAAGATGCTAAACCAGTTGTTGATCATCAACAACGGTTAAATCCTAAGATGAAAGAAATGGTAAGAAATGAAATACTAAAGCTTTTGGAGGCTGGTATAATTTATCCTATTGGTGATAGTCAGTGGGTAAGTCCCGTTCATTGTGTCCCTAAGAAGGGAGGTATTACTGTTGTCCCTAATGATAAGAATGAATTGATCCCACAAAGAATTGTTACCAGGTATAAAATGGTAATTGATTTCCGCAAATTAAATAAAGCTACTAGAAAAGATCATTACCCTCTACCTTTTATTGATCAAATGCCAGAAAGACTATCCATCCATACACATTTTTGCTTTCTAGATGGTTATTCTGGTTTCTCTCAAATACCTATGTCGAAAGAGGATCAGGAATATACCACTTTTACTTGCCCTTTCGGTACTTTTGCTTATAGACGTATGCCTTTTGGTTTATGTAATGCACCTGCTACCTTTCAAAGATGTATGACTGCTATATTCTCTGACTTTTGTGAAAATATTGTTGAGGTTTTCATGGATGATTTCTCCGTTTACGGAACTACTTTTGATGATTGCTTAAGCAACCTTGATCGAGTTTTGCAGAGATGCGAAGAAACTAATCTTGTCTTGAATTGGGAGAAGTGCCACTTTATGGTCAACAAAGGTATTGTCTTGGGGCATAAAATTTCTGAAAGAGGTATTGAAGTTGATAAAGCTAAAGTAGATGCTATTGAAAAGATGCTGTGTCCTAAAGAGAGCAAAGGTATAAGAAGTTTCCTTGGTCATGCTGGTTTCTATAGGAGGTTTATTAAAGCCTTCTCTAAAATTTCTAGGCCTCTCACTAATCTCTTGCAAAAAGATGTTCCTTTTGCTTTTGATGATGATTGTGTAGAAGCATTTGAAATACTTAAGAAAGCCTTGATTTCTGCACCTATTGTTTAGCCACCTGATTGGAATTTACCCTTTGAAATTATGTGTGATGCTAGTGATTATGCTGTTGGTGCTGTTCTAGGACAAAGAGTTGATAAGAAATTAAATGTTATCCAATATGCTAGTAAAACTCTAGACAGTGCCCAAAGAAATTATGCTACCACTGAAAAATAATTTTTAGCAGTTGTATTTGCCTGTGATAAGCTCAGACCTTACATTGTTGATTCCAAAGTAACTATTCACACTTATCATGCTGCTATTAAATGTCTTATGGAAAAGAAAGATGTTAAACCTAGACTTATTAGATGGGTTCTCTTGTTACAAGAATTTGATTTGCATATTATTGATAGAAAGGGAGTTGAGAACCTCGTTGCAGACAACTTGTCTAGGTTAGAAAATGTTCGTGATGACCCACTGCCTATTGATGATAGCTTTCTTGATGAACAATTAGTTGTCATAAATGCTCATAATGCTCCATGGTATGCTACTTATGCTAATTACATTGTTGCTAAATTTATACCACCTAGTTTCACATACCGTCAAAAGAAAAAGTTTTTCTATGATTTAAGACATTACTTTTGGGATGAACCACACCTTTATAAAGAAGGAGTAGATGGTGTTATTAGACGTAGTGTACCTGAGCATGAACAGGAACAGATCCTACACAAGTGTCATTCCAAGGCTTACGGAGGACACCACGCTGGAGATAGAACTGCACATAAGGTATTGCAATCCGGTTTTTACTGGCCTACTCTCTTCAAAGATGCTCGTAAGTTTGTCTTGTCTTGTGATGAATGCCAAAGAATTGTTAATATTAGTAGACATCAAGAAATGCCTATGGATTATTCACTTGTTATTGAACCATTTGATGTTTGGGGCTTTGATTATATGGGACCTTTTCCTTTAATGGGTATACACATATCTTAGTTGATGTTGATTATGTTACTAAGTGGGTAGAAGCTATTCCAACTAGTAGTGCTGATCATAACACTTCTATTAAGATGCTTAAAGAAGTTATTTTTCTGAGGTTTGGAGTCCCTAGATATTTAATGACTGATGGTGGTTCACATTTTATTCATGGTGCTTTTCGTAAAATGCTTGCTAAGTATGATGTTAATCATAGAATTGCATCTCCATATCATCCTCAGTCTAGTGGTCAAGTAGAACTAAGTAATAGAGAGATTAAATTTATTTTGCAAAAGACTGTTAATAGATCTAGAAAGAATTGGTCCAAGAAACTTGATGATGCATTATGGGCTTATAGAACTGCTTATAGAAATCCTATGGGTATGTCTCCGTATAAAATGGTTTATGGAAAGGCATGTCACTTACCTATTGAACTAGAACATAAGGCATATTGGGCTCTTAAAGAACTCAACTATGATTTCAAACTTGCCGGAGAGAAGAGGTTATTTGACATTAGGTCGCTACATGACTGGAGAACCCAAGCCTATGAGAATGCCAAGTTGTTTAAAGAAAAG
Organism: Triticum aestivum; assembly: GCF_018294505.1. NCBI lineage: Eukaryota > Viridiplantae > Streptophyta > Magnoliopsida > Poales > Poaceae > Triticum > Triticum aestivum. The sequence goes on along the minus strand of NC_057798.1, from coordinate 465,909,988 downwards.
GTTAAAAGATGGCATGACAAAAGGATACAAAAGCATGAGTTTAATGTAGATGACCATGTTTTGCTATACAACTCTCGTTGAAGATTTTTTGCAGGAAAACTTCTCTCTAAATGGAAAGGTCCTTACATTATCGAGGAGGTCTATCGTTCCGGTGCCATCAAAATCAACAACGCCGAAGGCACAAACCCAAAGGTGGTAAACGGTCAAAGAATCAAACATTATATCTCAGGTACCCCCATAAATGTTGAAACCAATATTATTAACACCGTAACCCCGGAGGAGTACATAAGGGACACTTTCCAGAACGTTTCAGACTCCAAAAAGGAATAGGTATGTGGTACGGTAAGTAAACCGACTCCAAAACTGTTCTAATAGTAATTTTTCTCCATTTTGGAGTATTTAAAAAATTAGGAAAATTAAAAGCAGTCCGAAAGAGATACGAGGCAGCCACGAGGGTGGAGGGTGCGCCCTACCCCCCGGGCACCCCCTACCTTGTGGCCACCTCATGTTCCCTCCGAACTCCATTTTCTTGCACACTACTTTTTTTGGTTGGTAAAGAATCATTATATAATCTCCCAAAGATTTTGACAACCGTACCACGATAAAATCCTCTATTTTTGTTTTGAGCTATTTTTCTGACAGATCTAGATCACCATGACGTCTCCAAGCACCCCTAAGGACAAGTTTTTCTAGAAGGTCATTGAGATGCTTGAGGAGGTGCTGCACATCCGCGATGTTGAGGGACCAAAGAAGACCGGAAGCATGGAGACAAAACTCAAAGCAATGGAGCAACAAGTTCTCAGGTGACAAGGGATGGTGGAACGTGGACTCAACGCCAATCACATGATGATCATGGAGTTCACCAACAATCACAAGTTGGATGCCAAGAACATCGGGGAGGCTATCTTCAAGCTTCACGAGAAAATCGAGCACCTCCAGGCCCAGATCTATGACCTACAAAACCAAAACTATGAGTATGAATATAGATTCAAGAGGATGAGTTTGGCTGCAGATTTGAGGATCCTGGAGACTCATTCATCTTTCTATGATGGTGAGCCTATGCCTTGGAAGATGGACGACAATCCTACATCATCAACAACTCCATCATCACCACCTCCGAAGAAAGAGACATAAATACATGGGTATGGGCACTCCCCTTAGCAATTGCTAAGCTTGGGGGAGGTGCCCTGGTATCGTATCACCATCACACTTCTATCTTTATTGTTTTTATTAGTTCGATCCTTTTGGTTATATCTTGATCTAGTAGAATAAATTTTTAGTATGATTTAGCATTGAGTTTTGCTTTATGTTCCATCTATGTAATCGAGTCCGTGAGTTATATATAATAAAGAGTAGTTTTGAGTTGAGGGTTTTGCTATCTTGATATGATATTGAGGGAATTAAATAAAGAATAAAAAGATCATATCGATCTTATGGAGAGTAATGACTTCACATATAAATAGTACGATGAATAAAAGTTGTTGAGAGTTGACAAACATAGTTTTGGTCATCATTGCAATTAATAGGAAGTAATAAAGAAAGATAGATTTTCACATATAAATATACTATCTTGGACATCTTTTGTGATTGTGAGCACTCATTAAAATATGACATGCTAAAATGTTGATGTTGGACAAGGAAGACAATGTAATGGGTTATGTTTTCTTATATCCGAAGAAGTTATATTGTCATGGATCATCCAATATGTTGAGCTTGCCTTTCCCTCTCATGCTAGCCAAATTCTTTGCACCAAGTAGAGATACTACTTGTGCTTCCAAACATCCCTAAACCCAGTTTTGCCATGAGAGTCCACCATACCTACCTATGGATTGAGTAAGATCCTTCAACTAAGTTTTCATCGGTGCAAGCAATAAAAATTTCTCTCTAAATATGTATGATCTATTAGTGTGAAGAAAATAAGCTTTATACGAACTTGTGATATGGAAGAAATAAAAGCGACAGACTACATAATAAAGGTCCTTATCACAAGCGGCAATATAAAGTGATGTTCTTTTGCATTAAGATTTTGTGCATCCAACCATAAAAGCGCATGACAACCTCTACTTCCCTCTGCGAAGGGCCTATATTTTATTTTTACCTTCTACCTTCATACAAGTGTCATGGTGATCTTCACCTTTCCTTTTTTAAACTTTATCCTTTGGCAAGCACTATGTGTTGGAGAGATCTGGATATATATATCCACTCCGATGTAGGTTTTCATGAAGTATTATTGTTGACATTACCCTTGAGGTAAAAGGTTGGGAGGCAAAACTATATGCCCCTATCTTTCTCTGTGTCTGATTGAAACTTTGTACCCATAAGTATCGCCTGAGTGTTAGCAATTGTGAAAGACTAAATGATAGTTGAGTATGTGGACTTGCTGAAAAGCTCTTATATTGACTCTTTATGATGTTATGATAAATTGCAATTGCTTCAATGACTAAGATCATAGTTTGTTAGTTTCAATGAAGTTTCTGATTCATACTTTACCTTGTGAATGGATTGTTACTTTAGCATAAGAAATCATATGAAAATATATGTTGTTGTTCTAAAGATGATCATGATGCCCTCATGTCCGTATTTTATTTTATCAACACCTCTATCTCTAAACATGTGGACATATTTTTCGATATCGGCTTTTGCTTGAGGACAAGCGAGGTCTAAGCTTGGGGGAGTTGATACGTCCATTTTGCATCATGTTTTTATATCAATATTTATCGCATCATGGGCTGTTATTACATGTTATATCACAATACTTATGCCTTTTCTCTCTTATTTTATAAGGTTTACATGAAGAGGAAGAATGCCGGCACCTGGAATTCTGGACTGGAAAAAGGAGCAAATATTAGAGATCTATTCTGCACAACTCCAAAAGTCCTGAAACTTCAGGGAGATCAGTTTTCGAATAAATAAAAAATATTGGGCGAAGAAAGCATCTAAGGGGAGCCACCAGTCGGCCACGAGGGTGGAGGGCACGCCCTACCCCCTGGTCCCCTACCTAGTGGCCCCCCTAGCAGGCCCCCGACTCCCATCTTCTGCTATATGGTGTCTTTTACCCTGGAAAAAAAAATCAGAGAGAAGCTTTCGGGACGAAGCGCCGCCGTCTCCAGGCGGAACCTGGACAGGACCAATCTAGGGCTCCGGCGGAGCTATTCTGCCGGGGAAACATCCCTCTTGGAGGGGGAAATCATCGCTATCGTCATCACCATCGATCCTCTCATCGAGAGGGGGTCAATCTCCATCAACATTTTCACCAGCACCATCTCCTCTCAAACCCTAGTTCATTTGTTGTATCCGTTCTTTGTCTTGAAACCTCAGATTGGTACCTGTGGGTTGCTAGTAGTGTTGATTACTCCTTGTAGTTGATGCTAGTTGGTTTATTCGGTGGAAGATCATATGTTCAGATCCTTAATGCTTATTAATACTCTTCTGATCATAAACATGAATATGCTTTGTGAGTAGTTACGTTTGTTCCTGAGGACATGGTAGAAGTCTTGTTATACGTAATCATGTGAAATTGGTATTCGTTTGATATTTTGATGAGATGTATGTTGTCTCTCCTCTAGTGGTGTTATGTGAACGTTGACTACATGACACTTCACCATGATTTGGGCCTAGGGTAAGGCATTGGGAAGTAATAAGTAGATGATGGGTTGCTAGAGTGATAGAAGCTTAAACCCTAGTTTATGTGTTGCTTCGTAAGTGGCTGATTTGTATCCATATGTTTCATGCTACGGTTAGGTTTACCTTAATTATTCTTTCGTAGTTGCGGATGTTTGCGAGAGGGGTTAATCATAAGTGGGAGGCTTGTCCAAGTAAGGACAACACCCAAGCACCGGTCCACCCACATATCAAATTATCAAAGTAAGGAACGCGAATCATATGAGCATGATGAAAACTAGCTTGACGATAATTCCCATGTGTCCCCGGGAGCACTTTGCTTTATATAAGAGTTCGTCCAGGCTTGTCCTTTGCTACAAAAAGGATTGGGCCATCTTGCTGCACCTTATCTACTTTTATTACTTGCTACCTGTTATGAATTACCTTATCACAAATCTACCTGTTACCGATAATTTCAGTGCTTGTAGAGAATACCTTACTGAAAACCGCTTGTCATTTCCTTCTGCTCCTCGTTGGGTTTGACGCTCTTACTTATCAAAAGGACTATGATATATCCCCTATACTTGTGGGTCATCAAGACTCTTTTCTGGCGCCGTTGCCGGGGAGTGAAGCGCCTTGGTAAGGAAACATTTATATAGTGTGCTGAAATTTACTATCACTTGTTACTATGGAAAATGATCCTTTGAGGGGATTGTTCGGGGTATCTTCACCTCGACCAGAAGAGCAAAGAGTTGCTCCTTGATGTCTACTACACAACCTTCTTCTGATGTTGTTGGGCCTCCAAGTGCAGAGGTATGTTAGACAGTAGCAAATTTCCCTCAAGTGGATGACCTAAGGTTTATCAATCCGTGGGAGGCGTAGGATGAAGATGGTCTCTCTCAAACAACCCTGTAACCGAATAACAACGAGTCTCTTGTGTCCCCAACACACCCAATACAATGGTAAAATGTATAGGTGCACTAGTTCGGTGAAGAGATGGTGATACAAGTGCAATATGGATGGTAGATATAGGTTTCGTAATTTGAAAATATGAAAAAAGCAATGTAGCAAGTGGTAAAAGTGAGCGAAAATGGTATTGCAATGCTTCGAAACAAGGCCTAGGGTTCATACTTTCACTAGTGCAAGTTCTCTCAACAAAGGTAACATAATTAGATCATATAACAATCCATCAACGTGCAACAAAGAGTCACTCCAAAGTCACTAATAGCGGAGAACAAACGAAGAGATTATTGTAGGGTACGAAACCACCTCAAAGTTATTCTTTCCGATCAATCCATTGGGCTATTCCTATAAGTGTCACAAACAGCCCTAGAGATCGTAGTAAAATAACACCTTAAGACACACATCAACCAAAACCCTAATGTCGCCTAGATATTCCAATGTCAGCTTAAGTATCCATGGGTATGATTATACGACATGCATCACACAATCTCAGATTCATCTATTCAAACCAACACGAAGAACTTCAAAGAGTGCCCCAAAGTTTCTACTGGGGAGTCAAGACGAAAACATGTGCCAACCCCTATGCATAAGTTCACAAGGTCACTGAACCCGCAAGTTGATCACGAAAACATACATCAAGTGGATCAATAGAATACCCCATTGTCACCATGGGTATCCCACGCAAGACATACATCAAGTGTTCTCAAATCCTTAAAGACTCAATCCAATAAGATAACTTCAAAGGGAAACTTCAATCCATTACAAGAGAGTAGAGGGGGAGAAACATCATAAGATCCAACTATAGTAGCAAAGCTCGCGATACATCAAGATCGTGCCATATCAAGAACAGGAGAGAGAGAGAGAGAGAGATCAAACACATAGCTACTGGTACATATCCTCAGCCCCGAGGGTGAACTACTCCCTCCTTGTCATGGAGAGCGCCGGGATGATGAAGATGGCCACCGATGATGGATTCCCCCTCCGACAGGGTGCCAGAACAGGGTCCCAATAGGTTTTTTGTGGCTACAGAGGCTTGTGGCGGTGGAACTCCTGATCTAGGTTTCTTTTCGGGGGTTTCTGTATTTATAGGAATTTTTGGCGTCAGTTTCACGTCAGAGGGTCTCCGAGTCAGCCACGAGGTAGGGGCATGCTACCAGGGGGTAAGGGCGCGCCCCCACCCTCGTGGATGACTCGGGACTCTTCTGGCCCAACTCTTTTGCTTCGAGGGCTTCTTCTGGTCCATAACAAATCTCCATAAATTGGCAGGTAAATTGGACTCCGTTTGGTATTCCTTTTTTGTAGAACTCAAAAACAAGGACAAAACAGAAACTGGCACTCGGCTCTAGGTTAATAGGTTAGTCCCAAAAATCATATAAAATAGCATATACATGCATATAAACATCCAAGATGGATAATATAATAGCATGGAACAATAAAAAATTATAGATACATTAGAGACGTATCACTCCTCAACCTACAGAATGTACTGAAAATATTTACTTTGAAATTCCTTCGGGTATGATAGGGAAACTGCTAGCTAATCCTTATACAGGAGATGGAACATTACATTCCATTATGCACCTAATCTATGTGGATGAAGTTTGTGGATTATTTAAGCTTGCAGGTATGCCCGAGGATGTTGTCAAGAAGAAGGTCTTCCCTTTATCTTTGAAGGGAAAGGCATTGACATTGTATAGGTATGTGATGATATTGGATCATGGAACTACAACTGATTGAAATTGGAATTTCATCAGAAGTTTTATCCTATGCATTTGGTTCATCGTGATCGGAATTATATATATAATTTTTGGCCTCGTGAAGGAGCAAGTATCACTCAAGCTTGGGGGAGGATTAAGGCAATGTTATATTCATGCCCCAATCATGAGCTCTCAAGAGAAATTATTATTCAAAAATTTTATGCTCGACTTACTCATAATGATCGCTCCATGCTCGATACTTCTTGTACTGGTTCTTTTATGATGAAGACTATTGAATTCAAATGGGATTTATTGGAAAGAATTAAACGCAACTCTGAAGATTGGGAGAGCAAGTAACAATTCATCACAACATCGAAGTATAAAGCATAAACTTTATTGAAGACTAACAAACTATGTTCTCGGTCAACTTTGCAATTGCAATTCATCATATTTTCAGGAAGGGTCTCGTATCGGAGCCTTTTGGCAAGTCCACATACTCAACCATAATTTAATCTTCTATGATTGCTAACACTCACAACATATATATGGAGCAAAAAGTTTCAGCCAGACACACAGAAAGACAAGGGCTTATAGTTCCGCCTCCCAACTTATTCACCTCAAGGGTGATGTCAACAATAATAACTCATGAGTACTCATATCCAACGAGATATATGTGCCTAGATCTTTCACCACCACATGATGCTTGCAAAAGAGAAAAATAAAAGGTATAGAGGAGAACACTACCACTCTTGCTTTAAATATAAATACGTAAAAGTAAGAGATAGGCCATTCGTAGAGCGAAGCAAAGGTTGTCATGCGCTTTATGTTTTTGGATGCACAAGCTCTCAATGCAAAAGAAGGTCACATTATATCACCCCTTATGATAGCAACCTTTATTATGCACTCTAGCGCTTTTATTACTTTTCCATCACAAGTTCATACAACGCTTATTTTTCCTTACACTAAAAGATCGTACACATTTAGAAGCAATTTTTATTGCCTTATGCACTCATGAAAACATACTTGAAGGATCTTATTCAATCCATAGGTGGTATGGTAGACTCTATTGAGATTGGGTTTAAGGATTTTGGATGCACAAGTAGCATCTCTAGTTAGTGTAGATTTTTGGCTAGCAAAGATATTGAGAAAGCACCACATGTTGGAGGATCTATGACAATATAACTTCTATGTGAATATGAACAAACATAAATCATTACATTGTCTCCCTTGTCGAACGTCTACAATTTGGCATAAAATATTTAATGGGGGCTCACAATCATAAAAGGTGTCCAGGATAGTATATTTGCATGTGAATCTCCTCTTTCCTTATTAATTCTTCCATGAATTGCATCATTGACCAATGCTATGTTTCTCAATTCTCAACAAATTTTACCACTTATACTTTTCCTTATGTAATGTCATTACTTCCCATAAGATTAGCATATGATCTTTTTCATTATTTTCTTTATTTTTTTGAAACATAAAAGTGAAGAAGCAAAAACTCAAACTAATCTTATTATATAACTCTCACTTGATTACATAGGTAGATAGATCACGAAACTAGCACTCGAAAATATATCATACTAAACTTTTATTCAACCAAATCACAAAATAACTAAGGATCAAACTAAGAACAACAAACATAATAAAAGTGATGTTGATACGATATCAGGGCATCTCCCCCAAGCTTGGCACAAGCCAAGGGGAGTGCCCATACATATGTTCTTAGGTCTCCTTCTTTGGTGATGGTGGTGGTGACAATGTGGTAAGCTTGTCCTCCGGCTTCCATGGCAGAGGTTCACCATCATAAGAGGATGCACGAGTCTCCCGAGTCCTAAAACTGGCAGCTAAACTCATACCTTTATCTTGCTTCATACACCAAAACTTGATTTTGAAGATCATAGATTTGGCTTTGCAGAACATTGATTTGCTCGTTCAAGGTGAAGACGATGTCCTTCATAGACCGGCCATTCACCTTGTGATCATGGGTGAATTCCGTGATCATGGAGTGATTGGCACTGAGTCCATGCCCCACCGTCCCTCGGCACTTGAAGTTCTCTTGATCCACCGCCTCGAGCCTGGCCTCCATGCTTCCCGTCTTCTTGGGCCCTTGAACATCCCGGATGTGGAGCACCCTCTCACGCGTCTCAATGGCTTGAGGGTGCTTCAACACCTCCTGTAGGTAGGGGTTGATGATCTTCTCGAAGAACTTGTCCTTGGAAGAGCTTGGTGCAGCCATGAAGATCTAGATATGTTAGAAAATTAGCACGAAACAGAGGATTTCTCTGCGATATAGTGGTCAAATTGTCCGTGGGTATATATAAAGAATTTTTATCTTGGGAAACAAGTATACTACAGGGAAAAAGAGTTAGGAAGATGCCCGAGGGTCTCACTACCCACCAGGGCACGCCAGGTGGGGCAAGCGTGCCCTGGTGCCTAGTGGGCACCTCGGTTGCCTTCTCGGGTGTTTCTTATTTTTTTTACTTTTTCTAATATTCCAAAACTGACAAAAAATATTTTTGCGGAATTTTGGAGTCGATTTACTTACCGTATCACGTACCTATTCCTTATCAGGGTTTTGTAGTGTTCTGGAAGGTCTCTTTTATGTATTCCTCAGCTGTCATGGTTTGAATAATATTAGTTTCAACATTAATAAGTGTACCTAAAATATAGTGCTTAATTCTTTGTCCATTGACAACCTTCGGATTAGTGCCTTCGGCATTATTGATCTTGATAGCTCCAGAGCGATAAACTTCTTCGATGATATATGGTCCTTCCCACTTTGAGACAAGCTTTCCTATAAAAAAAATCTAAAATGAGAATTGTACAATAGAACATATTCACCAACCTTGAATTCCCGCTTTTCGATTCTCTTGTCATGCCATCTTTTAACTTTTTATTTGAATAGTTTGGCATTTTCATAGGCTTGGGGTTATCCATTCATCTAGTGAGCTAATATCAAATAACCTCTTCTCACCGGCAAGTTTAAAGTCATAGTTGAGTTACTTAATTGCCCAATATGCTTTATGTTCTAACTCAAGAGGCAAGTGACCAGCTTTTCCATAAACCAAGTTGTATGGATACATACCCATAGGATTTTTATGAGAAGTTCTATAAGCCCATAGTGCATCATCAAGTTTCTTAGACGAAATTTTCCTAGATCTGTTAACAATCTTTTGTAATATCAATTTTATTTCTCTATTGCTAAGTTCAACTTGACCACTAGATTCAGGGTGATAAGGAGATGCAATTCTATGGTTAATATCATATTTAGCAAGCAATTTATGGAAAGCACCATGGATAAAATGTGAAACACCATCAGTCATTAAATATCTATGGACTCCAAACCTTGGAAAAATAACTTCTTTCAGCATTTTAATGGAGGTGTTATGATTAGTGCTACTAGTTGGAATAGCTTCTACCCATTTAGTGACATAATAAATAGCAACAAAAATATGTGTATACCCATTGGAGGAAGGAAAAGGTCCCATATAATCAAAGCCCCAAACATCGAATGGTTCAATAGCAAGTGAATAATTCATAGGCCTTTCCTAACGTCTACCAATATTACCAATTCTTTGACATTCATCACAAGATAAGACAAACTTACGAGCATCCTTAAAAAGAGTAGGCCAATAAAAACCAGATTGTAATACCTTGTGTGCAGTTCTATCTCCCGCATATAATGCCCTCCATAGGCTTTGGTGTGACATTTCCGTATGATTTCTTCCTGCCCGTGCTCAGGTATACAACAATTAATAATACCATCTACTCCTTTATACAGATGTGGGTCACCTGAAAAGTAATGTCTTAAATCATAGAAGAATTTTTTTCTTTTGTTGGTATGCGAAACTAGGTGGTATAAATTTAGCAACAATATAGTTAACATAGTCTAGATACCAAGGAGTGTTATGAGAAGCATTTATGACGGCTAATAGTTCATCAGGGAAGCTATCATCAATAGGTAGTGAGTCATCAAGAATGTTCTCTAACCTAGACAAGTTATCAACTACGGGGTTCTCAGCTCCTTTCCTATCAGTAATGTGTATGTCAAACTCTTGTAACAAAAGAACCCACCTAATGAGTCTAGGTTTAACACCTTTCCTTTCCATGAGATATTTAATAGCAGCATGATCGGTGTAAACAATTACTTTGGAATCAACAATGTAAGATCTTAATTTATCACAAGCAAGCACAACTGCTAGAAATTCTTTCTCATTAGTAACATAATTTCTTTGGGCACTATCTAGAGTCTTACTAGCATAATGGATTACATTTAATTTTCTGTCAACTCTTTGTCCTAGAACAACACCAACAACATAATCACTAGCATTACACATAATTTCAAAAGGCAAGTTCCAATCAGGTGGTTGAACAATAGGTGTAGAATTTAAGGCTTTCTTAAGTGTTTCAAAGGCTTCTACACAATCATCATGAAAAAAATGGAATGTCCTTTTGCAAGAGATTGGTAAGAGGCCTAGAAATTTTGGAGAAGTCTTTAATAAACCTCCTATAAAAACCATCATGACCAAGGAAACTTATAATACCTTTAATATCTTTAGGACATGGCATTTTGTCAATTGCATCAACCTTAGCTTTATCCACCTCAATACCTCGTTCAGAAATTTTGTGGCCCAAGACAATACCTTCATTCACCATAAAGTGAAACTTCTCCCAATTCAAGACAAGATTAGTTTATTCACATCTCTGCAAAACTCGATCAAGGTTGCTTAAGCAATCATCAAAAGAAGTTTTGTAAACAAAAAAATCATCCATGAAAACCTCAACAATCTTTTCACAAAAGTCAGAGAATATAGCAGTCATACATCTTTGAAAGGTAGCAGGTGCATTACACAAACCAAAAGGCATACATCTATAAGCATAAGTTCCAAAAGGGCAAGTAAAAGTGGTTTTCTCTTGATCAAGTTGTGATACATGTATTTGAGAGAAACCAGAATATCCATCCAAAAAGCAAAATTGTGTGTGCTTAGATAATATTTCTAACATTGATCAATCAAAGATAGAGGGTAATGATCCTTTCTAGTAGCTTTATTTAATTTTCTGAAATCAATTACCATTCTATAACCAGTCACAATTCTTTGTGGGATAAGTTCATTTTTGTCATTAGGAACAACAATAATACCTCCCTTCTTAGGAACACAATGAACATGACTTACCCATCTACTATCAGCTATGGGATAAATTATACCTGCTTCTAGAAGCTTTAATATTTCAGTTCTCACCACTTCCTTCATCTTAGGATTTAATCATCATTGGTGATCAACAACTGGTTTAGCATCAGGTTCCATATTAATCTTGTACTGACAGAGAGTGGGACAAATGCCCTTAAGATGATCAGAGTATATCCAATAGCAACTCGGTGCTTCCTCAGAGTTTTTAATAATCTTCCCCCTTCATGCTCTGTAAGGTTAGCAGTAATAATAACAAGATATATCTTCTTTTTGTCTAGGTAAGCATATTTCAAAGTATCAGGTAATTTTCAATTCAAACACGGGATCACCCTTAGGTGGAGGAGGACCTCATAGAGTTTCAATAGGCAAATTATGCTTGAGAATAGGTTGTTGTTAAAAGAACATCCTATCTATTTCATTTCTTTCATGCAAGTGCATATCATTTTGATGGTCGAGCAAGTATTGTTATAGTGGATCAGTAGGAAGTACCATAATAGAAGCAAGACCAATTATTTCATCCTTACTAGGCAATTCTTTATCATGGGGTTGCCTACGAAACTTAGAGAAATTAAACTCATGAGGCACATCACCAAAGTTAACACTGACAGTTTCTTTCTCGCAAACTATCTTAGCATTAAAAGTGTTCAAGAAAGGTCTACCAAATATAATGGGACAAAAGTCAGCTTGTGGGGAACTAAGAACTAAAAATCAGTAGGGTATTTTATTTTTCCACACAAGACTTCAACATCTCTAACAATCCCAAGTGGTGTGATAGTATCTCTATTAGCAAGTTCAATAGTAACATGAATATCTTGTATTTCAGCGGGTGCTATATCATTCATAATTTCTTGGTATAGAGTAAAAGGAATATCGCGGACACTAGCACCCAAATCACATAAACCATGATAACAATGATCTCCTATTTTAACTGAGACAACATGCATGCCAACAACGGGCTTATTCTTATCTTTAGTATCTGGTTTGGCAATTCTAGCAGCTTCATCATAGAAATAAATAACATGCCCATCGATATTATCGACCAAGAGATCTTTAATCATAGCAATACCAGGTTCCACTTTAATTTGTTCAGAGGGTCTGGGTGCTCTAATATTACTTTTGTTAACCACGGTTGAGACTTTAGCATGCTCCTTTATCCTAACTGGGAAATGTGTTTTTCAATATAAGTGGTAGGCACAACTGGGTCATCATTGTAAATGGTAATTTTATCTTTGACTATGACTGGCTCCTTAATCTTTTCTTTAATAGGGATATGATATTTAAACCACTTCTCCTTAGGGAGATCAACATGAGTAGCAAATGATTCACAAAAGGATGCTACTATCTCAGAGTCAAGTCCATACTTAGTGCTAAACTTGTGGAAAGCATCGGTATCCATAAAAGATTTAACACAATCAAACTCAAGCTTTATACATGACTCTTAAACTTCGTCAAGTTACCAATCTTCAGAGTTGTCGGGGGTTGGGTGCGACATATGCCAAAGGATGGCTTATCATGGTGGGAGCGAGTAGAACGTCACCGGTGCCTGGAAGCGGGATGATGCATAGACACGAACGCCGGTGCACTTTACCCAGGTTCGGGGCTCTCCTAGGAGATAACACCCCTAGTCCCGCTCTGCGGGGTCTCCACATGATCACTAAGGCACTAGTGAGTACAATGGTGTTCCTTGAGCTATATGCTAGAGGTAGAAGGAGGCAGGGCTAGCTCTCTTCTTCCTCTGGGTATGAGTCCAGTTCTAATAGGTTGGGAACCCTTTGCATGGGTGCCCTGGGGGGTTTATATAGTCCTACCCCCCAGGGGTACAATGGTAACTTGGCCGGGTGCAGGACCCGGCTGTCAGTGTCTCTGGTCGTTGGCTTCTTCGCCGGCAGCTGGGGCCCGCCGCCTGGTGGGCCCCTCCGACTGGTCTGGTACGGAGCCGAGATGCCGCTTCCGCCGCTGGCGGGTCTGGTTGGTGGCTGATCACTGTAGTCGTGATGCTAATGACGCATGCTTGGTCAGGGGAGTGGGGCTACAGTCCCGCCGCCTGGTGGGAGATCACTATAGCCACACCACTTCTTATCTGGTTAATGGTGCACGGGCCCCGAGGGAGGAATGGGCCGCCTGCCGGAAGCCGGCCTCCCTTAGGTCCGGCTGGTCTGGCCTCTGTCGTCTTCCAGGCTCTCACTGCCCGGTGGGGCCTGCCGCCTACAGGCCGTACCGACAGGCCGTCGTGGGAACAGGGCTCCACCTATCAGGAATGACATCAAGGGGGGAGTGGCAACAGTGCCGCGTCATGCGGAGATCTCCTCATGTATGGGGCACTATGGCCACGCCAAGCCCGGGACTCGGGGCTGAGGGACTACACTGTAGCCTCACCCTGTCTTGTCCTCTTGATGAGGGGCACAAATTCTAAGGGCGCCGGGCGGCTGCCTGCTAGAAGCTGGCCTCTACGGAGGCCGTCTTCTAGGAGTCGGCCCTCTTGGTGCCGTCTGCTGGTGCTCGGCCGTCTTCGGGCAGCCGACCGTTGAGCCAGCCGGCCACTGGAAGGCGGCGCTCCATTCTGGAGCCTCGTGGGGCGAAGCCGGCCCAACATCTTGAAAGGCTCAGGGACTCGGGTTAGGCTACCCATGGCCCATTACTCTGACAGTAGTCCCCGAAGCTGGTGAGGCGTCACGGTTGACAGGCCGTGAAGCCTCGGTAGTTTCCATCCTTTCTGCGCTCTGATTGAACGCTCAGTTCTCCTTGTGACGCGCCAGCTGCCAGAGTCAATTTGACAAGGCGGGCTCGTCCGCCGATTTTGAACATTTAGGCGGGAAGCAGATGGCGTGCCTGCTAAGCTTTCCTAGGCCTGCTGCCTGCCATGAGCACGCCACACGGGGCACGTCAACTTCACCAACCTGCCATCCCACGCTCCTGATGGGACACGACAGCAGGCTGGGCCCGCCACCACCGGGCCTCGTCACACGGGCGGATCCGCTGCGGCCGAGGCGGGCGGTTGCGATTCCCGTGGGAGTTACTGTGCAGTAACTCTGCATAGTAATTGGGGGGTTGTGGGGTCGTGGGCGCAGTTAATCCCATGATCCCATGTCCCGTCCCCTCGGCTTCGCAGCCCGAGGGCTATAAGTAGGGGAAGGCAGGGGAGCGGCGAAGCACGCGCGTCCTCCTCCCCACTCTTTCTTTTTCCTCTCTCTGCTGCTGCTGCTCCGTGATGCCGTAGTGCCGCCGCAGCTCGCCGTCGTCGAGCTTCTTCTCCCCACGCAGCCCCGCTCAGACGGCATGGCGCACGAGAAGGGAGGAGACTGGGACGGCTCGGTGGTGATCGAGGATCACCTCACCTTCCTCCGGGCCACGCGCCGGATGCCCAACGCGGCCTTCATCAAGGTGCGGGTGCTGCCGCGGGAGGAGATCTCGCCGGTGCCGTAGGGGGATGAGCGGGTCGTCTTCCGCTCGCATTTCCTCCGCGGCTTCGGCCTCCCGGTGAGCGGGTTCCTCCACTCATTCATGGAGTTTTGCCACATCCAGCCGCACCACTTGACGCCCAACACCGTGACGTTGCTGTCCGCCTTCGTCACGGCGTGCGAGGGCTACCTTGGCATCCTCCCCACCCTCGAGATGTGGGGAGCTTTCTTCTATGCCAAAATTGGCACCTCCGCCAAGGATACGGCGGCCGAGTGCGGTGTCTTCGTCGCCGTGCGCCGGCTGTCGAAGAAGAACACCTTCCAGTCATCAAGCTGTCACAGTCGGTGAAACTGTGGCAGCAATTGTACTTTTACGTGGAGAACATCGACTCGGCGGTCGACTTCATCAACCTGCCGCTGTCGGTGTTCTGGGAACGGGGGTCCCCAGACTTGCCTGCCTGCGGCGTGGCTCAAAGGGGGCCCAGCACGGCCCATATTCATCAACACAAGCTCAAGACCCTCGCGAGGGGCCAAGCCTCGCGGGGCGGACGACAAGGAGCTTCTTCGGGCACGGCCTCGTCAGGTTAGCTCACGAGGAGGCGGAGAGTTCAAGGCGGGGTACCTCGCGAGGTGCCCATGACGCAAGCCATGACGACCAAGGGCGCCGGACGGGCGCCAACCCGCGTAGTGTCCTTCTTTCCTCTTTGGTGCAAGGGGAGCAAGCGCAGGCGAGAGCATCAAGCAAAGGCATCCATTTCGGTGCAACAAGACCAAGACCAGTCCACCGGCAGGATGGAGGTCACCGTGGAGCCCAAGTCGGCATCACCACCAGAGCCTTTGACAGGCGAGGACCAACTTTAGTCAGGATAAGTGTACTAGATGTTCCCCTTCAAATTGGCCGATTGTTGGCGCCCTTCCCGCTTAATATTTGGGAAGAGGCTCAGGGCCTTCACCTATAAATAGGACTAGCCACCCACAGGGTAGAGAGATCGACATCTGGATAGGAAGCTGGAGATAAGATAGGCATCTAGAATCAACCCTTCCAAAGGGACAACACCACCACAAGAACAGACCCTCGCGAGGCTGTTCTTCCTTGTATTGTTCATCATCAGCCCAAGAGGCAATCCACCACGCCACACACTGGAGTAGGGTATTACACCACAATGGTGGCCTGAACCAGTATAAACCCTGTGTCTCTTGTGTTGTTCTTCTTGTAGCTTAGATCCTAGCGATTCAGCGAGGAACAGGTAGGTAGAAGGCGAAACCTCCGTGCGCACCCCAGTGTTCGAACCTCAAGGGTCTGCCGGAACCCTAAATCCGACAGCCGCCCTACGAGGCTGGCCCCCTTGTTGGGCCTCGGCCCAACTAGGGCTACAAGCCGAAACCCGTATCCACACCGTTCGGTCGTGCAAGTGAAAGGCAATAATGATGATATATGATGAAATGATTGAGATGACGAAAAGCTGGTATGAACTCGACCTATCTTTTTTTGTAAATATGATTAGTTCATCATTCCTGATTCATCCTATTGTGAATGAAACATGTTTGCAATGACAATTAGATTTTGTAGTTACTCATGCCATGCTAAATTAGCTAGGAGTTTATAATGGTTTACCTTGCGTGCCAACATGCTACTGAAATGCTTGTGATGTAGTATGATAGGATGGTATCCTCCTTTGAATGATTCCAGTAGCTTGACTTGGCACACGTTCACGCATTTAGTTGAAACAAAATCAACATAGCCTCCACGATATTTATGTCCATGGTGATTTATATCCTACTCATGCTTGCACTCGGTGTTGGTTAACCTTAATGCATGTTTATGACTGTTGTCGCTCTCTAGTTGGTCGCTCCCCAGTCTTTTTCTAGCCTTCACTTGTACTAAGCGGGAATACTGCTTGTGCATCCACTTCCATAAACTCAAAGTTGTTCCATATGAGTCCACCATACCTACCTATTTGTGGTATTTACCTACCATTCCAAGTAAAGTTGCATGTGCCAAACTCTAAACCTTCAAATGAAATTTTGTTTTGTATGCTCGAATCGCTCATGTAGCAACTAGGATTGTCTATATCTTCCATGTTAGGTGGGTTATTCTCACGATGAGTGGACTCCGCTCATCATTCACGAGAAAATGGCTAGTAATCGGGATGCCCAGTCCCATGCTCAAATCAAATCAAAATATAATTGCAAACATAACTCCCCCAGGATTGTTGTTAGTTGGATGGTACCCGTGGTTTCAGACCAGCCATGGAGTGTGCTTGTTGGTGGTGGGGGAGTATAACCTTTACCATTTTGTTTGGGAACCGCCTATAATGTATGTAGTATTGAAGGTACCGAGATATCTTGGCTGTTATGTTGACAATGAAAGCATACCGCTCAAAATATTATTTATATCTATTTCAAAAACCCGAGCTCTGGCACCTCTGCAAATCCCTGCTTCCCTATGTGAAGGGCATATCTATTTACTTTTATTGTTGAGTCATCATCCTCTTATAAATGGCACCAGTTAGAGAGCACCACTGTCATGTATATGCATTATTATTAATTGATATTGAGTATGACTATGACTAGATCTCTTTTGCCATAAATCACAATCTCTAGTCAGTCCTTGATCTTCATGGGTGCTCTGCATTTATCTTTTGCGGTCTCAGAAAGGGCTAGCGAGATACCATCTTGTTATATCGTATCATGATTGTTTTGAGAAAGTGTTGAGATCCAAGATTTATTATTATTACTCGCTAGTTGATTATGACATTGATATGAGTAAATGTGAGACCTAAATGTTATGGTGAATATGATTAGTTCATAATATTTGCTAAAAACTTGAATGCTGGCTTTACATATTTGCAACAACAAGATCAAACAGAGTTTGTAAAAGTTTTTCTTTATCACTTTCAGTTTGTGAACTGAATTTCTTGAGGAGAAGCAATGGGTTAAGCTTGGGGGAGTTGATACGACTCCATCGTATCTACTTTTCTAAACTCCTTTGCCCTTGTTTTGGACTCTAATTTGCATGATTTGAATGGAACTAACCCGGACTGACGTTGTTTTTAGTAGAATTGCCATGGTGTTATTTTTGTGCAGAAATAAAAGTTCTCGGAATGACCTGAAACTTCACGGAGATTATTTTTGGAATAAATAAAAAATATTGGCGAAAAAAATCTACCAAAGGGGACCCACACCCTGTCCACAAGGGTGGATGGCGCACCCACCCCCCTGGGGTGCCCCCTCTGGTCTTGTGGGTCCCACGAAGATCCACCGACCTCAACCCCAACTCCATATATTCACGTTTGGGGAGAAAACAAAACAGAGAGAAGGATTCATCGCGTTTTACCTTACAAAGCCGTCGGCACCTCCTGTTCTTCCTTGGGAGGGCAGATCTGGAGTCCGTTCGGGGCTCCGAAGAGGGGAAATCATCGCCATCGTCATCATCAACCATCCTCCATCACCAATTTCATGATGCCCACCGCCATGTGTGAGTAATTCCATCGTAGGCTTGCTGGACAGTGATGGGTTGGATGAGATTTACCATGTAATCGAGTTAGTTTTGTTAGGGTTTGATCCCTAGTATCCACTATGTTCTAAGATTGATGTTTGTATGACTCTGTTATGCTTAATGCTTGTCACTAGGGCCCAAGTGCCATGATTTCAGATCTGAACCTATTATATTTTCATGAATATGTGTGAGTTCTTGATTCGATCTTGCGAGTTATAGTCACCTACTACATGTTATGATCCGACAACCCGGGAGTGACAATAGTCGGGACACTTCCCGGTGATGACCGTAGTTTGAGGAGTTCATGTATTCACTAAGTGCTAATGCTTTGGTCTGGTACTCTATTAAAAGGAGTCCTTAATATCCCTTAGTTTCCAATAGGAACCCGCTACCACGGGAGGGTAGGACAAAAGATGTCATGCGAGTTCTTTTCCATAAGCATGTATGACTATATTCGGAATACATGCCTATATTATATTGATGAATTGGAGCTAGTTCTGTGTCACCCTATGCTATAACTGTTGCATGATGAATGCCATCCATATCCATCATTATTCCATTGCCTACGAGCTCGTTTCATATTGATTTTTGCTACCTTACTTTTTCGTTGCCACTATTATGATTGCTACAAAACTGTTATTGTTACTTTTGCCACCGTTACCGTTACTTCCATACTACTTTGCTACTAAATAATTTGCTACAGATATCAAGTCTTTCATGTGTGGTTAAATTGAAAACTCCGCTGCTAATACTTGAGAATATCCTTTGGCTCCCCTTGTGTCGAATCAATAAATTTGGGTTGAATACTCTACCCTCGAAAACTATTGCGATCCCCTATACTTTTTTGACAGTGAACAACAGTGGGAGAGGCTCCCACTGACTTTTGTATTACTCATAGGGATACAATTACATGTTTTCTACAATGGGTTTTCAGCCCCCCCGGCCATATAAACTAGTACTAGCACTTGTGACCTAAGTTTACAATGTAATCAGATAGGAAAGGATGAACTTCCTCTCTACAATTATGGATCACCAGCTCCAAAAGATGCTTGAATCTAGCCAGCCATGCCCTGAAGGAATGCTGGACCGCTCTGAAGTGCTGGTTGTTTCTCTCCATCCACAAACTCCAAGCAGCAAGCAGAAAGATATCCATGAAAAGAGCCTGCCTCCAGCGCTCCCTACCTCCATGTAGCCAGGCTAATCTGCTCCCCCCCACCGGCCAAGACATTCCAACTCTACTCCAGCACTATTGGCTGAAAGGGCATGAAAAGAACAGGTGCTCCACTGTTTCCTCCGGGGGGTTTTGGCAAAGCATGCAGGTGTAGGTGTCATCAGTGACAACAAAGTGCCTACGTTTTAACATGTTTCTGGTATTCAGACGATCCACAAGAAGCAGCCACCCGAACAGTTTGAACTTGATCGGGCTCTTGGCCTTCCAGAGCCAACCAAACGCATCATCAGCCACGATCTGTTTGAAACAGTGATCATAGTACTTCTTGGATGAAAAATGCCCGAGCGTGCATTCCCAAACATCACAACGGCAAACAGCTATACTGACATGCGCCGATCCCTGCTGGATCACTCTGATCTGCTCCCTGGCCCGGACCGAAAGCGGCAGGCTAAAGATCATGGCTGGGTCAGTTGAAGTGAGCACCTTGGCAATTGAGTCATCCTCATTCAAGCAGAAGGAGAAAGCCCGCGGATACATGTCCATTAGTGTAGCGTTATCTCCATCAAACCAGGCATCTTTCCAAAACAGAGAGCTAGAACCATCCCCCGGGACGACCCTGGTGATTCCCCGAAAGATCCCGCTGAGTTGCATCACGTCCTTCCACCAGAACGAGCCCACCGCATCTGCTGTATGCGGCACCTTGTTTCTGTAATATGCATACCAAACCAGCTCAACCCAGGGTACACCATCCCGGTTGTAGAATTTGAAAAGATGTTTTAGGAGGAGGGCAACATTCTGTGTTTTGATATTTATAATACCAAGGCCTCCACAACGCTTTGGGCGACAGACAAGCTCCAGGTTGCAAGAGAGTTGTTTTTGACTCCATCTTTAGAGTTTTTTGCCCAGAGGCAATATCTTCTCAGTTTGTCCAAGTGCTCGATCACTTTGGGGTGCAGCTTGATAGTGCACATGGCATATATCAGCATCGAAGTCACAACCGAATTGACCAAGGTTAGCTTGGCCCCGGATGACATCAGCGATAAGGCAGTGGACGTTTTCCTCTCAATCGCGTGCACCAACGGCATGAGGTCAAGAACACTTGGCCTTGTCGTCCCCATAGGGAGGCCAAGATAGGTGAAAGGCAGGGAACCAACGGAGCAGCCAAACACCCTAGCCAAATCACAAGCATGCTGATGATCAATGTTAATGGGTATAAGCATTGATTTATGGAAATTGATCTTCAACCCAACGGAAGCCACATAGTCCTCCAAGATTGATTTCATACGGGCAGCCTGTTGAGGACAAACCTGCATCACCAAAATTGTGTCATCCGCGTATTGGACCACAGGGAAATCACCCGCACTATCGCGAGGGAGTGGAAGATCAACCAAACCACGAACAAAAGCATCATTGATTGCAGCTTGGAGGAGGTCAGCAGCAAGGACAAAAATCAGTGGCGAGAGAGGATCACCCTGCCGTACGCCACATTTACAGTTGAATTTTCGACCAGGAACTCCATTAAGGAGGACAGAGGAAACCCCCGAGCCGAAGATAGATTCCATCCAGCCGAGCCATTTTTCATCAAAACCCATGTGCTTCATGATCTCTAACATTGGGGCGTGCTCGATCGTATCAAACGCCTTAGCAAAGTCTAGCTTTAGCAAGATTATCTCCCGCGCCAAGGTATGGCATTGGTGAATGTATTCAAACGACCACGCCAGGCAGTCCTGAATAGTCTTCCCCTTAATGAAACCATATTGGTTTTTGTGGATGATTTTAAGGATGACTTTCTGCAGCCTGTTAGCCAAGATCTTTGTAATGATTTTAAGACAACAATTCAAAAGGGTAATTGGTCTATAATCATTGGCAGTTTCCGGGGAAGAGATCTTGGGGATTAGGGTGATGTAGCCCTCACTGATGCTGGTGATATCTAATCCTCCAGCATGAAAAGCATGGCAATGATCATAAAAATCCGACTTGATGATCCGCCAGCAACTCTTGAGAAAACAGCCGTTGAACCCATCAGGGCCAGGGGCTCTGTCATTTGGCATTTCCTTAATAACAGCGTCAATTTCTTCATTAGAGAACGGTGCTGACAGTTGATCTAGCCCATCAATCCGACGAATGATTCTAGATAGATCAAAACACATGCTAGTGGGTTTAGAAGAACCCAAACGTTCTTTATAGGTTTTGAAAAGCACCCCCTCCTTGCCAACATGATCATGGATCTCCACAGCATCATCTCTAAGCACGACAATAGCATTGTGCCTGTATCTCTACGTGGCCAGAGACTGAAAGAGCTTGGTGTTCTCATCAGCAAACCTGAAGTATCTGACCGTACATCTTTTCCTCCAATAATCATTCTGATACTTGAGCAGAGTCTGAATATGAGATTTCAAAATCTTACTGAAGTTTGACTCATGGATGTACAAAGGTCTTTTATCTTCAAGGTTATCCATCATGGCCAGAGTCTCATTACTGTTTTGGATCATAGTTTTAAGCTTAGAGACACCCCTGCTCCATCTCTTGAGATCATATCTTAGTGTTTTAAGCTTTTTACAGATGGGAGAGGCAGCATTCGGGGCATAGCAAGGTTTAGACCAGGAGGTAGTGACGACATCATTAAACCCTTCAAGATTAATCCAAAAATTCTCAAAGCGGAAAAGTTTGGACATGGGAATATTAGACTCAATTGTAACCACACACGGGATATGATCAGACACCGGTTTCCCCAGGGGCAAAACCATCGTGTTTGGAAAAGAGGTAGTCCAAGAGGAGGACGAAAAAAACCAATCGAGCTGTTCCAGCAGGGGGTCATCCTGCATATTGCTCCAAGTATATGCTCTGCCCTTAACCGGCAGCTCCATCAGAGATTGTACTTGAATAATTTCATTGAATAACAACATGTCTGCAGTGTCGCCCTCAGGTTTGTTTCTGTTGCTTGTGGATCGAATAAAGTTAAAATCCCCTAAAATCAACCAATTCTCATCATCAGGAATATTCAGGTCAAAAAGCTAGTTAGTGAAGTCCACCCGACGCTGACCAGAACAGGCACCATAGACATTGACCAGTTTCCAAGAATCATTGGATTGAGTAGCAACAAAAGAGATACCACAGCAAAAGAGTTCACATACCAAGGCGTGCCCACAAACACAGAACTGTTCCAAATAATAACAAGACCACCCGAGGCCCCTACTGACGGTGTAAACACAAATTTATCGAAATGCTTGGGGCAGAAAGTTTTAATAAACGCAAGATCAAAAGATTCACGCTTAGTTTCTTAGATACATAGCACAAAACAACCGCTAGTATCAATAGCATTCCTAATAGCCAAAAGTTTAGCATCAGAGTTGATGCCTCTTATATTCCATGACAGCACATTCCACGATTTATTCATAAGCAGGATAGAAATCAGTCGCCTGCTCCAGCAGACGAGTGTTGATCATCCAACAACTTCTCGGGGGAGAGAGCATCCTTTGCTATCCCACAACGGCTCCCCATCTGCTGAAGATCTTCAATCGACATTGGAGGGGGGAAACCATCAGACGTAGCCTGCATAGGAGCAGCAGCCAAAGAAACATCAGTGATAAAGGAAGCCTCACGTGGCTTCACACGCGACTTGGGGCGCTTACTGTCCGAGACATGGTTTATCTTGAAACCATCATACTTGTTGGAGAGATTGCTTCTTCAGATTGCGGTGGTGTCCAGTGGCATTAAAACATTGCGGGGCTGAGGAACATTAAACAGAGACGAAGATGCAATCACCTGGAGAGCACTAGAGCCTGACAGGGGCACTGACTGTAACGCAACATCTTTAGTGACCAGCTGTGGGATCGCCTTGAGACCAGGAGAGTGAGCAGCCATCTCCCAGTCAGCATCAAGCAGTTCAACCCTGGGGCCCACCATCTGGTGCAGCATAGCCGAAGGAATAATGGCAGCACCCAAACAGAAAGCTGAACTGAAGACTGCAGACAAAACATCAAATTCAGGAACCATGTTTTCAAGCCAGGCAGCAGCAGCAATATTCAGTTGTAACTGCATAAATTTGAAAGGGTTGAGGGGCAACATAACATCCTTGGATCGCTGAAAGGTGATAGTGGGCGTATATATACGTTTGAGCATCGATCCCATCCAAAGCAGCGACTCATAATCCACAGCAACAAGGAAGCTAACCGAGTCCCCTCCAGCTCTGACAAAAGCAAGTCTGGCAGCAGGATCTCCCTGCACAAAACCATCAGCCAGTGCATCCACCATCTGAAACTCAGAGTCAGAGGCCCACACATCAGACAAGTTGTCCTGAATATTGTGCTCCGGGTCCACACCATCCATCAGAGAAGGCCCGTCATACTGAAAGAAAGTTCTGAAGCTGAATCCTGTGTATGGCGGCGAAACCACAGGACAGACGCCCCAACCATTTTCCTGAATGTTCTCCCGAGCTTTCGGGGCATTCCATGCCTCATCATTCAGAGCAGCTTGCGCAGTCATCTCATCGATTCGTGCCTGCTGCATGAGTGTGTAGTAAGGAAGCTCATATGGGTGGGGTGATGCATTCAGCAGAGGAGGAACATCTTCATTACCAACCAAGTTTGGGATGGTGTTTCTACCATTCAGAACATAGACAGGCACAGACCAAGAGCGAGCAAGCCCTGGCAGCAAACCAACCCTGGTAACCAGAAGGCTGTGTGGCACTTCTGCAACATCTTTGATATGACACTTAACAAGAACGCGAGCTTTGTTGTGTCCCGGTCATGGCCAGACAAGCAATTTACCAAAATTTGAGACAGCCTTATGAATATGATGTTCAGTCTGATAATCCATTGGAAAGGCAAGAAACATGACCCAAACTTCATATTCAAAAGCATGCATGCGCATATTGAGACCTTCATCATGAGGGGTTAGAGAAAAAGTGGAATCCTCCATCAGGGCGTGAGTACCCACTCTAATGGCAGCATCTCTACTTTCCATGTCCGCAAAAACCACACATCCAATGCCCAACGGATAGATAAAATCATCTACCAAATCAAACTCTAAATAGCCCGTAATAATGCGACAGACCTCAGCTAGCCAAAACTCCTTTTGATGATCTGGGACTGGAGGATGGACTAAAACAATAGCATACCTATCATGGTTGAGTGGCGGATCATCCACCACCATGACATGGCGCTGGACTCGATGAGCAGGGCCGCGGTCGAAGGTCGATCCCTCTGGAGCGAAGGCAAACGGGCGCACCGGGAAGTTCGCCATAGCTTGAGAAGCCGGAGGTTGGGTCTCCGCCTGGAGAGAGATAGTCGGAGGAGGACCAAGGGGTTCCGAGAGCGGGGGCGATGGTGGCGTGGGTGGTGAGCTCGAGGAAGACGTCGACTCACCCGATTGGGGTTTTTGGCAGGCGTACTTGACTACACCCTGACCAGGGAGGCATAGCGTTAAGCAATGGGGGTTAGCCACGTTCGAGGAGCATGGGATTTTCTGTTTCTGTTTCCAAATCCAGCGTGCACGCGTATCCCTAACAGCACGGGACATACCAACAGCCATAGAATTACCAACCACAGGCTCATCCGCTTCACCCCGAGGCAAGATCCTCTCAGATTTTGTTACTTGTGGTGATTTTTGTGTCCAGGCCCAATGTGGTAAAAATTTGCAAGACTTGGGCTTGCGGGCCACATGGCCTAGGCGGTGGCAATAGGAACATCGACGGAGCCCAAGACAGAGTCGAGTCATATGGTCCGTAGCAGAGCAAGCAATGTACAGATAACCTTAGGGATCCGGGCCCACCTTGCATGGCACATGCTCATGGGTGTTTCTACGTGAAGCTAAACAAGAGCAATCTCCAGAAACATCTCCACAACATTAGCAAAAGTACCCAGTGCAAGAATCTGTGACATGACCGAGCCGATCACATAAAGAACAATGTTTAAGCCGTTTGTAAATATAGTCTTTGGTAGGGAAAGATGAAACTTGCACCATAAGCTTGACACTTTCATTATCATAGCCGGCCTGCCAACCATCCAAGATGGAAATAAGAGTATCATCCGGGATTGAATCCCATGATCCAGTATTGAACAATCCACCACGAAAAGATGGCAACTTGGCCGAGATATTTGAGGAGACATGTAGAGATATGCATCCAATCCGAAAGACATCCGTAGAAACCGGAGCCAAAAAACTACCAAAATGGATCTTAGCTGCAGTGTCGCCGGAATGTAAGTCCGTCGGCGGTGGAATCAAACCCAAATTCTGAAAAGCAGGCAGAGATGCACGATCCATAGGCACATTAAGCTGTGAAGATAACCATTTGGATTTGATAGCCGGACCCGGAGCAGAGGCCAAACCAGTCATCTCAGAGTCCGCATGCCATCAGTGCGACCGATGGTGAGAAACCGTACCCCGGTGAAGATGAAAATGACATATAAAATCCGGCCAAATATGATCATGTAAGCCAAAGATGAAATGACCCACACGATTTGAAGCCACTGAGAAACGAAAGTGACAATCCCCCAAACGTAAGACCTTGAAACCATCACAGAGCCCGCAAATACATGACTGGAGAGCCAAACCAACCGAGTCCTCCGAGAGGGGAAAAGAGGCCGAGGAGAAGGAGACTTCAAGAAAGAATTCCTTGGAGCCGGAGTTGGGGACGAAGTGGACCGTAGATCCAAATCGTGCACGCACCTGTGCCTCGACCTTAAGGCCGGGGGAGAAGTCCCAATGGAGGAGGCCATCCATTGGGGTCGCCGGAGGGAGATCGTAGGGTTAAACCCTAGAATCACCATGGGAGTCGCCAGAGGGGTGGAGGGTGGAGGGAGTCGCTATGAACCGTGATCCCCTATACTTGTGGGTTATCAATGGGGCCGCGGTGTCTTCGGACCGGCTATCTAGACAGGCTCTATGACGGAGGCCCTCCCTGGCCTCCGATGCATCCAACTTCTTGCCCTTCTTGTCGGGCGCCTTGTAAGGCACCACAACCAATAGGTTCTCTAGCTGTTCGGATTGGGGACCTTCTGGCAGCGGCGCTGGGCCGTCGATCTTCTCGGCATTGTCAAGCCAGCCCTGCAAAATCCACATCAAGAGGTTTGGATCAAATCGCACGGTGCGAATATTCAAACTCATAATAGGACAAGTGTGGTTCACCTTCTTTGGACGGTTCGCAGAGTCGAGGCCGATGTCCTCCTCCTCGACCGGCCACTCCTTCCGCGGCTTGAATAGCAGACCCCACACTTTCTTATGTGTCATGCCGAAGAGATCTTGCACGGTGGCCGGATCTTCAGGATCATTCTCCCACATTGGCTTGTCCCTCTCCTAACAAGGGAGGAGTCGATGCTTGAGCATGATATGGATCACGTTAACCAGCTTAACGTCGGCCCCCATTATGCTGACAACACGCTTCTGCAACGCCTTCAAATCATCAGCGGACCCCTAGTCCGGGCTCTTGGTCCATGAGGCCAGCTTGGTAGGGGGTCCGGATCTGAATGCCGGAGCCACCATCCAGCCGGCTCCCCTTGGTTCAGTGATGTAGAACCACTCCTTTTGCCACACATTAACGGTGTGATGAACTTGCCCTTCGGCCATGGGACCCGAGTTAGTTTGCGACCATGCGCTGGTACGCGTTGGTGCTATACAAACAGTTTTAAACCCCTTTCCACGACGGCATTTGGAACCATCGCCAAGTGAGTGTGGGCGATAGGGGGTCCTTCCCACATGACCCAGAAATCATCGGGGATAGGCCCTCCTGGGACACCAAATGAGTTCGTGTGCGATCGGGTGACCCATGGAAACCCAATCATTTTTGTAGGTATGTACATCCCACATGGTGAATCCCAGAAAAATATTTCCGTAGGTATGTATATCACACACAGTCAATCCAAGGAATATGTTTCCGTTCTTATGTACATCCCACACAGTCAATCCAGGGAAAACATTTCCGTTCGTATGTGCATCACACACATGTTTATGTATAGGCTCGTGTGTGATATGTGTAACTATCACTCATGCTCTGCCTTCGTTAACAGTTTGCTTCTATCAACTACATTACACACAATTTGCTGAAGAAAAATGTCTGGCATTGGGCTATCCATCACAAGCGCTTTTACTTCTAGAACCGTTTGCAAAGTTCCATGACCCATTTTGAAGATTTATTAGTTTACAATTAATAATTCCAGTATTACGGAAATTCACATTTCATACCGAACAGCGGTTTGCCAATTTCATATCAGGCACATAGATATATTTTAACATCACAGTACGATAGCTACCGGGAAACAACACAATACAACATATAGATAGTTCAACTTCATAAGAACAATATTAGACCTATATATTCATTTCCCTAATCGAGATCATCCAGGCTCGCCTTATCCACCTCTGCTTTCAGTTCAATAAGAACCTGTTTTGCACTGGCCAACTGGGAAAGTGCCTCCTCCTTCGCCAACACAATCTTAGCAAAGTCTGACTTAAAAAATCTTAGCTCCTTCTCCACCTTCCTCTTTTTATCCCGCATCTTCAAATATTCTCCAGCGTTGACAACACTATCTCTAAACCTACCTCTATTCTCTTCCTGATACATGCTCCAGAGCTTTGCTAGGCACATCTTCAAAGAATGTGGCCACTCTTGATCAACCCACTCCAAGTAAGAACACTTCTGTTCATCCTATAATATTTAAAACTAGATCAGTAACAATTGTAGGGAAAATGGTTTATAGCAACATAGAAAATCACCAATACTTATTTTGAAAAACTGAAGAAACAGTTTAATTATGACATATCTTCTCAAAAAGATCAATGTGCAAATGAATTAACTGCTACTGACACAACAACCAAATTCTGAAACATCAGAAGCTATAATTAACTACAACAACGCTACAAGTTCCTACTCGTGTACTATAAATAACAAATTGAACATTTTAAGAGGAAGGTAAATATAACTGCAACAGCATACCGACAGTGTTTGGATGATAGCAAATTGATACTAATAGGTGTGTACATGCACAAATTTAGTAACCATAGAACTCATAGCGTTAAGGCGTCCACTATGTATGCCCAAACCGGTGTAAAGACAACTGTTTCTACATCTTGCACCGGTGCCCTACACTGGCAAGCCGATGCAGCGGAAAAAAATCAGGGACCCGAACTCTAGAGCACCTAGTTGCTCCGACGCCCAGTTCCTTCGTGCCATAAAGATTTAGTATTTTACTGCTTGGCTTCTCGGATGTCTAGACAAGTTGGTTCCACAAACTGTTGAAGCGGTGCCAAATAATTTTCTAATGGCACCGCTGATGACATGGCAACATTCTTAGATACTAGGTACGAACTGTGACACTGTCTTAGGATGCGTTTGGTTGAAGGTGTGGTATGAATGGGTTGGGACCGTGACATTGTCTGAATCACATCTAACAAATGATTTGTAACAACGAAAGAGGGTCTAACCTTCTCTGCACATGCCCGAAACTTCCTCCCACTGTCCACAGATTCAAACGCAACTAGCTTCACGCATGGAGATTGATGGTGACAACGAGCAGAAAAATCTTCAGCCACTCCGCTCGATTCATTGCAACTGATGGTCCTAGGGAACTACAAGAGGAAGAAATGACTCAAATCGACCGCGAGTAAAGATCCTTCATTCAAAGTCATAGCCCGAGAGAGAGAAGAGAGGCATACCCAGGTGGTGAATGAGTCATCATCGGAGGAGGAGGAACCACTGGAGAGGTCTTTGAAGAAGACCATGGCGACCCCGGCGGTAGGATGCAAGACGGCGAGAGCCAGGAAGCAAGCAAGGAAGCACGTATAGCTTAGGAAGGAAGAATGGGGGAAACAGGGGAAATGTGACTTGTGGCCGGGGAGAAAAGGGGATGGGGAGGGGGGGTAGATATTTCGGCAGTAGGCCAAAAATTTAGAAATGTGGAGGGAACCTTTGTGCGCGGTGCCGCCGGACACCATTCACTTTGAACAATAGTGTGCATCGCAAATGATTCTTCTGCTTAACGCGCATGGGATGAGTTTGATAATTGAAATTTTTGTGGAAATTTCCCCGCGTACGTCATTGCATAATTTAACATCGCTTGCTAATTTGGGCACACAAAAGAGCATACATCACACATACCAGACTTACTGAATCAAGCAATTTTAGTAATTAAACAGAGATAGTTCACCTAAAAATTGCTCTAACAAAAGACCAGAATTAAAAACAAAGCCTAAGTACGAATAAATTTTAACAAATCCGCCGCCGCGCCGGCCTCTGCATCGCTGGTGGGAGATGAGATGTTAATGACTTGTCCTGGCGACACGCCGCCGTTGGTGGACTCCGCGTCCCCCCTGCTGAAGTCGACCGCGTCCTCGTCCTCGTCCTCGGTGCCGCCCTCAAGGTTGTAGTACTCGTAGTACTGGCTATGCCCGAGATCGAGTTGGTACTCCACCACCGATTCTTCGACGGACAGACTCTTCTCTACCTTGACCTGGGCCACGCGCAACTTCTCCTCCCGGCGCTCCTCGATCTCCGCCACCTCCTGCATCTCCAGCTCCCGCTCAACGACCTCATGAGGAAGCATGTGCTCCATGGCCATCGCCGCCTTTTCAGACATGGGTTGCATGCTGGATTCCGAGGTGGCCAGGAATATCTTGGTGTGGATGGCCTCGACCCGGGCCAGGGCGACATCGGCGGCACGGACGATAGCTCGAGCGCTCTTGGCATTTGCATCCGTCGTCATAGCAGCAGCTGCAGTTGTCTCGTCTGCTGCAGCTGCCGCAGATGCCCTCTTGGTAGAAGCGGCCGCACTCAATGCGGATGTGGCGACACTCTCGGTGTAGGCGGCCACGCTCTCGGCACAGGCGACGGCACTCGGGGGGGGGGGGATACGACCATCGTACGGGCCTTTGATACGTCTCCATCGTATCTATAATTTTTGATTGTTCCATGCCAATATTCTACAACTTTCATATAATTTTGGCAACTTTTTTTACTATTTTTTGGGACTAACATATTGATCCAGTGCCCAGTGCTAGTTCCTGTTTGTTGCATGTTTTATGTTTTGCAGAAACCCCATATCAAACGGAATCCAAATGGGATAAAAATGGATGGAGAATATTTGGGAAATATGGGAGGAAGAATCAACGCGAGATGGTGCCCGAGGTGGCCACGAGGCAGGGGGCGCGCCTGCCTACCCTGGGCGCACCCTTGACCCCCGTGGGCCCCTCGTAAGGCGATTGCTGCTCTTCTTTGGCCGCAAGAAAGCTAATTTTTGGAAAAATATCTGGGCGAAGGTTTCAATCCAATCGGAGTTACGGATCTCTGGATATAAAAGAAACGGTGCCAGGGCAAAATCTGAGAACGCAGAAACAGAGAGAGACAGAGAGACAGATGCAATCTCGGAGGGGCTCTCGCCCCTCCCACGCCATGGGAGCCAAGGACCAGAGGTGGAACCCTTCTCTCATCTAGGGAGAAGGTCAAGGAAGAAGAAGAAGAAGAAGGGGGGCTCTCCCCCCCTTGCTTCCGGTGGCGCCGGAACACCGCCGGGGGCCATCATCATCAGCGGGATCTACACCAACACCTCCGCCATCTTCACCAACATCTCCATCACCTTCCCCCATCTATATTCAGCGGTCCACTCTCCCGCAACCCGTTGTACCCTCTACTTGAACATGGTGCTTTATGCTTCATATTATTATCCAATGATGTGTAGCCATTCTATGATGTCTGAGTAGATTTTCCTTGTCCTATCGGTGGTTGATGAATTGCTATGATTGGTTTAATTTGCTTGTGGTTATGTTGTTGTCCTATTATGCCCTCCGTGGCGCGCAAGCGTGAGGGATTCCCAATGTAGGGTGTTGCAATACGTTCATGATTCGCTTATAGTGGGTTTCTAGAGTGACAGAAGCTTAAACCCGAGTAAGGGGATTGTTGCGTATGGGATAAAGGGGACTTGATGCTTTAATGCTATGGTTGTGTTTTACCTTAATGATCTTTAGTAGTTGCAGATGCTTGCTAGAGTTCCAATCATAAGTGCATATGATCCAAGAAGAGAAAGTATGTTAGCTTATGCATCTCCCACATAAAACTTGCTATCGGTCTAGTAACATAGTCAATTGCTTATGGACAATTTCACAACTCCTACCACCACTTTTCAACACTCACTATATTTAATTTATTGCTTCTTTATCTAAACATCCCCTAGTTTAGATTTACGTGCTCTTTATTATCTTGCAAACCTATCCAACAGTACCTACAAAGTACTTCTAGTTTCATACTTGTTCTAGGTAAAGCGAACGTCAAGCGTGCGCAGAGTTGTATCGGTGGTCGATAGAACTTGAGGGAATATTTGTTCTACCTTTAGCTCCTCGTTGGGTTCGACACTCTTACTTATCAAAAGAGGCTACAATTGATCCCCTATACTCGTGGGTTATCAAGACCTTTTTCTGGCGCCGTTGCCGGGGAGTCATAGCGTGGGGTGAATATTCTTGTGTGTGCTTGTTTGCTTTATCACTAAGTAATTTTTATTTGCTGTTCTAACTTGTTTTCTATCTTTAGTTATGGATATGGAACACGAAATACCAAAAAAATTAGGTGTACTTGCTACTCATGGAGATGGGGAACCTCCTAAAACCCTCGATGCTCGTTATGTGAAAGAAATTATGTACTACTTCGATAATCCTGAGAAAACCCTATTCAATTATGTTATGGGAGACATGTTGGATCAACGTGAATACTTTAGGGATTATCGCTTGACACAAAAAGGGAAACTATTATGGGATCAAATTTATATGTTGTATTTGTATGCTAGGCAACTATGCTTGAGATATGATTATACTTGTTGCTCTAGGATGAAGGCTCCACACCTCCCCTTTTCATGCAAATTTAATGATGATAAAACCTTGGCTTCTTATGCTAATGGTATCTATGATTACTATGATGTGGAAGAAATATAAGAATTCGTTGCTTTTATGGGTGCTTATGAGATTGGATCTATGTTTAAAGAGTTTGAAGATTTTGATGATTCAGTTTATAGACCTGAAAATTTTGCTATCCTTAAATATTGCTATGAGAATTATGAATTCAATTCCAATATTGATGCAATTATTGCGAAAGTCTTGGCTGTCCAAGAAGAGACTAATATTTTGCAGGAGTCTATGGAAGAAGAAATTGATGAAACTGTGATCTCATTGGATGAAAAATATGATGAGGACAGCGAAGAACAAAAGGAGGAAGAGCAGATTAGCTACCCATGCCCACCTTCTAATGAGAGTAACTCTTCAACTCATACATTGTTTAATTCCCCTTCGTTCTTACCAAAGGATGATTGCTATGCTGATTTCTATGATGATTGCTATGATGATTGTTATGATCCCATTGATTCTCTTGAAATGTCCCTTTTTGATGATGCTTGCTATGCTTGTGGCCAAGATGCCAATATGAATTATGCTTATGGAGATGAACTTGCTATAGTTCCTTATATTAAACATGAAATTGTTGTTATTGCACCCACACATGATAGTCTTATTATCTTTTTGAATTCTCCCGACTACACTATATCGGAGAAGTTTGTGCTTATTAAGGATTATATTGATGGGTTGCCTTTTACTACTACACATGATAATTTTGATAGATATAATATGCATGTGCTTGCTGCTCCTACTTGCAATTATTATGAGAGAGGAACTATATCTCCACCTCTCTATGTTTCCAATATGATAAAATTGCAAGAAACTGTTTATACTATGCATTGGCCTTTACTATGTGTGCATGATTTGTTCTTTTATGACATGCCGATGCATAGAAGAGAGTTAGACTTCGTTGTTGCATGATATATGTTACTTTGTGTTCAATACTAATTTACAAATCATTGTTAATTAAAATTGACTTTGATATACCTTGGGGTCCGGGTGGATCCATTACTTGAGCACTTTATGCTTAGCTTAATGGCTTTAAAGAAAGCGCTGCCAGGGAGACAACCCGGAAGTTTTAGAGAGTCATTTATTTCTGTTGACTGCTTTCATTTAGTTTAAAAACAAAAAATAAATAAAGAGGGGAACCCAAAACTTTTCAAAAAGGAAAGTGAAAGTGAGAGAGACAAGCATTGTTGAAGTGGGAGAGCTCCTTGAACTTCGTTCATGCTCACGGAAACTTTGTGAATCTCAATTACAGAAACTTTTCAACATCCACTTGTACAATTCCATTGTATTATAAAAATAATGTGCCAAGTTTTGCCTTTAGGATGTTTACAATGCTTTTTGGTTTGTATGGTGCAGGACAAAAACTTTGGCTGTAGTGCGCGATTTTATATTTTTAACTGGAACGTCAAACAGTTCTGATTCTTTTTGCACTGTCTTGCTGTAAAAATGTTTATTTTTCCTAATTTTGGTAGATTTTTGTGGGTACCAGAAGTATGGTGAATGTTCAGATTGCTACAGACTGTTCTATTTTTGACAGATTCTGTTTTTGATGCATAGTTTGCTTGTTTTGATGAAACTATAAATTTCTATCAGTGGATTAAGCCATGGAAAAGCTATATTACAGTAGACACAATGCAAAAACAAAATATGAATTGGTTTGCAACAGTACTTAGAGTAGTTATTTGCTTTATTATACTAACGGATCTTACCGAGTTTTCTGTTGAAATTTTGTGTGGATGAAGTGTTTGATCGAGGAGGTCCCGATATGAGGAAAAGGAAGAGAGGCAAGAGCTCAAGCTTGGGGATGCCCAAGGCACCCAAGTAAATATTCAAGGAGACTCAAGCGTCTAAGCTTGGGGATGCCCTGGAAGGCATCCCCACTTTCTTCAACAAGTATCAGTATGTTTTCGGATTCGTTTCGTTCATGCGATATGTGCAAGTCTTGGAGCATCTTTTGCATTTAGTTTTTACTTTTCTTTTATGCAGCATGATGGTATGAGATAGTCCTTGGTTGATTTATAGAATGCTCATTGCACTTCACTTAAATCTTTTGAGTATGGCTTTATTGAATGCTTCATGTGCTTCGCTTATATCATTTGAAGTTTGGATTGCCTGTTTCTCTTCACATAGAAAACTGCCATTTGTAGAATGCTCTTTTGCTTCACTTATATTTGTTAGAGCATGGACATATCTTTTGTAGAAAGAATTAAACTCTCCTGCTTTACTTATCTATTTAGAGAGATGACAGGAATTGGTGATTCACATGGTTAGTCATAAAATCCTACATAATATTGGTAGATCGTTGAATATGATATGTTTAATTCCTTGCAATAGTTTTGCGATATAGAGATGATAATATGTGGGAGGTTCTAGTAGATGGTTGTGTTTAGTAAGGATATTGGTGTTAAGGTTTGTGATTCCCATAGCATGCACGTATGGTAAAAGTTGTGCGACAAATTTGTTGCATGGGGTGCTCTTTTAATTGTCTTCCTTATGTGTGGAGGTCAGGATCGCGCGATGGTTAACTCCTACCAACCCTTCCCCTAGGAGCAAGCGTAGTAGTACTTTGCTTCGAGGGCAAGTAGACTTTTGCAATAAGTATATGAGTTCTTTATGACTAATGCGAGTCCATGGATTATACGAACTCTTACCCTTCCATCATTGCTAGCCTCTTCAGTATCGTGCATTGCCCTTTCTCACATCGAGAGTTGGTGCAAACTTCGCCAGTGCATCCAACCCCCGTGATATGATACACTGTATCACACATAAGCTTCCTTATATCTTCCTCAAAACAGCCGCCATACCTACCTATCATGGCATTTCCACAGCCATTCTGAGATATATTGCCATGCAACTTTCATCATCATCATATACATGACTTGAGCATTCATTGTCATAATGCTTTGCATGATCGTAAGACAGCTAGCATGATGTTTTCATGGCTTGTCCGTTTTTTGATGTCATTGCTATGCTAGATCATTGCACATCCTGGTACACCGCCGGAAGCATTCATATAGAGTCATGTCTTTGTTCTAGATATCGAGTTGTAATATTGAGTTGTAAGTAAATAAAAGTGTGATGATCATTATTATTAGAGCATTGCCCCAGTGAGGAAAGGATGATGGAGATTATGATTCCCCCACAAGTCGGGATGAGACTCCGGACTTTATGAAAAATAAAAGAGGCCAAAGAAGCCCAAATAAAAAAAGAGGCCAAAGAAGCCCACCAAAAAAATAAAAAAATAAGAGAAAAAGAGAGAGGGGGCAATGTTACTATCCTTTTACCACACTTGTGCTTCAAAGTAGCACCTTGTTCTTCATAGAGAGAGTCTCCTATGCTTTCACTCAAATATACTAGTGGGAATTTTTCATTATAGAACTTGGCTTGTATATTCCGATGATGAGCTTCCTCAAACGCCCGAGGTCTTCATGAGCAAGCAAGTTGGATGCACACCCACTTAGTTTCCAGTTTGAGCTTTCATACACTTATAGCTCTTAGTGCATCCGTTGCATGGCAATCCCTACTCCTCGCATTGACATCAATTGATGGGCATCTCCATAGCCCGTTGATTAGCCTCGTCAATGTGAGACTTTCTCCCTTTTGTCTTCTTCACACAACCTCCAACATCATACTCTACTCCACCCATAGTGCTATGTCCATGGCTTGCACTCATGTATTGCGTAAGAGTTGAAAAAGTTGAAGCGCATTAAAAAGTATGAACCAATTGCTTGGCTGAAACCGGGGTTGTGCATGATGGGAGTATTTTATGTGATGAAAATGAAGCATGGCCTAACTATATGATTTTGTAGGGATAGCGTTCTTTAGCATGGATATTTTGAAAGACATGATTGTTTGTTGGGATGCCCTAAGTATTATTGTTTTTATGTCAAATGATAGACTATTGCTTTGAATCACTCGTGTCTTAATATTCATGCCATGGTTAGACATATGATCAAGATTATGCTAGGTGGCATTCCACATCAAAAATTATCTTTTTTATCATTTACCTACTCGAGGACGAGCAGGAATCAAGCTTGGGGATGTTGATACGTCTCCGTCGTATCTATAATTTTTGATTGTTCCATGCCAATATTCTACAACTTTCATATAATTTTGGCAACTTTTTATAATATTTTTTGGGACTAACATATTGATCCAGTGCCCAGTGCTAGTTCTTGTTTGTTGCATGTTTTATGTTTCGCAGAAACCCCATATCAAATGGAGTCCAAATGGGATAAAAACGGACGGATAATATTTTTGGAATATTTGGGAAATATGGGAGGAAGAATCAACACGAGACGGTGCCCGAGGTGGCCACGAGGCAGGGGCGCGCCTGCCTACCCTGGGCGCGCCCCTGACCCTCGTGGGCCCCTTGTAAGGCGGTTGCTGCTCTTTTTTGGCCGCAAGAAAGCTATTTTTTGGAAAATATCTGGGTGAAGGTTTCAATCCAATCGGAGTTACGGATCTCCGGATATAAAAGAAACGGTGCCAGGGCAGAATCTGAGAACGCAGAAACAGAGAGAGAGACAAAGAGACAGATCAAATCTCGGAGGGGCTCTTGCCCCTCCCACGCCATGGGAGCCAAGTACCAGAGGGGAAATCCTTCTCCCATCTAGGGAGAAGGTCAAGGAAGAAGAAGAAGAAGGGGGGCTCTCTCCCGCT
This sequence comes from Triticum aestivum, assembly GCF_018294505.1. Lineage (NCBI taxonomy): Eukaryota > Viridiplantae > Streptophyta > Magnoliopsida > Poales > Poaceae > Triticum > Triticum aestivum. Next base: position 465,872,930 of record NC_057798.1, on the reverse strand, counting down.
TGCTTCCGGTGGCGCCGGAACGCCGCCGGAGGCCATCATCATCAGCGCGATCTACACCAACACCTCCGCCATCTTCACCAACATCTCCATCACCTTCCCCCATCTATATTCAGCGGTCCACTCTCCCGCAACCCGGTGTACCCTCTACTTGAACATGGTGCTTTATGCTTCATATTATTATCCAATGATGTGTTGCCATCGTATGATGTCTGAGTAGATTTTCCTTGTCCAACCGGTGGTTGATGAATTGCTATGATTGGTTTAATTTGCTTGTGGTTATGTTGCTTTCCTAGTGTGCCCTCCGTGTCGCGCAAGCGTGAGGGATTCCCGCTGTAGGGTGTTGCGCTTATAGTGGGTTGCTAGAGTGACAGAAGCTTAAACCCGAGTAAGGGGATTGTTGCGTATGGGATAAAGGGGACATGATGCTTTAATGCTATGGTTGGGTTTTACCTTAATGATCTTTAGTAGTTGCGGATGCTTGCTAGAGTTCCAATCATAAGTGCATATGATCTAAGAAGAGAAAGTATGTTAGCTTATGCCTCTCCCACATAAAACTTGCTATCGGTCTAGTGATGTAGTAAATTGCTTAGGGACAATTTCACTACTCCTACCACCACTTTTCCACACTCACTATATTTACTTTATTGCTTGTTTATCTAAACATGCCCTAGTTTATATTTACGTGCTCTTTATTATCTTGCAAACCTATCCAACAACACCTACAAAGTACTTCTAGTTTCATACTTGTTCTAGGTAAAGCGAACGTCAAGCATGCGTAGAGTTGTATCGGTGGTCGATAGAACTTGAGGGAATATTTGTTCTACCTTTAGCTCCTCGTTGGGTTTGACAGTCTTACTTATCGAAGGAGGCTACAATCGATCCCCTATACTTGTGGGTTATCAGCCTTCACAAAGCGTTTCCACGGCGTCATCTTTGCAAGAAGGGGGTTGCAGGCACTGGAGCAGATGAGCCGGCGAAGCTTAAGGAGGAAGACTTAAATAGACCCAGAATTTTTCATCGCAAACGATGCCTACAAAACAACTGGGTGTGATGTTGTAGATATTTTTTATTAGCTGTGAAATATGAATTTGGAGTAAAGTGGCAACGGATGGTGTTTTAAATTTACGAGAAAATTTGTAATACAAGTGTCATGTCAAATTTTGGAAAATTTCACGGGTCATTTGACCTTTTAAGACATTTAAGTGATTTTCTAGCCATTTATTGACCGTAATTGAAATTTGAACTACAGGTACATGCAGCAGCTAACCAAAATGGTTTGAAAAGTCACATTTTGTGTACTTGTGTGCAATTTAATTCCACATGAAGTAAATTGGAAGGAATTTTCAAACATATTGGTCTAACGGCTATGAGACAATTAACCATGGAGTGCCATGGCATTTAAATTCCAAAAAATTAAAAACATGAAACCTTGCTTGAGGTAATGTCATACACCAAGATGATGTGGTACAAAAATTTGCCTGTTTGACGAAAGTTTGGACACACACTCCTCACAAACCGGAGGAACTCACTAGCAGGCTCGTGGTTGTGAGATGGAACAATGCATGTTTGATGACGAACGGCAGATAGCTTCCTCTTACGCCCTTCAAAAATTTTCTACGTGTAATGTGCACTGATACTAACTATCATGTGAAAATTTGGAAAATTTCAGGGGTCATTTGAACTTTTGAAGACATTTAAGTGATTTTCTAGCCACTTAATGACCGTAATTCAAATTTGAACTTGATGTACATGCAACGGCTAACCATAACAGTTTGAAAAATCATGTTTGTGCACTTGTGTGCGAGTTAATTCCATGCGTAGTAAATTAGAAGGAAATTTCAAACATATTGCTCTGACGGCATGGACACATGCATGGAGTGCCATGGCATTTTAATTCCAAAAAATTAAGAAATGATCAGGAAAACATGAAACTTTGCTTGATGTGATGCCATGCCACCAAGATGATGTGGTACAAATATTGGCCTGTTTGACGAAAGTTTGGACACACACCCCTCACAAACTGGAGCAACTCACTCAAAGGCTCGTGGTCCTGAGAGGGAACAATGCATGTTTGATGACGAACGACAGATAGCTTCCTCTTACGGTCTTCAACTTTTTTTCTACGTGTAATGTGCACCGATACAAACTGTCATGTGAAAATTTGGAAACTTTCAGGGGTCATTTGACCTTTTGAAGACTTTAAGTGATTTCCTAGCCATTTAATGACCGTAATTCTAATTTGAACTAGATGTACATGCAGCAGCTAACCACAACGGTTTGAAAAATCATATTTGTGTACTTGTGTGTGAGTTAATTCCATGTGCAGTAAACTAGAAGGAATTTTCAAACATATTGGTCTCACGGCATGGACACATATACATGCATGGAGTGCCATGGCATTTTATTTCCAAAAAATTAAAAAATAATCAGGAAAACATGAAACCTTGTTTGTTGTAATGTCATGCCACCAAGAACATGTGGTACAAAAATTGGCCTGTTTGACGAAAGTTTGGACACACACCCCTCACAAACTGGAGCAACTCACTAGAAGGCTCGTGGTTCCTAGAGGGAACAATGCATGTTTGATGATGAATGGTAGATAGCTTCCTCTTACGGTCTTCAACATTTTTCTACGTGTAATGTGCACTGATACAAACTGTCATGTGAAAAATTGGAAAATTTCAGGGGTCATTAGACCTTTTAAAGACATTTAAGTGATTTCCTAGCCACTTAATGACCATAATTCTAATTTGAACTAGATGTACATGCAACAGCTAACGATAACGGTTTGGAAAATTATATTTGTGTACTTGTGTGCGAGTTAATTCCATGTGAAGTAAAGTAGAAGGAATTTTCAAACATATTGGTCTCACGGCATGGACACGTGTACATGCATGGAGTGCCATGGCATTTTTATTCCAAAAAAGTGAAAAATGATCAGAAAAACATGAAACCATGCTTGATGTAATGTCATGCCACCAAGATGATGTGGTACAAAAATTCGCTTGCTTGACGAAAGTTTGGACACACACCCCTCACAAACCGGAGCAACTCACTAGAAGGCTCATGGTTCCGAGAGGGAACAATGCATGTTTGATGACGAACGGCAGATAGCTTCCTTTTACGGCCTTCAAAAATTTTCTACGTGTAATGTGCACTGATACAAACTGTCATGTGAAAATTTGGAAAATTTCAGGGGTCATTTGACCTTTTGAAGACATCTAAGTAATTTCCTAGCCATTTTATGACCGTAATTCAAATTTGAACTAGATGTACATGCAATGGCTAACCATAACGGTTTGAAAAATCATATCTGTGTACTTGTGTGCGAGTTAATTCCATGTGCAGTAAAGTAGAAGGAATTTTCAAACATATTGGTCTCACATCATGGACACATGTACATGCATGGAGTGCCATGGCATTTTTGTTCCAAAAAATAAAAAATGATCAGAAAAACATGAAACCTTGCTTAATGTAATGGCATGCCATCAAGATGATGTGGTACAAAAATTGGTCTAATTGACGAAAGTTTGGACACACATCCCTCACAAACCGGAGCAACTCACTAGAAGGCTCATGGTTCCAAGAAGGGAACAATGCATGTTTGATGACGAACGACAGATAGCTTCCTCTAACGGACTTCAATTTTTTTCTACGTGTAACATGTACTAATACAACTGTCATGTGAAAATTTGGAAAATTTCAGGGGTCATTTGACCTTTTGAAGACATTTAAGCGATTTTCTAGCCATTTAATGATCGTAATTCAAATTTGAACAACATGTACATGCAACGGCTAACCATAACGCTTTGGAAAATCATATTTGTGTACTTGTGTGCGAGTTCAAAAATCATCAGATGATGTAAATATCTGGTGTTCAAAAAAGAAAATGTAAAATCTGGCAAGACAACCGGCCCCACACGATTAGCACTCTATTTTGCGCCTCGAGTTTTGGAAGGTGAGTGGCGGGCTTTATTAATTAGACACGGTTCTGCATTGGGAACCGTCAGCTATTATGTTCACACACGGATTTTGCTATGGGAATCATGTGTAATTCACACTACAGTACTCGTAAATTCCGGCGACCGATACGTGTACTGTTCCTGGCGATCTAGATTCCAGCCGCCAATAAATACTACCTTGCTCACATCGTTGAAAGTGCAATATTGCCCTTACATCATGTTTTGATGTTGATGACAATATACATGTAGGGAACTAACTATGTTTGTCAAGTAAATCTCATGTGTTAGTCTCCGGTTTATCAAAATGTGTGAGGATCGTGAACATACAAAGTTGATTTTACCCAAAGTATACGCAAGCAAGAAGTATCAAAAAGGTAGCATCATTTGATTTCTTGAGTATAGGATCATGCACTATTGAGAGGGGATCGGTAGGGTTAGTGAAAGACTTTCTCAAGCCACAATAATACCTAGCTTCAAAATCTTAGGGTCACACAAAAATATTTTGGTGCATATGTTCTGTTTTGCTCCATGCCGGATGTCGGGGCTGCTGGCCGAATGTCCAGGCCGCACACCGGATATTCGGCCCACTCGCCGAATGTCCGGCTCCCTGCTATCCAGACTCCAGTAGGTTTGCATGCATTTGCCGGATGTCCGGGCTTCACCCCGGATGTTTGGGACTTCCAGCCACGCCGGATGTCCGGACCTTGCCCCGGATGTCCGGACCTTGCCCCGGATGTCCGGGCCTTCCTGTGTTGTCCGATGTCCGCGCTTTTCCCCGGATGTCCTGCCCATCTGCTTCATCCTCTGCTCCCTGCTTTACGCTTGTAGTGCTACACTAGGACGGATGTCCGGCCTCTGCCCCAGATGTCCGGCCTACCCTGTCATTTGCACTACAATGGTCACTTTTACTCACACACTATATATAGCCCTCTTCCCCAACAGGAAAGGGTTGACCATTCACTTTGAGCAAACCCTAGAACACATTTCACTCTCTCTCACACTCCAACACGAAATCTTAGATCCCTAAGGGATTTGAGAGCATTCGAGAGAATTTGTCCACCCAAGTGATAGATCCACTCCTTCCACTTCTGTGCACCAAAGGAATTCGTGATTTGAGCAAGTCTTGAGCTTTTCCCCATCGTTTTTGTAACTCTTGGAGGTTGGAGACTCCTAGGCGGTAGGAGTCATTCAGAGAGGAATCGTTCTTTGTGATTACCTGATGTCTACTACACAACCTTCTTCTTGTAGACGTTGTTGGGCCAGCAAGTGCATAGGTTTGTAGGACAGTACAAAATTTCCCTCAAGTGGATGACCTAAGGTTTATCAATCCGTAGAAGGCGTAGGATGAAGATGGTCTCTCTCAAGCAATCCTGCAACCAAATAACAAAGAGTCTCTTGTGTCCCCAACACACCCAATACAATGGTAAATTGTATAGGTGCACTAGTTCGGCGAAGAGATGGTAATACAAGTGCAAAATAGATAGTAGATATAGGTTTTTGTAATCTGAAATAATAAAAACAGCAAGGTAGCGAGCGGTAAAAGTGAGCGTAAACGGTATTGCAATGATAGGAAACAAGGCCTAGGGTTCATACTTTCACTAGTGCAAGTTCTCTCAACAATAATAACATAGATAGATCATATAACAAGCCCTCAACATGCAACAAAGAGTCACTCCAAAGCCACTAATAGCGGAGAACAAACGTAGAGATTATGGTAGGGTACGAAACCACCTCAAAGTTATTCTTTCGGATCGATCTATAAAAGAGTTCGTACTAGAATAACACCTTAAGACACAAATCAACCAAAACCCTACTGTCACCTAGATACTCCAGTGTCACCTCAAGTATCCGTGGGCATGATTATACATATGCGTAACACAATCTCAGATTCATCCAACCAACATAAAAGTACTTCAAAGAGTGCCCCAAAGCTACTATCGGAGAGTCAAGAACGTGTGCCAACCCCTATGCATAGGTTCCCAATGTCACGAAACCCGCAAGTTGATCACCAAAACATACATCAAGTGGCACATGATATCCCATTGTCACCACAGATAATCATGGCAAGACATACATCAAGTGTTCTCATAAAGACTCAATCCGATAAGATAACTTCAAAGGGGAAACTCAATTCATCACAAGAGAGTAGAGGGGGAGAAACATCATAAGATCCAACTACAATAGCAAAGCTCGGGATACATCAAGATTGTGCCATAGAGGGAACACGAGAGAGAACATGAGAGAGAGATCAAACACATAGCTACTGGTACATACCCTCAGCCCCGAGGGTGAACTACTCCCTCCTGATCATGGATAGCGCCGGGATGATGAAGATGGCCTCTAGTGATGGGATCCCCCTCTGGCAGGGTGCCGGAACAGGGTTCCGATTGGTTTTTGGTGGCTACAGAGGCTTGCGGTGGCGGAACTCCCGATCTAGGTTCTGTTCTGTAAGTTTTATGATACGAGATTATATATGGGTGCAGGGGGTACGTCGGAGGAGCTACGGGGCCCCCACGAGGCAGGGGGCGCGCCCGGGGGGGGGGGGGGGTGCCCCCCACCCTCGTGGGGAGCCCGTATCTCCCCTGACGTGCACTCCAAGTTCCATGGGTTGCTTTGCTTCCAAAAATAACTTCTCCAGTTGATTTCGTTCCGTTTTGACTCCGTCTGATATTACTTTTCCTCGAAACACTAAAATAGGCATAAAACAACAAATCTGGGCTGGGCCTCCGGTTAATAGGTTAGTCCCATAAATAATATAGAAGTGGATAATAAAGCCCAATATTGCCTAAAACAGTAGATAAAGTAGCATGGAGCAATCAAAAATTATAGATACATTGGAGACGTATCAAGCATCCCTAAGCTTAATTCCTGCTCGTCCTCGAGTAGGTAAATGATAAAAAAGAATTTTTGGTGCGGAGTGATACTTTGGCATAATTTCAATGTAAATCTTCTTAATTGTGCATGAATATTCAGATCCGAAAGATTCAAGACAAAAGTTCATAATGACATAAAAGTAATAATACTTCAAGCATACAAATTAAAGCAATCATGTCTTCTCAAAATAGCATGGCTAAAGAAAGTTATCCCTACAAAATCATATAGTCTGGCTAAGCTCTATCTTCATCACACAAAGTATTTAATCATGCACAACCCCGATGACGAGCCAAGCAATTGTTTCATACTTTAGTAATCTCAAACTTTTTCAACTTTCACGCAATACATGAGCATGAGCCATGGACATAGCACTATAGGTGGAATAGAATGGTGGTTGTGGAGAAGACAAAAAAGGAGAAGATAGTCTCACACCAACTAGGCGTATCAATGGGCTATTGAGATGCCCATCAATAGATATCGATGTGAGTGAGTAGGGATTGCCATGCAACTGATGCACTAGAGCTATAAGTATATGAAAGCTCAACAAAAGAAACTAAGTGGGTGTGCATCCAACTTGCTTGCTCATGAAGACCTAGGGCACTTTTGAGGAAGCCCATCATTGGAATATACAAGCCAGGTTCTATAATGAAAAATTCCCACTAGTATATGAAAGTGACAACATATGAGACTCTCTATCATGAAGATCATGGTGCTACTTTGAAGCACAAGTGTGGTAAAGGATAGTAGCATTGTCCCTTCTCTCTTTTTCTCTCATTTTTTCATTTTGGCCTTTTCTCTTCTTTTTTTATGGCCACTATCATTTTTTTTATTTCGTTCGGAGTCTCATCCCGACTTATGGGGGAATCATAGTCTCCATCATCCTTTCCTCACTGGGACAATGCTCTAATAATGATGATCATCACACTTTTATTTTTCTTACAACTCAACAATTACAACTCGATACTTAGAACAATATATGACTCTATATGAATGCCTCCGGTGGTGTACCGGGATATGCAATGAATCAAGAGTGACATGTATGAAAATTATGAAGGTGGCCTTGCCACAAATACAATGTCAACTACAAGTTCATGCAAAAAGCAATATGACAAAAGTAATGTATGTCATATGAACGGAATGGTGGAAAGTTGCATGACAATATATCTCGGAATGGCTACGGAAATGCCATGATAGGTAGGTATGGTGGCTGTTTTGAGGAAGGTATATGGTGGGTGTATGATACCGGCGAAAAGTGCGCGGTATTAGAGAGGCTAGCAATGGTGGAAGGGTGAGAGTGAGTATAATCCATGGGCTCAACATTAATCAAAAGAACTCATGCACTTATTGCAAAAAATTAGAACTCATCAAAAACCAAAGCACTACACGCACCTCCTAGGGGGATAGATTGGTAGGAAAAGACCATCGCTCGTCCCCGACTGCCACTCATAAGGAAGACAATCAATAAATAAAATTGTGCTCCGACTTCATCACAAAGCGGTTCACCATACGTGCATGCTACGGGAATCACAAACTTCAACACAAGCATTCTTTAAATTCATAATCACACCAACTGGCATTGCTTTGATATTATCATCTCCATATCTCAAAACAATTATCAAGCATCAAACTTATCTTAGTATTCAACGCACTCAAAAGAAAGTTTCACATATCTTGAATACCAAGTATATTAATATTAAACAAATTACCATGCTATTAACGACTCTCAAAATAATCTAAGTGAATCATGAGAGTTCAATAGTTTCTTTAAAACAAATCCACCACCGTGCTCTAAAAGATATAAGTGAAGCACTAGAGCAAAAATTATCAAGCTCAAAAGATATAAGTGAAGAACATAGAGTATTCTAGCAAATTCCAATTTGTGTATGGCTCTCTCTTATTAAAGAATTTCAGATCTTGATACTTATTCAAATAGCAAGCAAAGCTAAAGAAAACTACAATGCAAGGATATCACAACTCATGTGAAGAAGCAAAAACTTAGGCTCAACCGATACTAACCGATAGTTGTTGAAGAAGAAAGGTGGGATGCCTACCGGGCCATCCCCAAGCTTAGATGCTTGAGACTTCTTGAAATATTATCTTGGGGTGCCTTGGGCATCTCCAAGCTTGAGCTTTTGTGTCTCCTTAATTCCTTTCATGTCACGGTTTCTCTTTTTATCAAAAGCTTCATTCACAACAAACTCAACAAGAACTCGTGAGATAGGTTAGTATAAACCAATGCAAAACCATGTCATCTTCTACTGTAAAAAATCACTAACATTATTATTCAACATTGAATACTAAATGTCTCTGCATATTTAATACTCCTATCCTCAAATAGAATCATTAAACAAGCAAACAAAAGCAAACAATGCAAACATAACAGCAATCTGCCAAAACAGTACAGTCTGTAAATAATGCAAGAGTATCAATACTTCCCTGACTCCAAAAATTATGAACTAAAATTACCTCTGTAAAAAATTTATCAGAGCTTAATATGCAAAAAGATTCAACGTTATACCATTCTCTGACTTTTCTAGGGATTTTTTTCAACAGCGGTAAACTTTCTGTTTTCAAGCAGCAACATGTATACTAGCAAAATAAGCATGGCAAAGGCTATCCTTGGCCTTTTTTATTGAAACTAAAGATGCAAAACATTATTATAACTAACAGAAAGCAAAAACTAACAAGATAAAATGATGCTCCAAGCAAAACACATATCATGTGGTCAATAAAAATATAGCTCCAAGTAAAGTTACCGATGAACGAAGACGAAAGAGGGGATGCCTTCCGGGGCATCCCCAAGCTTAGGCTCTTGGTTGTCCTTGAATATTACCTTGGGGTGCCTTGGGCATCCCAAGCTTAGGCTCTTTCCACTCCTTATTCCATAGTCCATCGAATCTTTACCCAAAACTTGAAAACTTCAACCACACAAAACTCAAAACAAAACTCGTAAGCTCCCTTAGTATAAGAAAATAAAACCACCACTTAGGTACTGTAATGAACTCATTCTAAATTCATATTTGTGTAAAACCTACTGTATTCTAACTTCTCTATGGTTCATACCACTTAATACTAGCCATAGATACATCAAAATAAGCAAACAACACAATGAAAACAGAATCTGTCAAAAACAGAACAGTCTGTAGTAATCTGTATCAAACGTATACCTCTGGAACACCAAAAATTATGATATAAATTGATGGACCTGAGGAATTTGTCTATTTATCATCTGCAAAAAAAATCAACCTAAAATCACTCTCCAGTAAAACATGGCAGCCATTCTCGTGAGCACTAAAGTTTCTGTTTTCTACAGCAACATCATATAAACTTCATCCAAGTCTTCCCAAAGGTTCTACTTGGCACTTTATTGAAACAAAAGCTATAAAACATGATTACTACAGTAGCATAATCATGTGGACACACAAAAACAGTAAGGATAAATATTGGGTTGTCTCCCAACAAGAGCTTTTCTTTAATGCCTTTCTAGCTAGGCATGATGATGGCAATGATGCTCACATAAAAGATAAGAATTGAAACATAACGGGAGCATCATGAAGCATATGACTAGCACATTTAAGCCTAACCCACTTCCTATGCATAGGGATTTTGTGAGCAAACAACTTATGGGAACAATAATCAACTAGCATAGGATAGCAAAACAAGCATAACTTCAAAACTTTAAGCACATAGAGAGGAAACTTGACATTATTGCAATTCCTACAAGCATATATTCCTCCCTCATAATAATTTTCAGTAGCATCATGAATGAATTTAACAATATAACCAGCACCTGAAACATTCTTTTCATGATCTACAAGTATAGAAAATTTACTACTCTCCACATAAGCAAAATTCTTCTCGTTCGGAATAGTGGGAGTATCATAAGAGACTTGAACACTAAAAATTGTTTCCACATTAAAAGAGTAATGTTCAGAAAAAGGGTGATCATAATCATGACAAAATTTGTAAATATAATCATCACTACTTTTTATAGCATAAGTTTCATCACAATAATCATCATAAGTAGCAACTTCGTTCTCATCATAATCGATTGAATCCTCTCCCAAGATAGTGGAATCACTAAATAAAGTTGACACTCTTCCAAATCCACCTTCGTATTCATCACAAGTAGATTCAACATCCTCCAAAATAGTGGGATCACTACTTCCTAAAGTTGAATCTCTTATGAACCCACTTTCACCAATATAATCATCATAGGTAGGAAGCATGCTATCATCATAACAAATTTGCGTATCAAAACTTGGGATGCTAAAAATGTCATCTTCATTAAATGTAGCATCCCCAAGCTTGGGACAATCATTAATTTCAGCAAATATATTGTCAAATATTTCATCCTCATCAAACATAGCTTCCCCAAGCTTGGGCCCTTTCATATCATAAGCATAATCACTCTCATCATTAAAAATATGCATAGCACCAATAGTATAGCAATTATCATCATCGCAAGTATGAGTAGGAGCAACATCATTTGGGAGGGATACCTTTTTACCTTTGTTGCTCCTTCTTTTATTTTTCGGCCTCTGCCCCAGATGTCCAGCTTACCCTGTCATTTGCACTACAACGGTCACTTTTACTCACACACTATATATAGCCCTCTTCCCCAACGGGAAAGGGTTGACCATTCACTTTGAGCAAACCCTAGAACACATTTCACTCTCTCTCACACTCCAACACGAAATCTTAGATCCCTAAGGGATTTGAGAGCATTTGAGAGAAGTTGTCCACCCAAGTGATAGATCCACTCCTTCCGCTTCTGTGCACCAAAGGAATTCGTGATTTGAGCAAGTCTTGAGCTTTTCCCCATCATTTTTGTAACTCTTGGAGGTTGGAGACTCCTAGGTGGTAGGAGTCATTCAGAGAGGAATCGTTCTTCGTGATTACCTGATGTCTACTACACAACCTTCTTCTTGTAGACGTTGTTGGGCTTGCAAGTGCACAAGTTTGTAGGACAGTAGCAAATTTCCCTCAAGTGGATGACCTAAGGTTTATCAATCCGTAGGAGGCGTAGGATGAAGATGGTCTCTCTCAAGCAACCATGCAACCAAATAACAAAGAGTCTCTTGTGTCCCCAACACACCCAATACAATGGTAAATTGTATAGGTGCACTAGTTCGGCGAAGAGATGGTAATACAAGTGCAAAATAGATAGTAGATATAGGTTTTTGTAATCTGAAATAATAAAAACAGCAAGGTAGCGAGCGGTAAAAGTGAGCGTAAACGGTATTGCAATGATAGGAAACAAGGCCTAGGGTTCATACTTTCACTAGTGCAAGTTCTCTCAACAATAATAACATAGATAGATCATATAACAAGCCCTCAACATGCAACAAAGAGTCACTCCAAAGCCACTAATAGCGGAGAACAAACGTAGAGATTATGGTAGGGTACGAAACCACCTCAAAGTTATTCTTTCGGATCGATCTATAAAAGAGTTCGTACTAGAATAACACCTTAAGACACAAATCAACCAAAACCCTAATGTCACCTAGATACTCCAGTGTCACCTCAAGTATCCGTGGGCATGATTATACATATGCGTCACACAATCTCAGATTCATCCAACCAACATAAAAGTACTTCAAAGAGTGCCCCAAAGCTACTACCGGAGAGTCAAGAACGTGTGCCAACCCCTATGCATAGGTTCCCAATGTCACGAAACCCGCAAGTTGATCACCAAAACATACATCAAGTGGCACATGATATCCCATTGTCACCACAGATAATCACGGCAAGACATACATCAAGTGTTCTCATAAAGACTTAATCCGATAAGATAACTTCAAAGGGGAAACTCAATTCATCACAAGAGAGTAGAGGGGGAGAAACATCATAAGATCCAACTACAATAGCAAAGCTCGGGATACATCAAGATCGTGCCATAGAGGGAACACGAGAGAGAACACGAGAGAGAGATCAAACACATAGCTACTGGTACATACCTTCAGCCCCGAGGGTGAACTACTCCCTCCTCGTCATGGATAGCACCGGGATGATGAAGATAGCCTCCGGTGATGGGATCCCCCTCCGGCAGGGTGCCGGAATAGGGTCCCGATTGGTTTTTGGTGGCTACAGAGGCTTGCGGCGGCGGAACTCCCGATCTAGGTTTTGTTCTGTAAGTTTTACGATACGAGAGTATATATGGGTGCAGGGGGTACGTCGGAGGAGCTACGTGGGCCCCACGAGGCAGGGGGGCACGCCCGGGGGGGCGCCCCCCACCCTCGTGGGCAGCCCGTATCTCCCCTGACGTGCACTCCAAGTTCCATGGGTTGCTTTGCTTCCAAAAATAACTTCTTCAGTTGATTTCGTTCCGTTTTGACTCCGTCTGATATTCCTTTTCCTCGAAACACTGAAATAGGCATAAAACAGCAAATCTGGGCTGGGCCTCTGGTTAATAGGTTAGTCCCATAAATAATATAAAAGTGGATAATAAAGCCCAATATTGCCTAAAACAGTAGATAAAGTAGCATGGAGCAATCAAAAATTATAGATACGTTGGAGACGTATCATTACCCCCGGAAAGTTTGTGAGGGTTTGGAGACCACCCCAAGGTCTACCACTAGTTGTTGAGAAACGCCTTCGTGGTGTAGTCTCAAAGGGAGAATAGGGTGAGCCTTCATGGCGTTGGTGTGCCTTCGTGGTAACACCAACCTCTCTAACGGCGACGTAGCTTCCCTCCAAGGAAGTGAACATCGGCATACATCCTCGTCTCTCGGAGTTGCAGTTATCCCTAACCCTAACTCCCTACTTGTGGTTATTTGTCTCTTAGTCTTTACTTATATCATGTGTTGCTTTCTTACTCTCCTACTTGGGTTACTTGTTTACCTTGCTTAGCTCATAGCTTCACACTTGCAATTGTTAGGCTCAACTTCATATTCCGCATTATTGCTTAAAATTGCTAAGTAACAATTAAAATTTGTAATTGTACCTATTCACCCCCCTCTAGGTCCATATCGATCCTTTCAATTGGTATCAGAGCCCCGTGCTCTATTCTTGTGGCTTAACCGCCCTAGAGCGAGATGAACCCTGATGGGACTTCCCTTGTTGTAGATCCGAAGAGTATGAGTGCGGCTTCCACGGAAGCCAAGTCCTGCACTTCAGAGGATCTGGAATGAGCTCTTGCTAAGAAAAAGGAGGAGCATGATGCCTCTCTTGAGGCCTTGGTCCAAATGAGGATAGCCACACTAACCACGATGCTTGCACCACTTTCTGGTGGTGCGGCCTCGAGGCCAGCTGTGCCTACTAACTCACTTGGCCAACAACCTCCTAGTAATGAACACTCTAGTGTTCCTTGGCTTTATGCAAGACCAAATAGAGAAACTGAAGTACAACCCTCAAGGCAAACCTCCTTTACTTGATGACACTACCGATTTTGCTTTGTGCACAGTTGCTATGCAGGATCATCTTTGATATGGAAATGATGAGATGTTGGAGATCTTGGAGTATGGCTACCAAACTGTTGGCCCGAAGAATCTAACTCCAAGAGAGGTTTATGACAAGAATCTCAACAACACAGCAACCATGTGCATAAGAAGAGGTAAGAGTGACAAGCAAAGGAGACCATACATACATATCACAAGTGCCAAGGAATTATGGGATAGCATTGTGAGGACCAAGACCGGTACTTCCACTCTCCGGCTTGCTCAATATGAAATTGCCAAGGGTCAATTGCAAAAAAATTGTATGAAGAAAGGTGAATATCCCAAGCAACTACTTGAGCATATCATGACTCTCACCACTGACATTGAGTCATGTGAATGTGACAAGACTCAAGATGGATTCAACTTGACTAAGAGATTCCTCGTGTATAAGTTGCTTCATGCTCTTGCTCCATATCATCACCAAATGGTGTGGGACATAAGACAACACCATGGATTCAAGGAAATGACTCCAGATGACATCATATCCACTTTCCAACTATTTGAAGAGTCAAAGGCAAATGCCACAAAACATCTTGCCATGCATGGTACCTCAACATCAAAGATCAATCTTGCATTGAAGGCCAAGCATGTATGTGAAAAAGAGCAAAGTGAAGAAGAAGAAGATGATGATGAGGATGGTGATGAGATTGACTCATATGAGAGACCATCATATGAAGACATTGCTCTCCTTGTCAAGAAGTTTAGCGCGGGAAAATTCAAGGGAAGGTTCCATAAGAAGAAAGTGAGGAAATGCTACAACTACAAAGAAACCAACTACTTCTCCAACAAGTGCCCTTATGAGAAGAGAGAAGGTAAACCAAGGTTTCCCAAGACCTTTCCCAAGAAGAAGTTGCCAAATCCTTTGAACTCCAAGCTCAAGAAGAGAGATGGGAAAGTAATGGTTGCTCATGAAGAATCCGATCCGGATGATGTTAGTGGTGTTGTGGGAGTTGCTCAAGATTCTCAAAACACTTTGAGGCTAGTGAACAAGAGTGGTGATGTGGTCACCCACAACTACATGAAAGACTACAAGGGCAATGCTCACAAGTTCCTAATGGAAAAGGCCGTAGTAGAAGATGGAGAGGACCAAAGATCTCCTTACAAGGTCAAGGTAACCCCATGATCAAATCCTCCTCTTTTCACTCCTTCTACTCCTAGTGATGAGTATCTTGATGCGGAGGATAGTTATGAGGATGATGATATAGATGATCCTATGCTTGCTAAACTTAATAAGTTCGTGTGCTCCTTCAAAGGAAAGAAGCTCACTATGTTTCATATGCTTATGGAGATGGTGAGTAAGCACACCATCACCATTAAGGAACTCGAAACCCTCGTCACCGAGGAAAAGGAAAAATATGAAATCCTTGAGCGGAAAGTCCAATATGAGGAAGCACGAAATGATGAACTATGCTTGAAAATTGGTGCAAACATTGATGTTCATGCTAAAGATCTTGCCTCCTTGAAAAAGGCTAAGGACTCTTGTGAAGAGTTGATGAATGATAAAAGTAAGCTTATGAAGTCTCATGCTTCTCTCTCTAAGGATTGTGAGCTCCTATCTATGTCCCTCAAAACTAAGGAAGAAGAGCTCACCCTTCTTACAAAGAGTTTTGAGACGCTCAAGCTTACTTATCTTGAAACTCTAGCCAAGGCCTACTCTTCTCCTATTATCAATGTTGATGCTTGTACTACTAACTCTAGTACTGATCTAGCATCTATTCTTGAGGAGAATCGCTTTCTCAAAGCTCAAATCGAGAAAGGTCTCATGACATGTGCTCAAGGACAAAAGAACCTTAATGAGGTGTTGAGCCAATAGAATGAGGTGTTTGCCAAAGAGGGGCTCGGGTTTGACCCAAGCACAAGCAAGAACAAGTCGTCCTCTCAAAAGTGCACCACCCCTCTAAAGGAAACATTTGTACAAGAAGGGCACAAGGAGAAAGGTAAGGTTGTTAGTGGGAAGGCCACAAGGGGCATGCCCACTCTCAGCAAGCCAAAAGAGTTCATGCCTCCATCCTATGTACTTCGTAAGACAAAGGATGGACAAGTTTATGCAGAATTTATTGGTCCTCGAAATGCATTCAGATTCTATGTTATTTTGGTCCCGAAGACCCTTATGACTAACTTGACAGGTCCCATTGCAAAATGGGTGCCTCTAACCAAGTTATAATTGTGTGTAGGTTGCCTTCTCCAGTGGAGTAAAATGGGTGATTGATAGTGGATGTACCAATCATATGACCGGAGATAGCAAATTGCTCTACGATTTCATGGAAGCTATTCAACCATTTATGAGCATTATGTTTGGTGGAGGTTCAAAAGGACATGTACTCGGGTTGGGCAAGGTGGCTATCACAAATGACATGTCTCTAGAAAATGCCATTTGCTAGAGACATGTCATTTGTGAAATCGACGGCTAGCCCATGTCGGCATGAGAAATCTTCAAGATCTCTTAAAGGGTAATCACATCCTTAGACTAACCAATGTCTCTTTTGAGAAAGATCATGTCTGTAGTGCATGCATAGCCAGGAAGCAACATCAATCAAAGCACCCTCCCAAGAATGTCGTGTCTACTTCAAGGCCTTTGGAGCTCCTTCATGTGGATCTTTCTAGGCCTCCTTCATGGGATAGTCTTGGTGGGAAAACGTATGGGCTTATCATTGTTGATGATTACTCAAGATATACATGGGTGTTTTTCCTCAAATCCAAGGACGAGACGAAGATCACCTTCATTGATTTTGCAAAGCAAGCACAACACAAGTTTGATAAAGACATCTTAGCAATAAGGAGTGATAATGGCTCTAACTTCAAGAACTACACCTTGGAAGAATTTCTTAGTGATGAAGGGATTGAGCATCAATATTCGGCTCCATACACTCCTCAGCAAAATGGTGTAGCCGAAAGGAAGAACCGTACACTTGTGGAGATGGCAAGGTCTATGTTGGATGAATACAAGTCGCCACATAGTTTTTGGGCCGAGGCTGTCAACACTGCATGTCATGCATCAAACCGGCTCTTCCTCTGCACTATATTGGAAAAGACTCCATACGAGCTCCTAACTGGGAACAAGCCAAATGTCAAGTACTTTCTGGTATTTGGGTGCAAATGTTTCATCCTCAACAAAAGAGAACGGTTAGGAAAATTTCAATCCAAAACAATTGAGGGCATATTTGTTGGCTATGGATCAAACTCTCATGCCTATAGAGTCTACAACAAATCCAATGGATGTGTTATAGAAACTTGTGACGTGGTGTTTGATGAATTTAATGGCTCCCATGGGGAGCAAGTTGATCCAAGTGATGTAGGTGAAGAAGATTCTTCTCAAGATATTTTGACCATGGGTGTTGGTGCACTTATTCCAATGGAACAAGAACCTCATGATGATGAAGAAGAAGATGGAAGCTTCACACATCATCAAACTACTTCAATACTCATACCTCCTCAAGATCCTATTGCTCAACCAAGGCCCTTAGTCCAAGTACAATAAGATGATCAAGTCCCTCCTCATGACAATCTTTAAGAACAAGATCATCATCAATGGAAAGAACAAGAAAGTGCAATCATTGATCATGAACCTCAACAAATGCAAGATGAAGAAGAAGATCTTCCACCACACATTAATGATCCATATGTTGAGGACGTGGATGATGGACATGAAGTTCAACCTCGCGAAACCCTAACCTCCATCATGCCTCGTGTGGCCGGTCGTGTTGATGTTGACAAAATTCTCACCGGAATATCGGAAGGTAGAGTCACTCGTAAACACTTGACAAACATTTGTGCTCACTTCTTGTTTGTGTTTAGTGTTGAGCCACTCAAGGTACAAGATGCATTGATGGACAACGATTGGCTCATTCCTATGCAAGAAGACTTGAACAGTTTTGAACGCAACCAAGTGTGGTCATTAGTCGAGAGGCCAACTATGGAGCACAATGTCATTGGAACAAAATGGATTTTCAAGAACAAGCAATATGAGAATGGTGTAATCATCTGTAACAAGGCAAGGTTAGTGGCACAAGGGTACTCACAAGTTGAAGGTCTGGACTTTGGAGAGACCTTTGCCCCCGTTGCTCGTCTTGAATTTATTCGCATCTTACTTGCTTATGCTGCTTTCAATGGTTTTACATTACATCAAATGGATGTGAAGAGTGCTTTCCTTAGCGGTCCTCGACAAGAATAAGTATATGTATCACAACCACCTGGGTTCGTTGATCTCGATCACAAAGACTATGTGTATAAACTTCATAAGGCTTTGTATGGCCTCAAACAAGCACCTCGTGCTTGGTATGATCATCTAAAGAAGTTTTTACTCGATGATGGTTTTGTTAGAGGGGTGATCGATCCCACTCTTTTTACTAAGAGGGACAAGGGTGATTTGATCTTATGCCAAATCTATGTAGACTATATCATTTTTGGTTCTCCCATTCATTAGGGCAAGAAGTTTACAGCCTCCATGACCATGAATTTTGAAAGGTCACTCAGTACGGATTTGAAGTTCTTTCTCGGATTTCAAATTCAACAATTTAAAGAAGGAATTTTCTTGTCTCAAGAAAAATACCTCAAGGATATCCTAGAGAAGTTTGGCATGTCTATTGCTAGTCCATGTAAGACACCCATGCCAACCAAAATTGTACTCACCGAAGACACGAATGGTATCCCTTTTGAACCATCTATTTACCGCTCTATGATTGGTTCATTGCTTTATCTTTGTGCATCTAGACCAGACATCATGTTCATTGTGTGCATGTGTGCTAGATTTCAAGCTTCCCCTAGGGAAAGTCATCATAAGGCGGTTAAGCATATTCCTAGATACCTTGTTCACACCCCAAAGTTGGGTCTATGGTACCCCAAGGATGCTAAGTTTGATCTCATTGGGTACACGGATGCAGATTGGGCTAGAGACAAAGTGGGATGGAAGTCCACCTCTGGTGCATGTCAATTTCTTGGATGCTCCTTGGTAAGTTGGTCCTCAAAGAAGCAAAATTGTGTTGCCCTCTCCACCGTCGAAGCTGAATACATTGCAACCGCTAGTTGTGCAACTCAGTTACTATGGATGAGGCAAACTTTGAAGGATTACGGTATCACCTAGAGACATTTGCCTCTTCTGTGTGATAATGAAAGTGCCATCAATATTGCTGAGAATCCCAAAGATCATACCCGCACCAAGCACATTGATATTAGGTATCATTTATTGAGGGATCATGTGGAAAAGGGTGACATCTATATTGATCATGTTGGTACAGATATCCAACTTGCAGATATTTTCACCAAGCCATTGGATGAAGCAAGGTTTTGTCAACTTAGGCGTGAACTTGGTATCTTGGAGCTTGACAACATTATGTGAAATCTAGTACCCATTCATGCATTTTCATCATGTCTTGTCTTGATGTAGGCATATATTTAGGGGGGGGGGGACATTCAATTCATGAGTACTCTCACCCTACATAATGCATAAATAGAATAAACACTCTCAAAGTTACCAAGTTTTTCAAACTATGGTGCTTTAAATAATGGAGTCTTGACTATGTATCCAAAGTCAAAATCTTTGCGATCCTATGTCCCATATGCTCAAACATGGTGACCTCGGTCACCGCTCATGGATTGCTTATATGAACCTTTCTTTACTTAATATTGTTGGGTTATTATTGCACATCTTAGTATGACCATAAAATTACTTTGTCTTTCATCTCTACAATATCAAAATCTCCTTCGTGGAGTCTATATCACAATCTAACGCTATATGGCCCTTCACTGCCCTCTCTCAGTCTCAATCTTTGTCCAGTGGCCGGACATCCGGGCCTTGGCCGGACATCCGGGCCCTGGCACTTCTTTGCTGCCTAATATCGTCGGGCGTCTCCAGTGGCCGGACATTCGGGCCATTAGTCAGACATCCGGGCCCTGGAGTCCTGCTTGTCTGCTCCCTGACCGCTAGTCGCCGGATATCCGGGCTTCACCCCGGATGTCCGGCCCGTCGCCCCGCAGACACACAAAATGGGATGGGGGCTCAGGAGTTAGGGGTAGTTCCCCTTTCCTTATCTCTCGCTCTCCCCATCTATTTCACATTGCCGCCGTCGGGCTGTGCTTCGGCGCTGCCCCGGCCATCTGCTCCAACCTCGGGCCACGAACTCCTGCCTACGTCTTCAACTCCTCCCGATCTATGATTCCATCTGATCCATTCTCTGGGTTGTGGTGTGAATCACTCGGGAGGGATAGGTTCAGGTGTTGACTTGTGGATTAGCCGCCGGAGTTCTTCATGGCTCGTACCAAGAATTGCGGCCCTCCTTCTTCTTCCTGGGGTATGGCTGCTATCTACTCTTGCCTCTCTTCCTGTTTGGCACAACCATTCTAGGTTTTCATGATCTCTCATGGCTATCTTGGTGTATATCTCTCTCTAGAGATTTGATGTCACTTGCCTAGCCTAAAACCCTCTCTATGTACTTGGCTAAATCAACTTAATCATGCGCATGTCAATATTTTGATCTACCACTTGGACTTGTTCTATGGTCATGTTCGAAAATGTTCACATCCTCACTGTTTAATTTGCTTTATCCTTGTTCATACTTTTTGACTCCTTCTCATCCATACCCTTATTGTGTATCTATTTCAGTCAATCGCCGGCAAGGTTCCACCGACTCCGATGAACATGCTTGACCTAAGAAGAAGCATAGGGCACCATCACCAAGTCCGTCTACCTCTGATCCGGATGATGAGTACTATGTTGGGGACGAAGAGGAAGACATTGCCCCTAGGAGTTCCGTTGGTCAATCAAAGCCGCGCACCAGGAGGGGTCCCATGCCTCAAGTCCGAGGGTCTGCTATGCCTGTTGCCCGTGGTCGCCACATCTCCATGGAGATCCCTAATAGCGGGTGACGGTGTCCTGGACTAGGGGGTACTCACCACATCGTCTCCCGATCAGTTGGATTGGGCCGAGGACCCCCATGGCCGTATACTCATGGGCCAGTTCGGACAACCCCTGACGCATACAAAGAAGACTCCACAAGACTTGGCGCCCAAGACAAGGACTCTCCTAAACCCTAGGCCTCCGGTGTCTTATATAAACCGAGGCCATGCTAGTCAATAGAGAATCTCATATTCATTACTACCATCTCGTGGTAGATACATGTACTTTGTACTACACCCATATGAATACAATCAAAAGTAGCATGTAGGGTATTATCTCATCAAGAGAGCCCGAAGCTGGGTAAAACTCCGTGTCCATGTTACCATCGCTCTAAGACGCCTAGTTTAGGACCCCTACTACGAGATCTGCTGGTTTTGACACCGACATTGGTGCTTTCATTGAGAGCCTGCTAGGTGATCATCACGGATCGATGGGATAATCAGGTGATATTTTTTCAATTGGATCCGTTCCACCTAAATCATCTCTTTCATAAGTCATTGCTTTCATGCTGTGCTATTTTGTTTGTAGTTAGATCAGGATTCATGATCTAAAAGATTTTAACGACGGCGTCCGCACCATCGCCTCGTAGTACATCGGACCTGGACTCTGATGTGGCTATTACGAGCACGACCAACTCGCAAGTACGCATACCCTGCGCACCATGGAAATTCCCGAAGAAGTACGCGCAGACAAGATTAAGGGTTCACTGGGTTGGTCAAGGCAAAAAATTTAAAGGAACAAGACTGATCGGTGGCGATCCAACCAAGAAGCAGTGCAAACCGATCAGAATTCATCTCGGCGGAGCACACGTCAGGGTGATTCGGTCCTTTCCCTCCTTATACTATTATTTATTATCCAAGCTCTATCGGGCCGCCGATCCTCCATTACTTTTTCTGGAGAGAACGTAGACCAAAAAGTACTGCCCACGCGATTGAGTGCTACTTGTAGCGCAGTACTTGTGCTCCCCTAGTGAATTCTACTACTACCTCCGTCTCGGTGAATAAGTCATTCGCGTAGTTCTAGGTTGACGATTTAACTATCTAAATATGTATTATATGTGACAAAAAAAATATATTTGGAAACTACATCCTTGTAGAAATCTAGTGATATACTTTTCATAACATATAACACATATTTAATTGCTCAAATCGATGACCTAGAACTACGCGAATGACTTATTCACCTAGACGGAGGTAGTAGTAATTTAACTACTAGTACACCACTCCACGTATTGGTGAGTACTACCAGAAGTACTTCTTGGATAGATCAAAGTGATCTGGCACTTGTGCAATGTGGATCACTTTTTCTTTTATTTGCCTTGATCTGCTACAACTTTGGTCTGCTACCTTCATTAGGATCAAACAGGTTCTATTTTTAGCACCGATATTATTACATAATACTTTCTATTGATGTGCATTATTTTTGCACAGATATTTCGCTGATTTCTTTTTAGTTAGCTGTTTTGCATAAATTATCTTTTTCACAAATCACGGTCTCCGGGTCATGCTATTCTGTTCATCAAGAAAATTCCAGCGACGGTGACCGTGTGTGCCGCCTGGTTGCACATCAGATCTGAGGTCCACTATGACGGACTAGCAACTGGCATGACTTCTGAGGATGTGTTGCACATTATGGGAGATCTTGAACAGCTGCGTTCCAGCCGAACATGCGCGCGCAGCAACAAGCTCGAGCAGCAGACATGGGCTGAATTCGGATCACTCGGCGGCATACAGGGAGACCCAATCCCTCTTCATTTTTCTTTGTTATTCAATTAAAGGCGGTTTTCGCTTTTTGCTAATCACAGTCTTTCTTGCACTTCTCACGTGCTAGCGCTGTTACTAGTACTATTACTAAATGTGTGTTAAATGTGTGTTAAACGGCGAGCAAGAGATGGTTCGGTCAGTTTCCCGTCCGCAGTCCGGCGAACGCCGCATCTAGAACTTAGACCGCCCTACGAATTTAGACCTTGTCATGCCCTCACCATGGCGTCAATAACCCGCGTCGACATTGTCATCGGCGCCTAGGCTATACTCTTCGAACTATCGACTTCACATAAATAAATTATGCAATTTTTTAATTGTTATTATTTTTGGTTTGCACTATTTACATGTGAGCAGGAAATCTACTTCGCCTGCGCCACCTCGATGAGCCGACGCTGCCGCTCCCCCTCCATCGGCCAAGATGTGCCCTCACCTAGCTGACCAACTTCGTCAGCTCGGCTGGACTGGGGGCTTTGCATCGCCACATCGGCCGTGCTACGTCGTCACTTTGGAGTGACGAGATCTTCGCTCCATCACCCCGGGACTGGCTTGGGGGCTGGAACCTTGTCCCGCATCAAGCTCGGACCGCGTCATCAATGCCGAACACATTGACCAGCTAAGTTGCTTTCATGCTCAAAAAACTTTTAAGTTTTAAATTTTATTCGGTTCGACCAAGCATTATACTTTTTTGGCAGATAGTTGTTTGTGGAAAAATTCCTCGTCATAACTTTGTTTCTGACACACAAATTCAAATACCCCGTTTACTTGGGGGCTTCCTTTATGAAGCCTTTCCTCTTGCAAATGATTATACTTGTACGTCTTCGTTCCTTGTTCGTGTATTACGCCACAATATTCACCATGTTGACTTAAGCGATTTGCAAGCTGGGTTGCCTTGCTCCTGTGTTTACCCCTACGTTCCTGATTGTTCGGCTAGGGAGTAAAGGGAGCAATTCTGCGATTGTCACGATTGGGTCATCCGAGCTTGGACCTCAAACTGGGTGAAGCCAAAAGCTAGTGCTCTTATTGTTTTCAATGATGGTCGGCATACAACGGAACTCATGAGTACAAAAAATCTATTGCAAAAGTCTCATAGTAACAATGAGCAACCGAAGAAAGGTATCAGTGGAGGTACTGTTTTCTTTGAAGATGCTTCTTACACTTTGTCAGTAATATAGCAAAAGTCCCTGAGCGTGCTTTGTCTGTTACAGCCTTATGGCCTGATTGCCTGGTTATCGGAAACACCATCGACATTCTCGACAGGTAGAGTACATAACACTTTTCGGCCCTTGGCCGAAGAGGGAGAAGCCGACGGTCGGTTAAGATGCATTTAAAGTTCGGGTGAACACATATATGATATAAGTACTTCGGTACATACAATCATTATACATAAAACTCTTTTACCAAAGTCACTCGGTGGCTCTTAAATTTATGTGAGCTATTTTATAATAAGTGTTCTTCTTCTTAGTCGTTGCAAAGTCTTTTTTCAATCACTCCTTTTTTTGACGCGAGTGTGTGGTCAATAGCCGGGGAGCCTAATTTCTCTAAACTGGCCTAACGAGAAGTACTCCGCCTTCGGGATAGGAGGTTGAAGCCGTAGGCTGACCCGCTTGAAGTCTTGAGATAGGATGTGTCATGTTAAAGCACGACAGAAGCACATTTTTTTCTTTTTCTTTTCTAAGACCAATTTTCTGATTGGCACCGAACAATTGATCTAGTTCGGACGTCGAGTTTTTACTGACGTTTTTTTGGTTTTCCAATCCAATGGCACTTTTCAACTATTTGTGTGTTTTCCGCACAAGTCTCGCAGTGCGACGCCGGACACCTTTAGAGATTCGGCAAAAATTCTCGGATATTGCTATATATGCATCAATTTCGAATTGTGTCTTCGGTCAATAGTTGGGTTTTCCGGCTCCTGTGCTTGCCTCCTACGTTCCGCTTTGTATGGCTAGGTGTGCAAAGGGAGAACCACTGCGATTTTGCTTCTAGCTCGCATGGTTAAACACCTCAGTGGAGAAAGCCGAAAACTGACTGTCACAATAAGCGTAAACTGGTCAGTGGTTCGATGACTGTATTAAATGACAGGCCATTCATAACATTGGCTGAAGTGTTTGCGACTTGACCTCGGCTGTCGCCGAACACTAACTAGGGGGCTACTTGCTGGCCTCCCAACTTTAAGCTCCTATGACTAAGTGAAAGTTATATAGCCCGCATATCTGATTGCCTCTTTTCCGCTAACACAACCACCTTCGGGCACCGAGACGTCGGCTAAGGGTTGTTTTGTCATTGCGGAAACACCCTGCATAGCATCTACAAGGGGGTAGAAGCCGATGATGGGCCACTTTCAGATTATAAACGGTTGCAACGGAAGTGAAAATTTGGGTTCATTTAGACCATAGAGTTTGGAAGCTTTCCCCGAACAAAATCCTCAGTATTTTCCTCCCACATTGATCGGAGCTGAGGTTTCATGATCATGCTTAGCATGACAACCCAAAGAAAGGAACCGATAGCGGGATTATTTTCTTTGAAAGATGTTTCTTATGTTAAACAACAATAGAACATGTCTCTCTGCGTACCTTTGTTTATAAAACCATATGGCTGGATTGCCTCGTTTTCCATAAATCTTTGCCCTTATAATGGCTTTATAAATTAGAAAAACACTCCTCGGCTACTGGCTGAAGAGGTGGAAGCCGATGGTCGGTCAACAAAGTTTTGTACAATACGGATTCGAGCAATAATGATGTAAAGTACTTGGATACATAGAATCATTACACATAATTTGTGATTTTACTCTGGATATCGATCCTTAATTCAGCCACCCGTGCCCTTATTAAGGCTCGGGGGCTACTGGGCTTCGTGCTTATCATTTACAAATATTAAAGGGGTACATCGATCCCCTGATCTGGTGTTGCCACCCGACCAGTGGCTCGGGGGCTACTGCATTGACAATCTAATGCAGAAATTTAAAGTGCAATATAGTTTTTGAGGAGATTATTATCCTCAGGTTGGTCGGCCGCACCCAACCTGAGTCTCGAGGACTTTGCACACCGTGTTTCTATTCCTAAGTATGTTGCCGAGCTGGGAATTGATCCTCAGGCTGATTTTATGAATCGGCCTGAGTCTCAGGGGCTACTAGGGTCGGTGGTTTGATTTTTTCCTTCAGGTGCATCCCGGATATTAGGCCAACACACACCTTGAGGGCTACTGGATATACATCTCGGGCAAGATTACATTGCACAATTCCGAATTAAATTCATAAAAATCAGCCCATGGCCGAGGTGGTGCACCACCTCGGATACAGTCCGACGTTGGTGCTCGACTACAATAGGCACCCCGGAAGTAGTCCGACATAAAGCTCGGACGCTTGTGGCTGGCTCCATAGAGGGCATTTCCGGCATTAAGCTCGGCTAAACTCCTTCAACTTTTTTGAACCAAAGTGATCTATGACACCTTGGACATAGTCCGGCATTGGAGGTCGGATGCAGTTTGGCGTTGGAGCTCGGCTGTAACAATACTCCTCAGTTACATTCCGGCGGTGGAGCTCGAATACATTCCAGCGGTGGAGCTCGGATACATTCCGGCGTTGGAGCTCGGAAGCGGTCCGGCGTTGGTGCTCGGCTGCAAAAGATACCTCGAATGCAGTCCGGCGTTGGAGCTCGGATGCAAGAGGACACTGTCGCCCGGGAACAACCCCAACCCCGAGGTGTGGCATAAAAATAAGAAGGCATTGATAAAGGCCGAAAGCTTAAAGGGGCTCCTCGGATACCCGACGTGTAAACTCTTCGGATGCATTTCGGCGATCCTCAAGATCGAAGATGAGAAGATTTATTGAACCAGTTTTCAAGACCGACGACCGAAGATGAAGAATAGTTCGGAAGAATCAAGGAACATCCCCAACTTGAAGACCGGTTCAGGGGGCTACTGATGGTGTCCTGGACTAGGGGGTACTCACCACGTCGTCTCCCGATCAGTTGGATTGGGCCGAGGACCCCCATGGCCGTATACTCATGGGCCAGTTCGGACAACCCCTGCCGCATACAAGGAAGACTCCACAAGACTTGGCGCCCAAGACAAGGACTCTCCTAAACCCTAGGCCTCCGGTGTCTTATATAAACCGAAGCGGGGCTAGTCAATAGACAATCTCATATTCATTACTACCATCTCGTGGTAGATACATGTACTCTGTACTACACCCATATGAATACAATCAAAAGCAGCATGTAGGGTATTATCTCATCAAGAGAGCCCGAAGCTGGGTAAAACCCCATGTCCATGTTACCATCGCTCCAAGACGCCTAGTTTAGGACCCCTACTATGAGATCTGCCGGTTTTGACACCGACAGCGGGGATTGCCCAATTCACGATTTTATGACCGTGGGGGCTGGTCCATACCTTGAGTTTCGAAGGGATATCAATCAATTTGAGATGAGGGCTGATGCTGAGGATGCTCGTTGCCGTACTCGCATGCAGCAGGACCTCTACTCTAGCTTCACCCGCGGCCGTGGACTTGCTGCTCACAAGTGCGTGGATCTTAAGTTCTTGCATGATAATTTGCCATGTTCCCTGACAACCCAGTCAAGATCATTGATGATATGACTCTCGGTCCAGCAATGACCTTCAGGTGTGATTAGAATGAAGCTGCCATCCTTCAGTTCTATGCCACCTGCTTCTTTGGCCCTGACAACACTCTCACCTAGATGACCGATGATACCATGCTTAGCATCACCTATGAGCATTTGTTCAGATTTTGGGCCTCTCGAGTGTTGGACACAAAATCCACAGTCTGGATCCACTGCATAAGCCCAAGCGAATTGATGATTGCATGCCTCTTGTTAAGCCTATCACTTAGCTCATTGAGGAGGAACGTGTGTATCCACCCAATGAGGTATCCATCTTCAAGTCTCCTTACTACATTCTCTATCATTGTGTGCTTCACACTCTCTATCCAAAGAAGGGAGATCGCTCAAGGGCTCGCAACTACTGCATTGACTTGATGATTCATATGCATGAGAAGCCTACCAAGCCTCTTGACACAGCTCATTACATTTGGCATGAGATCCGTCTTTCCAGCTTTCTTCAGTCGCGCCAATTCCCTCATGCTCCATTCATTCAGGCGCTGATTGATCACACTGCTCCGTTTGAGGTTGCAAAGACAGAGGTGCATGCTATCTGGAAACCACCTCCTCATATGCGCATGTCTGGTCGTGCACCATTTGCTACTCCTCGACAGTCTAGGAAGTATGCTGGTGTGTCTCAGCCCACAGGCTCCCCCGTGCCTTCCTCCTTGACCGCACCTCATGGACGTCTTGCCATGTTCTTGAGCAAGGCTCAGTTTGCTATTATGAAGGCGATCACTTTCAACTGTCAGCAAAACCATGATGTTCAGAAGTGCCTCATCATCTCCAAGAACCAGCTCAAGCAGCGCCTTCGCGACCGTGGGAGTCCCTTGAGTGATGATGATCCTATTCCGGCGGCTCCATCCTCTTCCACCTTCGGATTCCCATCTCGTGACAAGTACGCCGAGTTCTTTGATGATAATGATGACATCCGCCAGGAGTGATTTCTATTGTAGTCTTATGGTTCTTCACCCCTTCTTTGCATGTTGCTGTCAAAGGGGGAGAAGTAGTATCTTAGTTTGGGTTTGGATCATGCTATATGTTGGTCATGTGTGTGCACTATTATTCAAACTCTTATGTATGCTATGTATGGTGCTTAATTGTTTGAGACTATGTTGTTAACCTTATGGCTATGAGTTTTTGTTCTCTCATATGTGCGTGTCATACTTTGTTATCTTTTTTGAGTTACATATGCTACCATGAGAGTTTGTGTTGTGCATCCTAACATAATCATCCCATGCACTCAATGAGGGGGAGCTAAAGCAAATAGGAACATATAATGTATTATGCTCTCATGATTTACAATGCAAGATTTATTTATTGCATCTATGATACTACATGTATGATTGTCATCAACAAACAAAAAGGGGGAGATTGAAAGTGCAATCTTGCCCTTACATCATGTTTTGATGTTGATGACAATATACATGTAGGGGACTAACTATGTTTGTCAAGTAAATCTCAGGTGTTAGTCTCCGGTTCATCAAAATGTGTGAGGATCGTGAACATACGAAGTTGATTTTAACCAAAGTATACTCAAGCAAGAAGTATCAGAAAGATTGCATCATTTGATTTCTTGAGTATAAGATCCTGCACTATTAAGAGGGGGTCGGTAGGGTTAGTGAAAGACTTGCTCAAGCACAATAATTCCTAGCTTCAAAATCTTAGGGTCACAAAAAAATATTTTGGTGCATATGTTCTGTTTTGCTCCCATGCCGGATGTCTGGGCCGCCAACCGGACGTCCGGGCCGCATGCTGGATATTCGGCCCACTCATCGGATGTCCAGCTCCCTGCTATCCAGACTCCAGTAGATTTGTACGCCTTTGCCGGAAGTCCGGGCTTCACCCAGGATGTCTAGGACTTCTAGTCATGTAGGATGTCCGGACCTTGCCCCGTATGTCCGGGCCTTCCTGTGCTGCCGGATGTCCGGGCTTTGCCTCGGATGTCCGGCCCCTCTGCTTCATGCTCTGTTGTCTGCTTTACGCTTGTAGTGCTACACTAGGCTGGATGTCCGGCCTCTGCCCCAGATGTCCGGCCTACCCTGTCATTTGCACTACAACGGTCACTTTTACTCACACACTATATATAGCCCTCTTCCCCCACGGGAAAGGGTTGACCATTCACATTGAGCAAACCCTAGAACACATTTCACTGTCTCTCACACACTGCAACACCAAATCTTAGACCCCTAAGGGATTTGAGAGCATTTGAGAGAAGTTGTCCACCCAAATGATAGATCCACTCCTTCCCCTTCTTTGCACCAAAGGAATTCGTGATTTGAGCAAGTCTTGAGCTTTTCTCCATCGTTCTTGTTACTCTTGGAGGTTGGAGACTCCTAGGCGGTAGGAGTCATTTGGAGAGGAATCGTTCTTTGTGATTACCCCGGGAAAGTTTGTGAGTGTTTGGAGACCACCCCAAGGTCTACCACTAGTGGTTGAGAAACGCCTTCGTGGTGTTGTCTCAAAGGGAGAATAGGGTGAGCCTTCGTGCCGTTGGTGTGCCTTCATGGTAACACCCACCTATCTAACGGTGATGTAGCTTCCCTCCAAGGAATTGAACATCGGCATACATCCTCGTCTCTCGGAGTTGCGGTTATCCCTAACCCTAACTCCCTACTTGTGGTTACTTGTCTCTTAGTCTTTACTTATATCATATTGTTCTTGCTTACTCTCCTAATTGTGTTACTTGTTTACCTTGCTTAGCTCATAGCTTCACACTTGCAATTGTTAGGCTCAACTTCATATTCCGCATTATTGCCTAAAATTGCTAAGTAACAATTAAAATTTGTAATTGTACCTATTCACCCCCCTCTAGGTCCATCTCGATCCTTTCAGTCGTCCCGCCTGCATTCTCATCTAGATCCTCCCCTTGCTCTCTCTCTCTCTCTCTATCTATCTATCTATCTATCTATCTATCTATCTATCTATCTATCTATCTATC
Source organism: Triticum aestivum (assembly GCF_018294505.1). NCBI lineage: Eukaryota > Viridiplantae > Streptophyta > Magnoliopsida > Poales > Poaceae > Triticum > Triticum aestivum. Next base: position 465,842,449 of record NC_057798.1, on the reverse strand, counting down.
TATCTATCTATCTATCTATCTATCTATCTATCTATCTCAAATCTCTGTCATGGCACCGCCGTTCTGCCCATGCGCCGACGAGGAGTCGCCACCCCCCGAGGAGGCTCACTCGAAGAGTAGCGACGAGGACACCTATGCGTCATCGGACGAGGTTGCGTCGGACCCCCAAACTTTGGATTGGTTTTTGGGGCCAGTATGATCTTTGTCTTTGGAAGTCGCTGCCGCCGGCTGAGAAAGCTAGGCAAGTGGCTTTCAAGAAGGAGATGGTGGAGGAGGATGCCAGGTACCAGGCGGCCTGTGAAGCCCGTGATGCCGCCTAGAAAACGGAGGCGGCAGAGCTTTGGGGGCGGGTGCGTCGTCGTGCGGAGGAGGTGTACGAAGACGGGTACTTTGCAAGTAAGGCGAGAGGTGCTATCATCCACATATGTTTTGTATACTAATTTGAATCTATCTATTATCATCCACATATACAGAATGGAAAGAGTATAAACACACATTGAAACAGAACATATAAGAACGGAAAACAGAGTACACACATTGAAACAGAGCAATAAATAGAGCAATAGTATGATTGCTATGAATACATAGCTATCCACGTTGAAATGACTCAACAAAATAAAATGCGTCCATGAGACCATGACGAGCAGCCCTTGACTATGGTAGCTCTTGGCTCTGCCTGAACTCATGCAGGCGTTCGTCCAAGCAGTCGACACACTCGCGGTACATCTGGAGCGCGATCTCGAGCTCCAAGTTGGATATTTCATTGGAGATCACCATCTCGAGAGATGCGACGGCCATGTTACTCTACTGCGCCCAGGTGGACACCTGGGCCAAGGAGGCGGTCGAGCCTACCGACCAGCGCGTTGGCATCGAGCGGGCCACGGACAAGGCGAACGGCGTGACCCATGCAAACGGCGCAGTGGGCGTCCGGTGCAAGTATGGCACGGCCGGCCTCTGGTGCAAGTAAGCGCAGAGGGCCTGTGCCCACTCCTGGCGAGGAATGTGGTACTGACGGGACGTGTACCCAGCTGTGACGCCCTATCGACAACAGGCAAGCACCGATGGATCCGCTCTTGCTGTGCGGCGCGTCGCGCCTCTCGCTCTGCGACGCTGCAACGCTCTCGCTGTGCGATGAGCCGCAGCCTATCGACGCGGACACGCCTAGCTTGCTCTGTGGTGCGCCATCGATCATGTTGTGCGGCGAGCTGCAGCCTCTCGGCGCTGACATGCCTATCTTCATCCACGGCGCTAAAGCGCCATGCGCCAAAGGTCTGCTCAACCCTGGCGATGATGCGCATCACGGCGTCGTCCATCGCGTTGCCGGGGAGCGCCGCGGCCTCGACGGGTCATGGCACCTTCTGGTTTTCCTTGTCAATGAATTTGGTGGCAGAGGCGGCGCTTTGGTGCGTTGGCATGCTTGGAAAAGGTGGATGTGCTGCAGGTTGTGCTTATTGCCTCTGTGCGTCGCGCCATGCCTAGGTTTATGTGCAATATCGCTGGCTGGCGGGAAACAGGTGAGGAAATGGCGGGAAACGGTGGCATGTTCATAGAACGCCATCAATTAATGGAGACCTACAATATAAAGGAACATCGAGCTAGCACAAGAAGTAGATGACGATGAGATGAACACGGACCACACTAGGGAACCCTTCGGTGATGAAATCATCAATCACAAACAGTTGTACACTAGCAAGCATTTGCCCACAACACACACGGCTTATTCCATCACAAACAGGTCGGATGGATCAAATATATGCCATGTCTACACATTGTCAAAAAGTAATGCGGTAGACCTTGTTTAACATATGTTAAAAAAATAAAATAAAATAAGAAACAAGGACCCCGAGGTTAAATTAGCTGAGGGAATGGGTCATTTTGGTCATTTGACCGGTATGACCCATCCTATCAGTTAATTTAACATCAACACAACTTCCCATCCAGTCACCCATCTGATGGCTGCTCCAGCCTGAGCACACTTAACTTGAGAGTTCTCTTAGATGAGCTACTGGTGGAACAGCTAGTCCTTGCTGATATATGATGCCTCTTTGCATCCTTACGGCGTATCCGGATGACTGCCCGTCCCCCAATGGCCAATACATATTGTGTAGACAAAGCATATCACGTACGTCTTATTAGAAGCAATCATCTGTGTTATTATCGGTCTTCGCACACATTTCTGATTACAGACCTGTTTGCCGCGTAACACACACATCTTGTTATATTGAACCGTTTCTGTTCTCTTGTGTCAACGCAAACAGTTCATCCGAGTGAACCGCATGCTGTATATCGCACACACACCTTGATCTGGTTGACTGTTTCTTTTGTGTTGCCTAATCACAAACAGTTCATCCGAGTGAATCGTATGCTGTGTATTGCACACGCCTTCATCTGGCTACCCGTTTCTTTTGTTCCTCCTTATCGCAAACAGTTAATTGAACTGAACCGTATGCCCTGCATCGCACACGCAACTAAAATCTGAACCGTGTTTGATGCAGCCGCCATCGCAAACGTTTTGTACATTTTAGACGGTTCTCTGACACCACTGTTTGCGATTATTGCATCGCACACAGTTTCTCGAAGGGTCTCTGATCGTAGTGTCATGTTAGCAGCATCCGCATGTTCGCCCCCAACCACCTTGGACTTGACATTGAACACCTTTAGCCAAAGGCCGAAGTGTGGCTGGACTTAGAGGAAAGCCTCGCAGAAGATAACGAAGGACGAGATATGGAGGGAGTTGGGTCTAGATTGTGAAAATCGAGCCCGTAAAAGAACATCGACCCCCTCACAAAGGGGTGCGGGGAAAATCCAAGCCCCCTAAGGAAATGGGGGAGGAATACAACCCTTTCGCCTGGCCTAGGCATGTGGACGATCTAGCCCGCTTCAGGGACCCGATGGGTGATGTCTACTATGCAACTTTATTCTTGTAGACTCGTGTTGGGCCTCCAAGTGCAGAGTTTTGTAGGACAATAGCAATTCCCCTCAAATGGATGACCTAAGATTTATCAATCCGTGGGAGGAGTAGGATGAAGATAGTCTCTCTCAAGCAACCCTGAATCAAATACAAGAAATCTCTTGTGTCCCCAACACACCCAATACAATGGCAAATTGTATAGGTGCACTAGTTCAGCAAAGAGATGGTGATAAAAGTGTAGTATGGATAGTATATATGAGTTTTTGTAGTGCAAACAATAAAAACAGCAAGGCAGTAAATAGTAAAATGGAGCACAAACAGTATTGCAATGATGGAAAATGAGGCCTAGGGTGCATACTTTCACTAGTGCAATCTCTCAACAATGCTAACATAGTTGGATCATATGATTATCCCTCAAAGTGCAGTAAAGAATCACTCCCGAGTTCCTATTGGTGGAGAACAAAAGATAGAAATTGTTTGTAGGGTACGAAACCACCTCAAAGCTATTCTTTCCGATCAATCAATCCTAGAGTTCATACTAAAATGACACAAAGCTATTCTTTCCGATCAATCAATCCTAGAGTTCATACTAAAATGACACAAAGCTATTCTTTCCGATCAATCTAACCAAGAGTTCGTACTAAAATAACACCATATGACACACATCAACCAACTCTAATGTCACCTAGATACTCCAATGTCACCACAAGTATCCGTGAGTTAATTCTATGATATGCATCAAACAACTTAATGATCATAATATTCAATCCACACAAAGAACTACAAGGAGACCCCAAAGTTTCTATCGGAGAAAAGATAATAAAAACGTGCATCAACCCCTATGCATAGATTACCCCAATGTCACCTCGGGAATACGCAAGTTGAGTGACATAACATACATCAAGTGAATCAATATGATACCCCATTGTCACCTCAACTATTCATACAGCAAGACATACATCATGTGTTCCCAGATCTGAACATTCAATCCGACAAGACAAACTTCAAAGGGTAAAAATACAATTCATCACAACAAGAGTAGAGGGGAGAAACATCGTATGATCTATCTATGTTAACAAAGCCCATGATACATCAAGATCGTGACATCTCAAGATCACGAGAGGGAGAGATTAAACACATAACTACCGGTATAAACCCTCGGCCCAGAGGGTGGACTACTCCCTCCTCAACATGGTGGCCGCCGGGATGATGAAGATGGCCACCGGTGATGATCTCCCGCTCCGGCAAGGTGTCGGAACGGGCTCCAGATTTGTTTTTGGTGGCTATAGAGGCTTGCAGCGGCGGAACTTCTGATCTAGGTTCTCCCCGAGGGGTTTTGGAATATTTGACAATTTATAGGGAGAAGAGGGGTGCGGGGGCCCACCAAGGTGGGCACAACCCACCGGGGCGTGCCTGGGGGGGGGGGGGCAGGCGCTCCCTTGTGGGTTGTGCCCCCCTCGGGGCACCCCGCAGGTGTTGCTCTCGCCCATTGGATGTCTTCCGGGCCAAAAAAATCCGCAAAAAGTTTCGCGGTGTTTGGACTCCGTTTGATATTGATTTCCTGCGATATAAAAAACAAGCAAAAACAACAACTGGCACTGGGCACTGGGTCAATAGGTTAGTCCCAAAAATGATATAAAGTTGCTATAAAATGATTGTAAAACATCCAAGAATTATAATATAACAACATGAATACTTCATAAATTATAGATACGTTGGAGACGCATCAGCATCCCCAAGCTTAATTCCTACTCGTCCTCGAGTATTTAAATGATAAAAGAAATAATTTATGAAGTGTGAATGCTAGCAAAGTGCATAAGTTTGATCAATGATAATTCCAATCACTTCCCCTAGCATCATAACAACAACTCTTTCTCATAAAACTCATCTTGACAAAGTAGCAACCAATTCACATGTTAAGGTTCAAACAATGAATTCTCTTGAAACTCAACAACCTATATTCTTAGTCACCAAAAAATTGCAATTCAACTTATTCAACGGAGTCTAAGTAAGTGCTCCACATACTCAAGCATCATATAGTCTTCTATGATTGCTAACACTCACCGCATACACATGAGCAAAACATTTCAACCGAACACACAGAAAGATAGGGGCTTATAATTTCGCCTCTCAACATTCACCTCAAGGGTGATGTCAACAATAATAACTCATGCTACCCATATCCAATTGGGTCTATGTGCCTAGATCTTTCCTCACCACATGATGCTTGCCAAAAGAGAAAAATAAAAAGGAATAGAGAGAAGAACTTTGACTCTTGCATGAAAGTAAATACATAAAAGTAAAAGGTTGGCCCTTCGCAAAGGGAACCAGAGGTTGCCATGCACTTTTTGTTTGTATTCTCAATCCCTTAGTGCAAGAGATCGTCATGTTATATTGCCCCTTATGATGGCAACCTTTATCATGGAGTCTGTCGCTTTTATTCTTCGCCATCACAAGTTCGTACAACACTCAATTTTCTCTTACACTAAATTATCTAACACTTTTAGAAGCAATTTTTATTACCTTATTGCACCGATGACAACTTACTTGAAGTATTTTACTCAATCCATAGGTAGGTATGGTGGACTCTTGAGAATAAGATTTGGGTTTAAGGGTTTTTGGATGCACAAGTAGTATGTCTACTTGGTGCCGAATTTTTGGCTAGCAAAGATGGGGGCAAGCACCACATGTTGAAGGATCTATGACAATATAACTTCTATGTGAATATGAACAAACATAAATTATTACGTTGTCTTCCTTGTCCAACGTCAACAATTTTGGTATATAAGAATTTGATGGGGCCTCACAATCACAAAAGATTTCCAAGATAGTGTATTTGCATGTGAAAGTTCTCTTCCTTATAGTAATCATCCAGGAATTGCTTGTATGACCAATATTATGATTGTCAAGCTTGAAAAGATTTCACTTTCTAAACCCAATGTGAAGCTACCACTAGGCATGATATGAACTTATAATTTCAACTTCATGAAATTCAATCCATTCAACAATTTACTCATAGGATATAAGTGAAGCACAAGAGTAAATGACAAACTACTCCAAAAAATATAAGAGAAGATCAAGCGAGTTGTTATGTAAATGGGTAGCTATTTGAGGACTCTCATTTATTTAAAACTTTCATATCTAAGTATTTTATTAAAACATCAAGCAAAACAAAACAAAATGACATTTCCAAGAATAGCACAACTCATGTGAAGAAGCAAAAAACTTAGGTTCAACCGATATAACCGATAATTGTTGAAGAAGAAAGGTGGGATGCCTACCGGGGCATCCCCATGCTTAGATGCTTGAGACTTCTTGAAATATTAGCTTGGGATGCCTTGGGCATCCCCAAGCTTGAGCTTTTGTGTCTCCTTAATTCCTCTTATATCACGGTTTCCCTAAATCTTAAAAACTTCATCCACACAAAACTCAACAAGAACTCGTGAGATAAGTTAGTATAAATCAATGCAAAACCTTATCATTCTCTACTGTAGAAAATCACTAAACTTACAGTTTGACATTGCATACTAAATGCCTCTGCATATTTAATACTCCTATCCTCAAATAGAATCATTAAACAAGCAAACATATGCAGACAATGCAACCATAACAGCAATCTGCCAAAACAGTACAGTCTGTAAAGAATGCAAGATTCATCATACTTCCCTAACTCCAACAATTCTAAAAAATTACCACAGTGTAGAGTACTTTGACAAGCTATTTAATGGGGAGAATGATAGTTCTACCATTGAACTAGACGACTCCTTTGATGAGACCAGCATGCGTTTTGTGCGGCTAATCCAGGAGTCTGAGGTCAAGGAAGCTTTAAAGGGGATGAAAGGAGGCAAGGCGATGGGCCCTGATTGTATCCCCATTGAGGTGTGGAAAGGTCTCAGGGACATAGCGATAGTATGGCTAACCAAGCTTTTCAACCTCATTTTTCGGGCAAATAAGATGCCAGAAGAATGGAGACTGAGTATATTAGTACCAATCTTCAAACAAGGGGGATGTTCAGAGTTGTACTAATTACCGTGGAATTAAGCTGATGAGCCATACAATGAAGCTATCAAAGAGAGTCATTGAGCACCGCTTAAGAAGAATGCCAAGCGTGACCAAAAATAAGTTTGGTTTCATGCCTGGGAGGTCGACCATGGAAGCCATTTTCTTGGTATGACAACTTATGGAGAGATATAGGGAGCAAAAGAAGGACTTGCATATGGTGTTCATTGACTTAGAGAAGGCCTATGATAAGATACCACGGAATGTGTGGTGCGCCTTGGAGAAACGCAAAGTCCCAGCGAAGTACATTACCCTCATCAAGGACATGTACGATAATGTTGTGACAAGTGTTCGAACAAGTGATGTCGACACTGATGACTTCCCGATTAAGATAGGACTGCATCAGGGGTCAGCTTTGAGCCCTTATCTTTTTTCATTGATGATAGATGAGATCACAAGGGATATACAAGGAGATATACCATGGTGTATGCTCTTTGCGGATGATGTGGTGCTAGTTGACGATAGTCGGACGGGGGTAAATAGGAAGTTAGAGTTATGGAGACAAACCTTGGAATCAAAAGGGTTTAGGCTTAGTAGAACTAAAACCAAGTACATGATGTGCGGTTTCAGTACTACTAGGTGTGAGGAGGAGGTTAGCCTTGATGACCGGGTGGTACCTCAGAAGGACACTTTTCCGTATTTGCGGTCAATGCTACAGGAGGATGGGGGCATTGATGAAGATGTGAACCATCGAATCAAAGCCGGATGAATGAAGTGGCGCCAAGCTTCTGGCATTCTCTGTGACAAGAGAATGCCACAAAAGCTAAAAGGCAAGTTCTACAGGACGGCAGTTCGACCCACAATGTTGTATGGCGCTGAGTGTTGGCCGTCTAAAAGGCGACATGTTCAACAGTTAGGTGTGGCGGAGATGCATATGTTGAGATGGATGTGTGGTCACACAAGGAAGGATCGAGTCTGGAATGATAATATACGAGATAGAGTTGGGGTAGAACCAATTGAAGAGAAGCTTGTCCAACATCGTCTGAGATGGTTTAGGTATATTCAGCGTAGGCCTCCAGAAGCTCCAGTGCATAGCGGACGGCTAAAGCGTGCGGAGAATGTCAATAGATGGCGGGGTAGACCGAATTTGACATGGGAGGAGTCCGTTAAGAGAGACCTGAAGGATTGGAGTATCACCAAACAACTAGCTATGGACAGGGGTGCGTGGAAGCTTGCTATCCATGTGCCAGAGCCATGAGTTGGTTGCGAGATCTTATGGGTTTCAGCTCTAGCCTACCCCAACTTGTTTGGTACTAAAGGATTTGTTGTTGTTGGTGGTGTTGTTGTTACTATGCAAAAAAATTCAACATTTTATCACATTCTAACTTTTCTCGGGAATTTTTGCAACAACGGTAAACTTTCTGTTTTGAAACATCAACTCATATTCTTGCAAAATAAGCATGGTAAAGGCTATCCTCGACTTTTTTTGAAAAGAAAGATGCAAAAAATTATTATAAATAACAGCAAGAAAATCCTAACAAAAGAAAATGACGCTCCAAGCAAAACACATATCATGTGACGAATAAAAATGTAGCTCCAAGTGAAGTTACCGATAATGTTGGAGACGAAAGAGGGGATGCCTTCCGGGGCATCCCCAAGCTTAGTTGCTTGGATCTTCCTTGAAATTACCTTGGGGTGCCTTGGGCATCCCCAAGCTTAGGGTCTTTTCACTCCTTATTCTCCTCATATCGACATCTCACCCAAAACTTGAAAACTCCAATCACACAAAACTTAACGGAACTTCGTGAGATAGGTTAGTATGATAAAGAGAAAACCATTTCACTTTGGTACTGTCAAAGACAAGATTCATAATTGTTTCCACACAATCACTACGGTAGCATATCATTTCCACAATTTATATTGAGCAATATAAGCCATAGAAACTATGAAACAAGCAAACTATGCATTGAAAACAGAATCTGTCAAAAACAGAACAGTCTGAAGTAATATGTACTCCAACCATACTTATGCTACTACAAAAATTCTGAAAAATTAGGAAAATGTAGGGAATTTTTATATCTATCACCTGTAAAAAAATCAGATCAAAAGAACGTTCCAGTGAATTTTCAAAATTCCTGGAATGGGTGCAAAAGTTTCTGTTTTTGCACAGATTCAAGTACACATCCCAAAGGCTTTACTTGGCACTTTATTGAAACGAAGCAATAAAACATGATTACTACAGTAGAATAATCATGTGAACACACAGAAACAGTAGGTAAAAGTGTTGGGTTATCTCCCAACAAGTGCTTTTCTTTAATGCCTAGGCATGATGAGTTCAATGATGCTCGCATAAAAGATAAGGATTGAAACATAACAAGAGCATCATAAATCATAAGTTCCTCTATCATAATAATTTTCAGTAGCATCATGAATAGATTCATCCATATAACCATCATATAAAGCATTCTTTTCATGATCCAAAAGCATAGAAGATTTATTACTCTTTATGGCATACATGTCATCATAATAATCATCATAGACAGCAACATTATTGTCATAGTCAATTGAAACCTCTTCCAAAATAGTAGATGTATCACTAAATAAAGTCATGACCTCTACAAATCCACTTTCATCAATATTGTAATAACATTCAACACCCTCCAAAACAGTGGGATCACTACTACCTAGAGTTGACACTCTTCCAAACCCACTTTCATCATTGTAAACATCATAAATAGGAGGCATGCTATCATCGTAATAAATTTTCTTATCAAAAGTAGAAGGAATCAAAGGATTGTATTCATTATTCAAAGCATACCCAAGCTTATGACAAGCATTATTTTCAGGAAATAAATCTTCAAACATTTCATACTCATCAGATATAGCATCCCCAAGATTGTGGTTTTGCATATCATCATAATCATTCTTATCAATAGCATGAATGGCACCAATAGTATAGGAAACATTATTATAATATTCTTCCAAGCAAGTGACAAAAAGATTTTCAAGATCATAAGAGACATAATTGTCTTCCCAATCATAATCATCACAACAAGTAGTAGGCATCGCAAAATCATACTCAATATCCATCCTCCATCAACATATTTGATTCACTTTCATGAGGCACAATGGTGATAGGAGCAATATTACTTGGGAGAGTTACCTTTTTACCTCTACTTTTTCTTATTTTCTTTTTCTTCTTCACCACCTCATGTATGGGTTTAATTAATTTTTTCGAGTTTCTTGTTGAAGAGATTGATTGGATAGGAAGCTCCTCCTCGTTACCCGATTCCTCATAATAAACACTAGGAGGGTATTGGGAAATATTTTCCCTTTCATTAGTACTCTCTTCATACTCTATTTGTTTTCTTGTCTTTAGATAGTTGGCAATATAAGGATTCTCAATGCAATTTACCACACAAAACATATAAATTTCCTCTATATCAAAATCAAGAAATCTATTGAGATTAAATTTTGGAATACCCTTAGTTATACATTTCATTTCTTCATACCCCAAAAGAAGACTAAGATCTTTATGATGCTCAAGGATAATCAATTTACCACAATATTTGTACACGATTTGATCATGAAACAAATAGCATTGGATATTTAAATGACCATGTTCATTGCAAAGTTCACAAGGATGGCAAAAAATTAAATCTTTCAGCATGATCATCTAGCCTCTCTTGCAACTTTTTCGTTTCTAAATATTTATGCTTCTTACAAAATCTATCTTCCGTTTTTGGAGTGCTTTTGTACTCCCAATTCACTCCGTAAAAAATGACATTCTTATAGGAGACATCATTATCATGACCAATGCAATCATCATTAACATAAAGGATATTCAAAGAATTCGTACTAGCAATATTGCAATCATGCCCATTATCCAACATTTTTGTGCCATAAATTTTGTTGAATTCTTTTTGTAGCAATTGAGCACAATCATCAGAATCCTTATTCTCAAGATAGACATTATAAAGATAAAGAACAACCTAAGGTAACCCAAACTCCATTTTTTGTAATTTTCTTTTTATAAACCAAACTAGAGATAAAACAAGAAACTAAAATATTTGATTGCAAGATCTAAAGATATACCCTCAAGCACTCACCTCCCCGGCAACGGCGCCAGAAAAGAGCTTGATGTCTACTATGCAACTTTATTCTTGTAGACTCATGTTAGGCCACCAAGCACAGAGTTTTGTAGGACAGTAGCAATTTTCCCTCAAGTGGATGACCTAAGGTTTATCACTCCGTGGGAGGCGTAGGATGAAGATAGTCTCTCTCAAGCAACCCTACAATGAAATACAAGAAATCTCTTGTGTCCCCAAGACACCCAATACAATGAAAATTGTATAGGTGCACTAGTTCGACGAAGAGATAGTGATAAAAGTGTAGTATGGATAGTAGATATGAGTTTTTGTAGTGCGAACAATAAAAAACAGCAAGGTAGTAAATAGTAAAACGAAGCACAAACGATATTGCAATGTTGGAAAATGAGGCCTAGGGTGCATACTTTCACTAGTGCAATCTCTCAACAATGCTAACATAGTTGGATCATATGATTATCCCTCAAAGTGCAGTAAAGAATCACTCCCGAGTTCCTATTAGTGGAGAACAAAAGGTAGAAATTGTTTGTAGGGTATGAAATCACCTCAAAGATATTCTTTCCGATCAATCAATCCTAGAGTTCATACTAAAATGACACAAAGCTATTCTTTCCGATCAATCTAACCAAGAGTTCATACTAAAATAACACCATATGACACACATCAACCAACTCTAATGTCACCTAGATACTCCAATGTCACCACAAGTATCCGTGAGTTAATTCTATGATATGCATCAAACAACTTAATGATCATAATATTCAATCCACACAAAGAACTACAAGGAGACCCCAAAGTTTCTATCGAAGAAAAGATAATAAAAACGTGCATCAACCCCTATGCATAGATTACCCCAATGTCACCTCGGGAATCCGCAAGTTGAGTGACATAACATACATCAAGTGAATCAATATGATACCCCATTGTCGCCTCAACTATTCATACAACAAGACATACATCATGTGTTCCCAGATCTGAACATTCAATCCTACAAGACAAACTTCAAAGGGTAAAGATACAATTCATCACAACAAGAGTAGAGAGGGGAGAAACATCGTATGATCTATCTATGTTAACAAAGCCCATGATACATCAAGATCGTGACATCTCAAGATCACGAGATAGAGAGAGAGACAGAGAGAGAGAGAGAGAGAGATTAAACACATAGCTACCGGTATAAACCCTCAGCCCCGAGGGTGGACTACTCCCTCCTCATCGTGGTGGCCACCGAGATGATGAAGATGGCCACCGGTGATGATCTCCCCCTCTGGCTGGGTGCCAAAACGGGCCCCTGATTGGTTTTCGGTGGCTACAGAGGCTTGCGGCGATGGAACTTCCGATCTAGGTTCTCCCTGAGGGTTTTTGGAATATTTGACAATTTATAGGGCGAAGAGGGGTGCGGGAGGCCACCGAGGTGGGCACAACCCACCGGGGCGCGCCTGGGGGGCCTGGCACACCCTGGTGGGTTGTGCCCCCCTCAGGGCACCCCCCAGGTGTTGCTCTGGCCCATTGGATGTCTTCTGGTCCATAAAAAATCCACAAAAAGTTTTGCGGTGTTTGGAATCTGTTTGATATTGATTTCCTGCGATGTAAAAAACAAGCAAAAAATAGCAACTGGAACTGGAACTGGGCACTGGGTCAATAGGTTAGTCCTAAAAAATGATATAAAGTTGCTATAAAATGATTGTAAAGCATCCAAGAATGATAATATAACAACATGAATACTTCATAAATTATAGATACGTCGAATACGTATCAATGGGTGATGTTGGACGACAAGTAACCCTAGATCGGAAGTTCCACCGTCGCAAGCCTCTGTAGCCACGAAAAACCAACCGGGAGCCTGTTGGCACCCTTCCGGAGGGGGAGATCATCACCCGAGGCCATCTTCATCATCCCTATGGTCTCCATGATGAGGAGGGAGTAGTCCACCCTCGGGGCTAAGGGTTTGTACCCGTAGCTATGTGTTTAATCTCTCTCTCTCGTGTTCTTGAGATGTCACGATCTTGATGTATCGCGGGCTTTGTTAATATAGTTGGATCATATGGTGTTTTCCCCTCTCTCTATCTTGTTGTGATGAATTGAGTTTTCCCTTTGAGATTTCGTTCTTATTGGATTGAATACTTTTGTGGATTTGAGAGCACTTGATATATGTCTTGCACATGAATACTTGAAAGATCAAGGATGTCGCCTAGAGGGGGGTGAATAGGCGCTTTAAAATAATTACGGTTTAGGCTTGAACAAATGCGGAATAAACCTAGCGGTTAATTTGTCAAGCACAAAACCTAAAACAACTAGGCTCACCTATGTGCACCAACAACTTATGCTAAGCAAGATAAGTAACTATGTGATAGCAAGATATATGACAAAGAACAATATAGCTATCACAAACTAAAGTGCATAAGTAAAGGGCTCGGGTAAGAGATAACGGAGGCACGCGGAGACGACGATGTATCCCGAAGTTCACACCCTTGCGGATGCTAATCTCCGTTTGGAGCGGTGTGGAGGCACAATGCTCCCCAAGAAGCCACTAGGGCCACCGTAATCTCCTCACGCCCTCGCACAATGCAAGATGCCGTGATTCCACTAAGGGACCCTTGAGGGCGGTCACCGAACCCGTACAAATGGCGACCCTTGGGGGCGGTCACCGAACCCGTACACTTTGGCAACCCTTGGGGGCGGTCACCGGTACCCGTCAAATTGCTCGGGGCGATCTCCACAACCAAATTGGAGACCCCGACGCTTGCCCGGAGCTTTACACCACAATGATTGAGCTCCAAGCACCACCAACCGTCTAGGGAGCCAAAGCAACCAAGAGGAATAAGCTCAAGGGCACCAAGCACCCAAGAGTAATAAGCTTCTCAACTTGAAACTTCCACGTATCACCGTGGAGAACTCAAACCGATGCACCAAATGCAATGGCAAGGGCACACGGAGTGCCCAAGTCCTTCTCTCCCAAATCCCACCGAAGCAACTAATGCTAGGGAGGAAAATGAGAGGAAGAACAAGAAGGAGAACACCAAGAACTCCAAGATTTAGATCCAAGGGGTTCCCCTCACATAGAGGAGAAAGTGATTGGTGGAAACGTGGATCTAGATCTCCTCTCTCTTTTCCCTCAAAAACTAGCAAGAATCCATGGAGGGATTGAGAGATAGCAAGCTCGGAGAAGGTCAACAATGGGGGAAGAACACGAGCTTAAAGGATAAGGTTCAATGGGGAAGAAGACACCCTTTTATAGGTGGGAAAAAATCCAACCGTTATGCTCACAGCCCGCACAAAGCGGTACTACCGCTCCAAGGAGCAGTACTACCGCTAGGGCGGTAGTACCCCTTTGAAAAACAACAGCGAGGAGGCAAAAGGCCAGTAGAACCGCTGGAGCGGTACTACCGCTCGACCTCACAGTACTACCACAAATGGTAGCGGTACTACTGCTTGCGAGCGGTACTAAAAAAATACTTTTGTGCCTACTTCCGCTGAGCAAAACACGAGATTTTGGTCCGAAGCGGTACTACCACTTAGGATCCGCGGTACTACTACTCTGGAGCGGTACTACCGCTCAGGAGCCGCAGTAGTACCGCTCTGGAGCGGTAGTAAAAAATTACATCCGCTCTAGTCACGGAAGTACCGCTGCAGCCTTTACCAAAACAGCCACAACTTTTGCAAACGGACTCCGAATTCAATGAAACCGAGCTTGTTGGAAAGCTAACGACATGGGCTAACATAATCTTAATAGAAATATCAAGAATAAGCAAATGAGAAAAGTCCCATAAGAAAATGGTGAGAACCCTTCCTCGGATAAGACCGGTAAAACCTCCAACACCGAAAACATCATAGAAGACGCATGCGAACTCCGTTTTTGATGAACTCAAGCTTGTCATCAAGATGACCATAAGCTCTAAGACTCACAAAGATAACCAAACAAGAACCAAGAAACATGATGCAAGGATTCAATGGTTTGAGCTCTCTACTAACGATACGATCAAGCTACCAACTTGAGAGCCCCCCTTGATAGTACGACAAACGATCCTATAACTCGGTCTCTCAACTACCACCACGAGACCGGTAAAATAGGAAACCTATCAAGGGCAAACCTTTGCCTTGCACATGGTCCACTTGAGCTAGATGAAGACGATCTTGACTCCCTCAAGTTGGACCACCTTTCTTGATTGCGTTGGCTCAATGAAGACTAGATGACTGCTCCCCCATAGTCCACTATGGGTGAGCCACTCTTAGGAACATCTTCACAATTCCATTGAAACCACAATGGATGACAAGATTCAAGCACTTGATCTCTTCGTGATGCTCCACTTGAACTTTCACACGACAATCTTGATGACGATCACCACTTGATGTCATCCTTTCCATGGGTTGTATGATATCTGCCTCTTGACGCAAGCCCATGGACACGTACCTAACCCCACATAGAACTCTCACATAGACCATGGGTTAGTACACAAAGTGCAATGGACAATGCTTACCATACCATGGGATCACTTGATCCCTCTCGGTACATCTTCTACGCTTTGTGAGTTGATCAACTTGATTCACTCTTGACTTAGTCTTGATCAACCTTGAATCTTTCCAACTCTCTTCATTTGGATGATGTCTTGAAGGTAAACATGAATGATCACACAATCTTCTTCTTCAAGACATGCTTGCAATAAGCTCAACACTCACATGACCAATCTTTGGATAATTCCTTAATAGCACATTGGTCAACTCATAAACTCCTTGAAACCAACACATGGACTTCAAGAAAAACCTATGGACAAATCCTTCAAATATAACTCAAGACAACCATTAGTCCATAGAGATTGTCATCAATTACCAAAACCAAACATGGGGGCACCGCATGTTCTTACAATCTCCCCCATTTTGGTAATTGATGACAATCACTTTCAAGAGAGTTTATACAAGGAATTATGCATCACCATGCAATGCAACAACCAATGATGCATGAGAATGAGATGCAAAAGCTTAGGAACGAAAACCAAAGCAAGGAGAAGACTCAGACGACTTCTCCACAAAACTCTCTGAAACTTCTCCCCCATTGGCATCGATTGCCAAAATGGGCGAAAAGCTTAGAAGGCCAATATAAATTGTGGTCCTCCAGAAATTGTGTATTTCTCAATAAGAGAGTGGAATGCAATACACATATCCAACTGTCAGTACTTGGAGGAAGACAAACTATATTGAGGCCCAAAGATTGCAGCAGAAAGATATGCCACAAAGACATAACAAAGAGAGACACAAGCAATCAAAAGATACCAATTGAAGCAACTAGACCAATAATCCTACGAGCCACAAGAAAAGATAAGAAAAGCGCAAAGGAGTGTTCTAAAGAAACTAGAGAAGCTCCCCATGATTTGTGCACACATAAGAATATTTGTATTTGAATACAAAGTGCACAAAATAGGATCATAGCTCCCCCAAAATTAATAGAAACTCACATCCAGTGCAAGTGAGCAAATAGGAAACAAAGCCTAGCGCTTGCAACAAGCACATGGTTGAGCAACATGTAAGAGAGGAAACTTAAGAAAAGGCTCAACCAAAAATGATGTGTGTGAGTCATGGCGAAGCACTTGAGAAGACTAAAATTAGGATGAGCGTTAAGCATCAACATAGTCTTGAAAGAATGAGGCACACGGTGCAAGGCCTATCATTCCCACACACAACTGGCCAATGGGTTCACAAGCTTACTAATAAGCAAATAGAGAACCTATGCTTGTGACAACCTGTGGTGAAGATAGACGAAGAGAGGCTCATCAAGATGAGGGATACCAAGCCTCGTAAAAATAAGCAAGAGGAAAATAATCTTCACCACACAAGAGTGCATCAAGATGCAACGATAGAGGACACACACTCAAGGCAAAAGTTTTCACGGAGCCACCAAAGAAATAACATAAGAAAGACAAGGTGGACATGAAAGAAAGGATATCATCTAGATATGCAACTTCTCTCAAGTGTATAAGATTCTAGGTAGACGAAATCATGAAGACATATCTACAAAGAAGGATGTACACCCGGAATAGTTACAACACGAAGGAACAAGATATCCAAAAGGAAGTCATAGATATACCAATAAGATATTTGCTTGGAAGCATAGCACATGGCTAGATATGGTCTTATTGGATATAGATGAATTCCTACCACACAACCATCAAAGACATCACAACTAGCAACATGAGATCATCGTTGAGATGCTTTGAGAAAGGAAACAAGTATCACAAGAACTAGTGAAACACATGCCATGATACAACCTACACAAGGTTGATGCAATAAATGTGTGCATGAAGTAGATAAAGATACTTGTTACCGAGATATCATTGGAAGGATGTAGTAGATACCCATTGAAGGTAGATAGTAGTTCATTGATCATCCTAGCTTGACTCCAAAATGCACATGGTGACAACACCTTCCTTGTGAGTGAGCCGAGCATCCAATGAATCTCCAAATGTTCCTAGAAGAACAACACACACTAAACGGTACCCAAACTCATCGGGACCAAATAGTTAGAAACACCAATACATAGGACAAACTCCACATAAATATGTGCATATAGATTTGAAAAAGAATTTCATGCACATCTCATACAAATTGAGACTAGGTGGAGTTTCCCCTATATATTGAGTCAAAGAAAGAAAGCATGCCATAAAACATACATGAAGTAAATATGCATGCTCAAGACTTTCAAGAACTAAAACCAAAACAAAACGAAATGCCAAGAGAAAAGGATACCAAATAGATAAATCATCACTTGGAAGATATCATTAAAGATACAACAAGGAGTGAGATATCCATTGATACACACTAAAATAAAAGATGTCAAACTCCCAAAGAGAGGATGGTTCCAAACAAACCAAGCTCTCAACAAAGTTTCATGATGGCACAAAGTACCAAAAAGAAATGGCTTGCCTTCCACCTACACACTTGATAAGGATCACAAGAAGAGTGTTCTAGAGAAAATAGGATAGCTCCCCCACGAGTTGTGCATTATATAGGGAATTTGTATTTGAATACAAAATGCACAAGGTGGGATCACCACTTTCACTATATCTAGAAAACCCTAGACAAGAACAAGAAATAAACAAGATCCACAAGTGGTATGGAAGACAATGGGAGTTGACACAAACCTTGGCAAGCGAAAAGGCAAATAAAAACAAAAGCCAATGTAAAGATGATCAATAAATTCTACCACACAAAAGTGACTACCAATTGTCAAAAGACAAGAAGTATTTGGAAATAATTCCCGGTGGTAGATAACAAGGATATCCGACATCATCTTCACACCAAACACAAGCAAATTGCAACTTGTAGAGCTAACATGCCACCTAGGAACAAGATAATCTACAATATCAATTCTAGGTGACAATATCTCAAATGTACACATTTTCTAGGCTTGTAATATGCACTTAGCATATTACTCCCCCATAATGTGATACCAATAAGAACTTAACAAGAGGCAATAAGAGGACCCAACAAGAGATAATCAATGGAATTTTTAGAATTTGAATTTCTCATGAGAGATATACCACCTAGCGACTAGATAATCTTGTAATATCAATACTAGATGGTATTCCTCATGTACACACATTTATAGGATTGTGAGGTGCACAAAGCACATCACTCCCCCAAAATGGGATGTTCCATTAATCTCTCACACGAGCCAACTAGGATACAAACAAGAAGCAAAAAGGCTCAAAGCACGACACACACGTACATGATGTGCAAACCATCACACACAGTTGGAAGCACAACATATACAAACACATGCAAGGAACAAAACCAAAACATGCAAGGGGGCAAGTAACTTTCAATGTAAACAATTTAAGTACAAGTTACCGCAAGGAGGCACATTGGATATAAGATAGAAACTTGATAATCCAATTGACTTGGCTTGAGACAATAAGAATGATGAAGTCCCCTTAATTCTTCATAATGTAGCCAAGTCTCCAATGCCCTCCATCAACACCTATTGATCAAGTTTGAGTTTGGTGGTCCCCAACCAAGTTGGGTCCTAAGAGGTTAGTCACAATAGGCTTGGCTACCCAAATGGTTCTTTTCTTGACACCACTTTGAGTACCAACAAACTTGGCAAACACATTGCCAACCTTATCCTTCCCAAGAGAATAGATATCATCAATAATAATTGGGTTGGATAAGTTACCACTAGTGCATGAAGAAGCGACGTGACCTTTCTCACGACATAAGTAGCAACGTCTACTCTTCACTTTCTTCTCACTTGATTTCTCAACAAGAGAAGCATTAACTTGAGTCTTCTTGGGAAGTGGCCTTTCTTCAACTTGAGGTTGAGCATGAGATTGAACTTGTGGCCTCTTCCCTTGTTGCTTGTCACTAATGGCCTTCTTCTTCAATGGGCAAGATCTAACATGATGCCCTTCAATTTTGCACTTGAAGCAAATAATCTTGGCCGAATTCTTGACTTGCTCTTGGCCCTTCTTCTTGATTCTCTTGGACTTCTTCTTCTTATTGGAGTTGAATCCAAGTCCACCTTTGTCATTGGGGGATTTTTGCACACTCAAGATATTGTTGAGTGTGGAATTCCCTTCATGACCCTTTTCCAAGTCTTTCTTCAAAGATGTGACTTGGGCCTTGAGCTCTTTGATTTCCTCTACATGGTTAGTCTCAACACAAGTACTAGAGGAAGTATAAGCTTCATTGTTAGAGCAACAAGGCAAGGAAAGCAATTCATCACAAGATGTACCAACATTGTGAGTAGAAGAATTACAAGGACTAGCACATGGCAATATACTATCTTGACTAGAAGTAGTGCTAGTATCCACATGAGGCTCACTAGATGTTACCTTAGCAATCATGGCCTCATGAGCTATCTTTAGCACACTATGGGATACTAGAAGATCATCATGAGAGCTTGAGAGCTTTTCATGACTTTCTTCCAATTTCCCATAATTGCTAGATAGCACGTCAAGTTGAGCCCGTAGCTCAACATTCTCCTTCAAAATGGATGCTTCACAAGTAATAGAGTTAGTAGCACAAGCATCATCATTTACAACAATAGGAGAGGACAACTTGGCAAGCTCTTTTAAATAAGAAGCTTCAAGTTGGGCATGAGACTCGGTGAGTTTGATGAGCTCACCCTTGATGACCCTTGAGCCATTTTCGAGGTGCTCAAAATCCTCAAGGAGTCTAGCATGAGAAACTTCAAGCTTAGCATTTCTAGTTTTGAAATCATTGGCCACCTCAAGAGCTCTATCATGAGATTCCCTCACTCTAGATAATTCTAGAGCAAAAGTCTCCTCAAGAGATTCAGAGGTGGTTTGTTCATGTTCAAGAGCTTGAGATAGCTCCGCGATCTCATTTGCGTAATCACGCTCAAGAGCTTCCATTTTCTCAATGGTGACCTCATGCTCCTCTAGACGAGATTCCAACTCCTCAATGTATTTCTTGCCATCAATGGCAATGGACATTATTTCCATGAAGTTGGAACGAGCAATTTTATTTTTATGAAGAGCTTTAAAAATCATTTCCCCCTTAATTTTTAAGGAGGCAACATTATCATTCTCTTCATCATTATCCTCATCATCATTAGCATCAACATCATCATCAAGAGACATATTGGGGTACAAAGTAGGAGATACCTTTGACGCCTTAGCCATAAGGCAAAAAGCAATAGATGATGATGTAGGATCCCTTGAGGCACCATTAAACACCACATCTTGTTCCATGGAGTGTTCGGTTTCCTCTACATTGTTAGCACAACAATTCGAGGAAATAGATGCATTTTTATCATGGAAACAAGACATAGCAAGCATATCATCATGAGATTTAGTCGAGCAATTTCTACATGATATGCAAGGACTATCAACACAAGCATGTGAAACATTTGGAGTGCTCGAAGTGTTAAAGTCCAAAGAAGGAGCATTGCAATAATATAGTGATGAAGGATCATCCACAATAAGCATACTATCATCATTGCAATGACCAACACTACTCACCATATCATTACCTTGTGGCAAACCACATGTAGGTGAAGTAGAAGAAGTTGAGAAGACTATACGGCCGGAGGTGGAGGGAGAACAATCATCCGCACAAATCTTGGACACACCATATTTATCTTGAAGCTTCGTCCACAACTCATGAGCATCCCGGAACGGCATGAGTTGAAATATAACTACATTGCTCAAAGCATCGAAAAGCACATTAGAAGCTTGAGCATTGAGATAAGAGTTTTTCTCATCCTCTAAAGATAATCTTTGGGGATCCTTTGGAGGAGAAAAACCCATATCTACAATTCGCTCTAAATTTGGGTCCATGACCCTAAAGAGATTAAGCATGCGAATTACCCAAACATAAAAAATTGTGCCATCGAAACTAAGAGTGTCAGAGAATCCTAATCCCCTAGTCGACATCTTTACTCTCTTGGCGGTTAAGACCAACAAAGAGAGACGAGGCTCTGATACCAATTGAAAGATCGTGGATGTCGCCTAGAGGGGGGGGTGAATAGGCGCTTTAAAATAATTACGGTTTAGGCTTGAACAAATGCGGAATAAACCTAGCGGTTAATTTGTCAAGCACAAAACCTAAAACAACTAGGCTCACCTATGTGCACCAACAACTTATGCTAAGCAAGATAAGGAACTATGTGATAGCAAGATATATGACAAAGAACAATATGGCTATCACAAAGTAAAGTGCATAAGTAAAGGGCTCGGGTAAGAGATAACCGAGGCACGCGGAGACGATGATGTATCCCGAAGTTCACACCCTTGCGGATGCTAATCTCCGTTTGGAGCGGTGTGGAGGCACAATGCTCCCCAAGAAGCCACTAGGGCCATCGTAATCTCCTCACGCCCTCGCACAATGCAAGATGCCGTGATTCCACTAAGGGACCCTTGAGGGCGGTCACCAAACCCGTACAAATGGCGACCCTTGGGGGCGGTCACCGAACCCGTACACTTTGGCAACCCTTGGGGGCGGTCACCGGTACCCGTCAAATTGCTCGGGGCGATCTGCACAACCTAATTGGAGACCCCGACGCTTGCCCGGAGCTTTACACCACAATGATTAAGCTCCAAGCACCACCAACCGTCTAGGGCGCCAAAGCACCCAAGAGGATAAAGCTCAAGGGCACCAAGCACCCAAGAGTAATAAGCTTCTCAACTTGAAACTTCCACGTATCACCATGGAGAACTCAAACCGATGCACCAAATGCAATGGCAAGGGCACACGGAGTGCCCAAGTCCTTCTCTCCCAAATCCCACTGAAGCAACTAATGCTAGGGAGGAAAATGAGAGGAAGAGCAAGAAGGAGAACACCAAGAACTCCAAGATTTAGATCCAAGGGGTTCCCCTCACATAGAGGAGAAAGTGATTGGTGGAAACGTGGATCTAGATCTCCTCTCTCTTTTCCCTCAAAAACTAGCAAGAATCCATGGAGGGATTGAGAGATAGCAAGCTCGGAGAAGGTCAACAATGGGGGAAGAACACGAGCTTAAAGGATAAGGTTCAATGGGGAAGAAGACACCCTTTTATAGGTGGAGAAAAATCCACCCGTTATGCTCACAGCCCGCACAGAGCGGTACTACCGCTCCAAGGAGCGGTACTACCGCTAGGGCGGTAGTACCCCTTTGAAAAACAACAGCGAGGAGGCAAAAGGCCAGTAGAACTGCTGGAGCGGTACTACCGCTCGTCCTCACGGTACTACCGCTCGACCTCATAGTACTACCACAAATGGTAGCGGTACTACTGCTTGCGAGCGGTACTAAAAAAATACTTTTTTGCCTACTTCCGCTGAGCAAAACATGAGATTTTGGTCTGAAGCGGTACTATCGCTTAGGAGCCGTGGTAGTACTGCTCTGGAGCAGTACTACCGCTCAGGAGCCGCGGTAGTACCGCTCTGGAGCGGTAGTAAAAAATTACATCCGCTCTAGTCGCGATAGTACCGCTGCAGCCTTTACCAAAGCAGCCACAACTTTTGCAAACGGACTCCGAATTCAATGAAACCAAGTTTTTTGGAAAGATAACGACATGGGCTAACACAATCTTAATAGAAATATCAATAATAAGCAAATTAGAAAAGTCCCATAAGAAAATGGTGAGAACCCTCTCGGATAAGACCGGTAAAACCTCCAAACCGAAAACATCATAGAAGACGCATGCGAACTCCGTTTTCGATGAAATAAAGCTTGTCATCAAGATGACCATAAGCTCTAAGACTCACAAAGATAACCAAACAAGAACCAAGAAACATGATGCAAGGATGCAATGGTTTGAGCTCTCTACTAACGATACGATCAAGCTACCAACTTGAGAGCCCCCCTTGATAGTACGGCAAACGATCCTATAACTCGGTGTCCCAACTACCACCACGAGACCGGTAAAATAGAAAACCTATCAAGGGAAAACCTTTGCCTTGCACATGGTCCACTTGAGCTAGATGAAGATGATCTTGACTCCCTCAAGTTGGACCACCTTTCTTGATTGTGTTGGCTCGATGAAGACTAGATGATTTCTCCCCCATAGTCCACTATGGGTGAGCCACTATTAGGCGCATCTTCACAAGTCAATTGACACCACAATGGATGGCAAAATTCAAGCACTTGATCTCTTCGTGATGCTCCACTTGAACTTGCACACGACAATCTTGATGACGATCACCACTTGATGTCATCCTTTCCATGGGTTGTATGATATCTGCCTCTTGACGCAAGCCCATGGACACGTACCTAACCCCACATAGAACTCTCACATAGACCATGAGTTAGTACACAAAGTGCAATGGACAATGCTTACCATACCATGGGATCACTTGATCCCTCTCGGTACATCTTCTACGCTTTGTGAGTTGATCAACTTGATTCACTCTTGACTTAGTCTTGATCAACCTTGAATCTTTCCAACTCTCTTCATTTGGATGATGTCTTGAAGATAAACATGAATGATCACACAATCTTATTCTTCAAGACATGCTTGCAATAAGCTCAACACTGACATGACCAATCTTTGGATAATTCCTTAATAGCACATTGGTCAACTCATAAACTCCTTGAAACCAACACATGGACTTCAAGAAAACCCTATGGACAAATCCTTCAAATATAGCTCAAGACAACCATTAGTCAATAGAGATTGTCATCAATTACCAAAACCAAACATGGGGGCACCGCATGTTCTTACAATACTCGTGGTGACAATGGGGTATTATATTGTATCACTTGAGATATGTTTTGGCACTCAACTGGTGGATTCCCGAGGTGACATTGCGGTAATCTATGCATAGAGGTTGATGCACGTTCCCGTCTTTAGTTTCTCCGGTAGAAATCTTGGGGCACTCTTTGAGGTTCTTTGTGTTGGATTGAGTATTATGAATCTGAATTTGCTCTGGTGTTATTTTAGTGCAAACTCTTGATACATCAAACGGAAAGAATAACTTGGTGTTATTTTAGTACGAACCCTTGATAGCTCGATCGGAAAGAATAACTTGATGTTATTTTAGTACGAACTCTTGGATAGATAGATCGGAAAGAATAGCTACAAACAATTCCTTCTTATGTTTTCAAGCATTTCATTACCGTTTGTGCTCACTTTTGTTACTTGCTACCTTGCTATTTTTTATGGCTCCTATTACAAATATCAATATCTACTATCATTACTACACTTTTATCACCATCTCTTTGCCGAACTAGTGCACCTATACAATTTACCATTGTATTTGGTGTGTTGGGGACACAAGAGACTCTTTGTTATTTGGTTGCAGGGTTGTTTGAGAGAGACCATCTTCATCCTACGCCTCCCACGGATTGATAAACCTTAGGTCATCCAGTTGAGGTAAAATTTCTACTGTCATACAAAACTCTGCGCTTGGAGGCCCAACACGAGTCTACAAGAATAAAGTGGCATAGTAGACATCAAGCTCTTTTCTGACACTATTGCCAGGGAGGTGAGTGCTTAAAGGTATATCTTTAGATCTTGCAATTGAATCTTTTAGTTTCTTATTTTATTACTAGTTTGGTTTATAAAAACAAAACTAAAAAATGGAATTGAGGTGGTCTTATATTATTCGTCTTTATCATGTCTTTCTTGAAAATGATGGAAATGAAAATTGTGCTCAATTGATAGAAGAAGAATTCAATAGAATGCTTGGCATAAATGATGAGCATTCTTGCAATGTTGTTAGTATGAATTATTTGAATATCCATGATGCTAGTGATATGCAAAACCATAAGCTTGGGGATGTTATGTTTGATGAAGATGATATTTTTATTCCCCAAAGTTTTGATGTGCAAATTTGTTATAATGGTAGCATGCCTCCTATTTATGATGATTACAATGATGAATGTGGGTTTGGAAGAGTTTTAACTCCAGGTAATGATCCCACTATTTTTGAGGCTGTTGAATATTTTCACAATATTGATGAAAGTGGATTTGGAGAGGTCATGACTTTATTTAGTGATGAATCCACTATTTTGGAAGAGGTTTCAATTGACTATGAAAACAAAGTTGCTATCTATGACGATTATGGTGATCACATGTATGCTATAAAGAATAATGATAACCATGAAACTTGTCATCATGATTTTAATTTCCAGGCACATGATAGCTATTTTGTTGACTTTGCTCCCACTACTATTCATGAGAACAAATTTGCTTATGTGGAGAGTAATAAAATTTCTATGCTTGTGTATCCTGAAAAGAATGCTTTATGTGATAGTTATATTGTGGAATTCATTCATGATGCTACTTAAAATTATTATGAGAGAGGAACATATGCTTGTAGGCTTCTCACTAATATCAAGTTTCCTCTCTTTATGTTGAAAGTTTTGAAGTTGCACTTGTTTTGCCTTCCTATGCTAGTTGATTCTTGTTCCCATAAGTTGTTTGCTCACAAAATGCCTATGCATAGGAAGTGTGTTACACTTAAGTATGCTTGCCATGTGATTCATGATGCTCTTGTTATCTTTCAATTCTTATATTTTATGTGAGCATCATTGAACTCATCATGCCTAGCTAAAAAGGCATTAAAGAAAAGCGCTTGTTGGGAGACAACCCAACACTTTTACTTACTTTTTTGTGTGTTAACATGATTATTCTACTGTAGTAATCATGTTTTATTGCTTTTGTTTCAATAAAGTGCCAAGTAAAGCCTTTGGGATAGTGTGGATGATAGTTGACTTGAATCTGTGCAAAAACAGAAACTTTTGCGCTCAGTCCAGGAATTTTTAAAATCCACTAGCACGTGATTTTGATCTGAATTTTTTACAGGTGATATATATACAGATTATTTAATTTTTCCTAATGTTTCAAAAAAATTAGAGTTAGATATGTATGGTTGGAGTACATATTACTTCACACTGTTCAGTTTTTGACAGATTCTGTTTTCAATGCATAGTTTGCTTGTCTTCTAGTTTCTATGGCTTATATTGATCAATATAAATTGTGGAAATGACAGGCTACAATAGGCATTGTGTGAGAACAATTATGAATCTCGTCTTTGACAGTACCAAAGTGAATGGTTTGCTCTTTATCATACTAACTATCTCAGGAAGTTCCGTTAAGTTTTGTGTGATTGAAGTTTTCATGTTTTGGGTGAGATGTCGATATGAGGAGAATTAGGAGTGACAAGACCCTAAGCTTGGGGATGCCCAAGGTACCCCAAGGTAATATTCAAGGAAGATCCAAGCAACTAAGGTTGAGGATGCTCCGGAAGGCATCCCCTCTTTCGTCTCCAAGATTATCGGTATCCTCACTTGGAGCTATGTTTTCATTTGTCACATGACATGTGTTTTACTTGGAGTGACAATTTATTTTGTTAGGATTTGCTTGATGTTATTTAAAATAATGTTTTGCATCTTTTACTTCAATAAAAGTGTCAAGGATATCTTTCCACATGTTTATTTTGTAACTATAGGAGTTGCTGTTTCAAAACAGAAAGTTCATCGCTGTTGCAAAAATTCCCGTCAGAATGTGATAAAATGTTGATTTTTTTTTCATAGTAAGATATAATAAATTTTATATAGTGTGGTAATTTTTTAGAATTGTTGGAGTTAGGGAAGTATGATGAATCTTGCATTCTTTACAGACTGTACTGTTTTGGCAGATTGTTGTTATGGTTGCATTGTTTGCATATGTTTGCTTGTTTAATGATTCTATTTCGGGATAGGAGTATTAAATATGCAGAGGCATTTAGTATGCAATGTCAAACTGTAAGTTTAGTGATTTGCTACAGTAGAGAATGATAAGGTTTTGCATTGATTTATACTAACTTGTCTCACAAGTTCTTGTTGAGTTTTGTGTGGATGAAGTTTTTGAGATTTAGGGAAACTGTGATATGAGAGGAATTAAGGAGACACAAAAGCTCAAGCTTGGGGATGCCCAATGCATCCCAAGTTATTATTCCAAGAAGTATCAAGCATCTATGCTTGGGGATGCCTCGGTAGGCATCCCACCTTTCTTCTTCAACAATTATCGGTTAGTATCGGTTGGGCCTAAGTTTTTGCTTCTTCACATGAGTTGTGCTATTCTTCACTACAAAAAAAGACACATCCATGACATTTTGGGCCGAAAGATTTTTTTCTGTCATGCTTATGACACTTCTATGATGATAATTGTGACAAAACCCGGTATCATCATAGATGTGGTGGGCTCCTACTTCTATGACAAAAAATCATGACAGAAAATGGGCTTTTCGTCCTGGGCGGGCCGGAGACGCAGCTGCATGACATTCTTTGGGCCGTCCATGACGGAAAAAACCATGGTAGAAGTGAGGGCGAGGAAAATATCAAGGAGTTCTCGGTTACGGTGGGTGGTCTGGGGCCGAGCGATGCACGTTTCTCTCGTTCACGTACGCACGTGGGTGCGAGGCGTTGGGCTCTAACTGAACCCGAGCAAGGCGTTCGCCTAACTGAACCCAAGCGATTGCACTACAGGCTACACATTACTGAACCCGAGCGATCGATCGATGGCTGTTAACTGAACCCGATCGAGCGATTCATTCGTTCGCTACTGTTGCTAACTGAAGCCGAACGAACCTGATGCCTCCTTCCCTTGATGAACAGTGAGTGTTGTTGGGGGGGGGGTTGGATGAACAGTTCCCAGTGGGGGATTGGATGAACAGGAGCCCGTTGTGTTGCCGCTGGATGAACAGGACCCCGATCAATCGAGCCGGTTAGGCATGGTTGAACAGGACCCCGTGGAGGGAAGGTTGAACAGTAGCCGGTGGAGGGCTGGTTGAATAGTAGCCGGTGGAGGGCTGGATGAACAGTAGCCCGTGGAGGGGTGGTTGAACAGGACCCCGTGGAGAGGTCTGGTTGAACAGTAGCCGGTGGAGGAGCGCGCCGTGGAGGCTGGATGAACAGGAGCCCATGGATGAATAGTCATAGGTGGAGGCTGGAGGAGGTCGACGGTGGATGAACAGTAGCCCGTGGAGGCTGGAGGAGGTGGACGGTGGAGATGAACAGTATCCCGTGGAGTCCTGTTTGCGGTACGGCACACCCCTCCCGATGAATAGGACCCCCGTTTCAACCGTGGCGCTACAACACAAGTTCGTTTCCTCCGTTTTGCGGTATGCCACACCCCTCCCGATCAACAGGACCCCGTTTCAACCGTAGGAGGTCCAACAGAAGTTTGTTTCCTCCGTTTTGCGGTACGCCAGACCCCTCCAGATGAACAGGATCCTGTTTTGACCGTGGCCGGTCGAACACAAGGCCGTTTCATCTATTTTGCGGTACGCCAGGCCTCGTTTCCATTGGCTATTCCGTCCAAGCCGGTTGGCTCCCAATGAACACGACGACACATTTTGTTCTGACCCAGCCTGTTGGTTCCCGATGAACAGGGTGCTATTTCTCCATTCCGACCCAGCCGGTTCGCTGTCCGATAAACAGGACACCATTGCTGCCGTCCGTTGCCTCTCCATGTACACAAGCCCTGGCCGTCCGTATATATATGCCCGATTACGCGCTCGAGACCCTGCCCGTATGTATGTACGTGACCGTATTTTCTTTCTTACACCCTAGCCGTTGTACGTATGTGTACATGCTACGTGTGAGCCTCTACTACGACACGTGCGCGCCTCTACTACGACACGTGCCCTTCCTTACACAGCCACGGTTCATCACTGCAGCCTGCAGACAGACCGATTTTATGTACGTACACGTTCACGATCATAATGACAACCTATGTACGCTTCGACCAGTGGGTCCTGACTGTAAGGCACTTCCTTGCGTGCGAAGATGTAGCTGGTGGGTCCCAGTAGTCAGGGGGTGAATCATTTTTTTACCCGTAATATGGACGCACTTCCTTGCGTGCGAAGATGTAGCTGGTGGGTCCCAGCAGTCAAGGGGAGAAAACATTATTTTTCAGGGTAAAAAGGATACAGTTGCATGCATGCGTCCATGGGCATGGTGCGTCCCCACTGTCAGCCTCTCACGTACATTCATCTTCTGATGACTCTCGATTGTTGACCATGTTGACCACACCATGCCGAGCGCACCAAGGCCAGTGGAAGACGGCGAGGCCCCAGACTTGAACGACCCGGAGATGGGGAAGACGCGACAGTGGAGTCACAAATGGAGAGGAGTGGGAAACTTGACTGGTTCGGGTGCGCGGCAGCACTGCCGCCCATGGGAGACAGGAGCAAGAGCAGAGGTTGAAGAAGGAGCATGGCTGTTGGATTGACATCCAATGGTCCAGCTGCTAGAATCATTTGTTGATTAAGTTGACAAAGCCCTGCGTACACGTCTGCTTAGTAGGCCCACAAGTCAGCCACCAAATCTGACGGGTCCTAGCTGTCAACGGGAGGAATAATTTTTTTCGCATAACAAGGAGGCATTTCCTTCCGTGCGAAGATACAGTCGGTGGGTCCCAGCTGTCAGGGGGAGGAAACACTTTTTCATCTTAATAAGGAGGAACTATCCATGCGTGCAACCATGGACCTCGTGGATCCCAGTTGTCAGGCTCTCCACATACAGTCCTCTTTCGATGACTCTCGTTTGTTGACCACGCCGCACCGAGCGTAGCGAGGCGGTGGACAACGGCGAGGCCCCGGACGGGAATGACCGGGAGATGGGAAGACGCGGCAGTGGAGTCACAGATTGAGAGGAGGAGAAGGGTTATAACTGGTTCTGGTGTGTCGTGGGTGAGGGAGTCCTGGATTAAGGGGTCCTCGGACAGCCGGACTATATACTTTGTCCGGACTGTTGGACTATGAAGATACAAGATTGAAGACTTCGTCCCGTGTCCGGATGGTACTCTCCTTTG
Source organism: Triticum aestivum (assembly GCF_018294505.1). NCBI lineage: Eukaryota > Viridiplantae > Streptophyta > Magnoliopsida > Poales > Poaceae > Triticum > Triticum aestivum. The sequence goes on along the minus strand of NC_057798.1, from coordinate 465,812,198 downwards.
CGTGGAAGGCAAGCTTGGATATTCGGATATGTAGATTTCCTTCTCTGTAACCGACTCTGTGTAACCCTAGCCCCCTCCGGTGTCTATATAAACCTTAGGGTTTAGTCCATATGACAACAACAATCATAATCATAGGCTAGCTTCTAGGGTTTAGCCTCTATGATCTCGTGGTAGATCAACTCTTGTAATACTCATATCCTCAAGATCAATCAAGCAGGAAGTAGGGTATTACCTCCATCGAGAGGGCCCGAACATGGGTAAAACATCATGTCCCCTGCCTCCTATTACCATTAGCCTTAGACGCACAATTTGGGACCCCCTACCCGAGATCCGCCGGTTTTGACACTAACATTGGTGCTTTCATTTAGAGTTCAATTGTGTCTCCGGGATAAGGCTTGATGGCTCCCTCGATCATCTTCAACTATGCGGTCCAGGGGGAGGTCTTCCTTCCTGAACAGATCTTTGTATTCGGCGGCTTTGTACTGCAGGCCAACTCGCTTGGCCATCTGGAGCAGATCGATAACTACGCCCCTGGCCATCAGGTCAAGTTTGGAAGCTTAAACTATAGTGCCGACATGCGCGGAGACTTGATCTTCGACGGATTCGAGCCCATGATAGGTGGGTCGAACAACTACGACGGGCATGACTTTGATCTGCCGTCGCACAGTATTTGGGAGATCGTAACTGCGTTGGCACCGGAAATCCATCCAGAGCAGATCGTGCCTTCCGAGGATGGGTGGACGGACCCCGCCACGGAGGCCGCACACTCATCGGCGTCGGAGCCGAACACTAAACCCACCTCCTGTGAGGGTGGTGTCATCGGACCCCCGGACTCGTCAGCGGCTGCAGGATCTGAACAGCGTGCGTCCGTGCCTATCAAATCGGATTGGGCACCCGTCATGGAGTTCACCGCCATGGATATTTTTCAGCACTCACCGTTGGGTGATGTACTGAAATCATTAAGGTCTCTTTCCTTGTCAGGAGATTCTTGGCTGAACTATGCCCGGCTTGAGTGGGGAGCGGACGATGAAAAATTCGTCCCCCACCCACCACCCACTTTATAGCCACTATCGATGACTTAACCGATGTGCTTGACTTCGACTCCGAAGACATTGACGGTATGGACGACGATGCAGGAGAAGAACAGGAACCACCACCTATAGGGCGATGGACAGCCACCTCATCATATGATATTTATATGGTGGACACCCCTAAACAAAACAATGGTGATGAGGCAGCGGAAGATAACCCCTTGGAGAAGAAATCTAGACACCGGAGTCATCGGCGCCGCTCCAAGCCCCGTTATAGCAAAAATAGCGATACCGGCACAAGAGATAACAATTCGGATGGTGCCGAGGACAAAGACAACCCTGCCCAGCCAAGCTTCGAGCAGGCCGAGGAAGAGGATGGGCAAGCTAGCCCTAAAGAATAGGCAACTGATGGAGAATCAGAGGATGATAATTACATGCCTCTCTCCAAAGACGAAGTGAGCCTTGGCGACGAAGAATTCATCGTGCCTGAGGATCCCGTTGAGCAGGAGCACTTCAAACACAGGCTTATAGCCACTGCAAAAAGCCTAAAGAAAAAGCAGCAACAGTTTCAAGCCGATCAAGATCTGCTAACTGACAGATGGACCGAGGTCCTGGCTGCCGAGGAATACGGACTCGAGCGCCCTAGCAAAATCTACCCAAAGCACAGGCCGCTACCTCAACTCGAGGAGGAGGCTTTAAGCCCACGCTGCCAGTGCATGACGCGGCTGACTGGCCACCCTGTGGCTGCGACAAAATAGCGTACCAGCCCGGAGTCCAGACTGCACCCCGTGGCCAATCAAACAATAACACTAAGGCCCGAGGCTACACGAAGGCCCTGCGAGATGTATCGTTAAACAAAGCAGGACAGTCAAGATCAATCTATGGATCACGGGGACGCGCCACGAGACGTGACGATGACCATCACGCCGGATACAATAAACCAAAGTCCGGCCGGGCCGAATACAATGAAGCCCGGTACAGAGGCGCCACACATCCCCTATACTTCACTGATGAAGTAATGGATCATGAATTCCCAGAAGGGTTCAAACCCGTGAACATTGAATCATACGATGGTACCACAGACCCCGCGGTATGGATAGAAGATTTTTTCCTCCACATTCACATGGCCCGCAGAGATGATCTACACGCCATCAAGTACCTCCCACTAAAACTAAAGGGACCGACTCGGCATTGGCTGAATAGCTTACCGGCAAACTCCATCGGGAGTTGGGAGAACCTGGTAGACGCATTCCTTGACAACTTCTAGGGCACTTGCGTGCGACCACCGGATGCTGATGATCTAAGTCACATAACCCAGCAGCCCGGAGAGTCAGCCAGGAAATTTTGGACCCGGTTCCTAACCAAAAAGAACTAAATCATCGACTGTCCAGATGCCGAAGCCCTAGCTGCCTTTAAGCATAACATCTGCGATGAATGGCTTGCCCGGCATCTCGGCCAGGAAAAGCCAAAGTCCATGACAGCCCTCACTACACTCATGACCCACTTTTGCGCGGGCGAGGATAGCTGGTTGGCCCGTAGCAACAATACAGCAAGCAATCTCGGCACATCAAAAGCCAAGGATAACAACGACAACTCACGGTGCAACAAACACAAGTGCCACAAAAATGGTGATAATCCCGAAGACGCGTCAGTCAATGCCGGATTCAGCGGCTCCAAGTCCAGTCAGCGGAAGAAACCATTCAACAAAAACAATTCAGGCCCGTCCAGTTTTGACCGCATACTCGACCGTCCATGCCAAATTCTTGGCACCCCTGGAAAACCAGCCAACCATACCAATAGAGAATGCTGGGTCTTCTGACAAGCCGGCAGGTCAGGCGCCGAAAACAAGGGGAAGGGGTCTCAAAGCAACGATGATGACGAAGAGCCCCGATCACCGAATACTGGAGGAAAGAGGAAATTCCCTCCCCAGGTGAAAATGGTGAATATGATATGCGCAAGCCATATTCCCAAGTGGAAACGTGCACTAAGGGAGGCCTATACAATCAACCCAAAGTTCAACCCATGGTCCTCTTGTCCGATCACCTTCGATCGCAGGGACCACCCTACGAGTATCCGTCATAGCGGTTCGGCCGCATTGGTCCTCGACCCCATCATTGACGGATTCCACCTCACACAAGTCCTTATGGACAGAGGCAGCAGCCTGAACCTGCTTTACCAGGACACAATGCGCAAAATGGGCATCAAACCCTCAAGGATCAAGCCCACAAAAACCACCTTCAAAGGTGTCATACCAGGTGTAGAGACCTATTGCACGGGCTCAGTCACACTGGAAGTGGTCTTCGGCTCTCCGGACAATCATCGTATCGAAGACTTAGTCTTCGACATCGTCCCCTTTCGCAGCGACCATGAAGCACTGCTCGGACAAACCGCATTCGCTCGTTTCAACGCGATACCACATTATGCCTACCCTAAATTAAAGATGCCCGGTCCATGCGGCGTCATCATGGTGAATGGCAGGTCCAAATTCCCCCTCACGGCCGAAGAGTCTACCACCGCTTTAACAGCAAGAACAACGGACGGCACCTTACAGTCGAACCTCGAGTCGAAGGCCAAGCTCCCGGACACCATCAATGGAGTCCGAACTACTGCGCGGCAGGATAGCCCGACCCGCCCGGAGATTAATTAAAAACACTCCAGGAAAGGATAATACAAGCCACATACTGCGGCTCAACCGCCAGGTGGTGCAAAACCATTTCTTACGTTTTCTTTACAGGTTCACCTTTACATAGGCTATGATGGAGGGCTGGGAACAGTTCGAGTGTGTCAGGGAATCTCTAGATATTCCCATGTAATCATCCGACTACACCCCGGATCCGAACATAACTTCCGCACACCCGGCATCAGCAGGTTCCGCAATCATATTTCTTTTTATCACATCATCTGTACTCATACACATTGACGTATTACTCAAATAAAACATGTGGATTTATGTGATGCTCACCTACTGTTATTTCTTATTTAAAAATCTTTTGTTAAAAGGCGGTTGCTTATCGCGATATGCCTTAATATGCCAAGGGCTTCGTCACGCCCATACTACGGCAAAAAGTCCGAACACCTTCACGGTAGTCCGGCACCCCGAACTTATAGCATTATATGCATCGACTCCGAATCATGTCTTGGGTCAATAGTTGGGTTTGCCCGGCTCCTACGTTTTGGTACCTTATGTTCCGCTATATCGGCTAAGGTAGCACTGGGAGAACTACTGCGATTGTGTCCCGGTTCTTCCGGACGAGCACCTCGGTAGAGAAAGCCAAAAATTGACTGTCATGACACAGCGAGAGATGGTCAGCTATTCGAGAGGTTCTAAAATCTTTAAGGATTTCTTCCGCATAATGCTATAACCAATGCAGCGTGCGATGGATCGGCCTTTTCCGATCAGGCGCTTATAGAGCCCCTAGTGCGGTTTTCCGAACACCAGGGGTTGTGCCTACCTTCCTTGTAACAACTCCTATGTCTAAGTGAGAGCGATAAAGCCCTGTAGTCTGATTGCCTGGTTCGCTGTGCTGAACACCTCCTTTAGGGACCCAACATTGGGGTAAAGAGTGCTCAGGTTTATCCCGAACACCCCCATACTCACTACGTGGGGGCGGAAGCCGACGACTGGCCGACTCTCAGGATTAATATATAAAACGGCCGCACAGGAGGAAAAACTTTCAAACAACAAGCAATAGACGGTAAGAATGCTCTTGTTCAAATATTACAAAGGACGAACATGACCGCATTTATGGAAATATAATGTCCTTGCTGCATTGTTCCGCTGCAAGACGGGCTCCTTTTAAAACACCTTCATAATATAGTTCGGGCTTGCGGTGCTCCTTCCCCTCCGTCGGTCCCTTGGTCATCAACTTTTCTACATCCATCTTCCCCCAATGCACCTTGGCATGGGCGAAGGCCATTCGTCTACCTTCTATGCAGATCGACCGCTTGATGACTTTGAGTCGAGCGCAGGCACTTACAAGCCGCTTCATAAGCCCGAAGTAGCTGCTTGGAATTGGCTCAGCAGGCCACAACCGGATAATTAAATCCTTCATGGCTAACTCAGCCGCCTTATGTAGCTCGACCAGCTGCTTCAGCTGATCGGAGAAGGGCACCGGATAATTCGGCGCCAGATACTGCATCCAGAAGAGCTTATCCATAGTATTCCCCCATTCGGCTCGGTAAAATTGGGCGGCATCAGATATGTTACGCGGTAGCTCTGCAAATACCCCTGTATACATCAAAACTCAAGTTGTCAGATTTGATTTTCCCATCTCCAATACTTGCTTTGTACAGAAAAAGCCTTACCAGCCACAATCTTCCTCGCCTCCTGGATTTCCTTCAGGGCACCTTGGGCTTCCCCTTGGGCATCACTTGCGGCTTGGCGAGCCTGAGAGAGTTCGGATTCTTTCCCTGCTAAACTCTGCTCCAAGGTCTCACATTTTTGCATGGCCTCTTGAAGCTCTCGCTCAGCCTCAATAACTTTAGCCTTGTGTTTCTCACGAAGAACCTGCCTTGCGGCTTCCTTCTTTTCAGCTTCGACCACAACCCTCCTGAGAGCCTCAATTTCGTCCGCCACTGCTGGAGCACATTATAAAAATATTTCCATCATGCACACTTATTCATTTGTGCTACATAAACAAGGTTTCTACATACCTTGATTATCCTCCAGATGTCTCTTCACTTGGCCAAGTTCTCCTTCGGCCCGCTCCAGACTACGCCTCAGTTCGGATACTTCCGCAGCTTGAGAGGCGGCAGACGCTATAGATGCTTGCTGGTTAAAAAGAGTGATAAATGTCATCAAGTGAGTCTCGTGCAAACATGAATTTGATTCTCTGTCCAATTCTCTCTTTCACCGAACAATGAATCAGGGGCTACTATCTATACCATGACATTCTCCCCAAAACTCATAAAACATACCTCAAAGCCTCTTATGAGGCTGACACATGATTCATTCAGTCCACTCTCAGCAGACTGAATCTTCTCAATCACCGCACCCATGAGGGCACGGTGTTCATCAAGGATGGAGGCGCCCGTCAGCGCCGCCAATAAAGTATATGGCACCTCTGGTTGAACAGAGGCGGCCAATGGAGCAGGCATACCTCCTCCAATTGGCAGAGGCTGTCTTTCTGACTCAGGGACCTTATGGGTCTCTAGAATCGTGTCCGGCTTGGGTCCGGATTCAAGATGACCCCCGCCGTCAACACCCACGGGAGGTTTCTCTCCCCTGTGACCGGCCCCAGAAGTATGGCCTCCTGGCGCAGCCTTCGCGACCCTCTCCCCTTCTCCGTGGCCTGGGTCCTTCTGGGACTAAACCTCGGTTTCATTCTTACGTTTGGAGGAGGAAGCCTTCAAGGGTGCCCCGCTCCCCATAGCGTCTGAACCCAGCAGATCTTCTGACGAGGATTGTTCGGCGTGGGGCTTCGCCGGACTGAAAAAGAAAAGCACAGCTCAGATTAGAATGTGATGCCATGACAAGTTCGGACGCATGTGTGTGTTTGGATTTTATACTTACGAGTTCACCAGGGGCTCGGCCCTGGGATCCCACTCCGGGCTGCTATCGGTGGCGCCGGTGGACTCCTCTTGAAGAGGAGTTTTTCCCCTCTTAGGAAAATCGGCCTCCAAGGAGTTGGAGGCCGTTATTTTCTTCTTTCCCCTTGCGGGAGATTCGTCCTCCTCCTCCCCTTCCTCTTCAGAGGAAGAATGGGCATTGGAGTCTTCGGATTTTGTGTCCGGGGCACCACGACGACGGAGGCTACCCCTGGTCTTCTTGGCCTCCTTTTAGGTCTTCTTTTTCGGTGCCTTATATGGCGCCGGGACCAGCATCTTCATTAGAAGTGGGTCGGCCGGTTCTTCTGGCAGAGGGGCTGGATAGTAGATCTGCCCCGCCTTCTTCGCCCAGCCCTAGGAAAATAATAGGGAATACGTTAAGTATTTTCCTGAGGATGTACGGATAGAAACATGAGTTGTCAAACATTTAGTTGCTTACCAAACTTGCGGGGCAGGACAGTTGGTACCCACGGTCCTCGGCAGAGTCCGGCCACGGTTTGCCGGACTTGAAAAGCACCTTCCAGATATCCTTGTGCATAGAGACAAAGAGCTCTAGCAGGGTCTGGTGCTTGGTCGGGTCGAATTCCCATAGATTGCAAGCTCGGTGTTGACATGGTAGAATCCGGCGAACCAACATCACCTGGACTACATTGACGAGCTTGACACTCTTGTCTTCCATGTCTTGAACATGTGTCTGGAGCTCTGATAGCTTGTCAGATGAAGCCCAGTTCAGGCCCTTCTTGTGCCAGGACGTAAGTCGCAGGGGGGCACCGGATCTGAACTCCGGAACGGCGGCCCACTCCTTGCCACGTGGCTCGGTGATGTAGAACCACTGCTGCTGCCACTCCTTGACGGAATCGATGAAAGTCCCTATCGGCCATGTAACGTTGGGCATCTTGCTCACCATGGCGCCTCTACATTCGGCATGCTCGCCGCTCACTACCTTGGGCTTTACATTAAAAACCTTTAGCCATAAGCCAAAGTGTGGCGGGACGCGGAGAAAGGCCTCGCACACGACTATGAATGTCGAGATGTTGAGGAAGGAATTTGGGGGTAGATCATGGAAATCGATCCCGTAATAGTACATGATGCCGCAAACAAATGGGTGGAGGGGAAACCCTATCCCGCGGACAAAACGAGGGAAAAATACCACCCTCTCATGGGGTTCCGGGGTGGGGACGATCTGTCCTGCCGTCGGAAGACGATGGCTAATTCTCTTGGCCAGATACCCGGCCCCCCGAAGCTTTTTGATATCCTTCTCCCGGATGGAAGAGGTAATCCACTTGCCTCCTGCTCCGGATCCGAACATCTTCCGGAAGCCTTTTTGGGCGGAGAAGAAGAGCGCTTGGGCACTAGGGCTCGAGCGGAAAGGAATGTATGAGTAGAGAAGGGCGTGGGCGAAAGGGAAGGTTATTATCCCCTTATAAAGGCAGCAAAGATCCTGCGCCTCCCCACTTGCCCGCTAAAAATGCTTATTCCCCCAAGCGCCATGATGGATGTCACAGTTGGGTTACCCACACCCATATTAATGAAAATCCCGCAATGGGGGGACATGATCTCTGCTTCGATGAGATGTGCTGATAAAACCGCCTCGCGATATGTGCGTCGGCAGGTTATGAAAACGGTTCGAATAATGATCGGGCCATGGTGTGACATCATGCTATAAAAAGCTATCAGTAGATTAGATTTGTGGAATACTATACTCTCTACGGTGGTGTGCGGAATTTGTTTTGCAGAGCCGTACACGATCCTTCTGTTCTAAATCTTTTACAAAGTATTCGGAGAAGGAACCCGCCTTGCAATGCCGAAGACAATCTGCGCGCTGGACTCATCGTCATTGAAGCTTGGTTCAGGGGCTACTGAGGGAGTCCTGGATTAAGGGGTCCTCGGACAGCCGGACTATATACTTTGGCCGGACTGTTGGACTATGAAGATACAAGATTGAAGACTTCGTCCCGTGTCCGGATGGGACTCTCCTTTGCGTGGAAGGCAAGCTTGTATATTCGGATATGTAGATTTCCTTCTCTGTAACCGACTCTGTGTAACCCTAGCCCCCTCCGGTGTCTATATAAACCGGAGGGTTTAGTTCGTAGGACAACAACAATCATAATCATAGGCTAGCTTCTAGGGTTTAGCCTCTACGATCTCGTGGTAGATCAACTCTTGTAATACTCATATCATCAAGATCAATCAAGCAGGAAGTAGGGTATTACCTCCATCGAGTGGGTCCGAACCTGGGTAAAACATTGTGTCCCCTGCCTCCTGTTACCATTAGCATTAGACGCATAGTTCGGGACCCCCTACCCGAGATCCGCCGGTTTTGACACCGACAGTGGGGCTGCAGTCGGTGGAGAATTACAAGAGGTGTGGAGGGGTGTAGGGATAGCCTGGCCGGCGGTGGGTAGTGCTTCGCAGCGATGTGTGCTAAGCTGAGTCGCTAGCTGCCGGAGGCCAGACCAGGCGGTCCCGGCGATGCTGGAGGAAGAAGATAAGAGATTGAAGGTGCATGCCGGATGTTGGATATAAATCCAATGGCTGTGGATGTCATAATCATTTGTTGACCAAGTTGACAACACCCTGCGTAGGCTTCGACCTATTGGCCCAATGTCAACCTGCAAAATTGTGGCATATATTTAACCCATGTTTTCTAGAATGTACAGTCCATTTGCTGGGCTAGGTGAATAAATAATTCCGCATCAATGTGGCCCATTTATATTTTCTAAGAAATCCCAGCCCATTTGCACTTTCTTGAAATACACGAATTAGCTGGGCTCGTTCTATATATAATGTTAGGTTAGAAGGAGCAATTAATATCAAAAATAAACCGGAGCGACACATTTTATATATATAAAATTAACAAATTAGCGAGTTATTGCTCAAAATAAAAATGAGCGCGTTATTATTACATTGGTCCTTAAAATCTTCGCAAGCTTTTGTACACAATCACCAGGATTTTCCTTGCCTGTGAGTCAAAAACAACCAGGATTTTCCTTGCCAACTTCTGTTAAACATTTACTTTTATAAGTTAATAACACGTGCGATGTTTTATAATGTGTATATAAGTCTCTATAAAATATACGATAATAGTAATAATATAAATATATATAATGTGGTTAGAAGGGAAAACATAAATTGGGCACAACATTATTATTCTTATATATATATAAATAGAACCGAGATCTGGGTTTTATTAAAAAAAATACATTGGGCTTCCCATCTTGAAGAAATAGCCCATAGGCCAGTATGGACCTCAAAATATAAGTTGAAACCACCGTCTCTGTATGTCGTGGGCTACACATGTTAAAAAATAAAACCTAGGCCTAGCTGATACTTGTTCGCCCTCTGGAAAAGAATGATACCAGCTAGATTCCCGAGTGAACTGGATTAAAGAGGGGGCCGGCGGCGCGAGGGAAGAAACACATCAGGAGCGATTTTTGTCTTCAGTGGATGGCTCTCGGTGGCATTTTTTTACTTGCCTCTGCACCATACAACTTGTATTTTTAGCCTCCCAGTCCGTGGTGGACCAGCAGCCCATTTGCTGGGCGGGCCAACCTACAGAAACCAACACTCGATTTTTCATCAAGCCCCCAAAACAACGCAATACTATGTTTGTTTTGAGGCCGAAAACATTACAACAAGGGTTGAGCGGGGGAGGGGGAAGACAGAGGAAACAGATTAAAAAGAGTTGATGCACCGTTGCTACCCTAACAAAGTAGGTGCAATTCTTCTCGGGAAGAAGGTGTGCCGTTGACACCCGCACGTCACAAATCCCACAGTAGGCAAACTAACAAGTTCACACACAAGTACAACAGAGAAGGTAAACATTCGTATCAAACTCAGGTTCACATGACACATTCATATTCGTAGCCAACATTCACAATCGACAACTCAAAAGATTCATATATACACAAGTTCAGCATGTCTATGCATCCAAATGATAGATAGATCGCACGACAATAGTCATAGATAATTCACAAAAGGATTCAGATATACACATGTTTAGTATGTTTATGCATCCAAATGATTGAGATCACAACCAATATCATCCATGGACAAACTTTAATTACCTAGGGTACAAACTGGTAAATGGTGTTCAGTCGGAGGTACTTCTTGCTAAAATTAATGCTTGTATGAGTAAACTTTCGAGTACATAAGAGGCAGCACAGACAATCTGAAATTTGCTTGTAGGTTTATCCTCAAATAGTGGCCTCGTGCCGAGGGAGGTTTGAGCAACTTGGCCACTACTTTCATCCAACTAGTTTACTGGCTCATCTTGGTCATGTAGCTCGCCAAAATTCTACATTGCAGACAAGAAAGGAGGCGGTTGAGAAAATGAACCACCCAAATTTTTTGTGCAGTTCAACTAAAATGGAGCATCCCTAGCGTGCAGACTGATTAAGTGCTAGATGAATATGTGTGTCAACCTACTTGTCTGGAATCTTTAGACTCCATGCCATACAGTTCGCTACCATATGTGCTGATAACCAAAGGCACAAGTTGGGACCAAAGACTGACTGTGTTTTTCTGGGCTATGCACGAAGCAATATTTTTGGCGTTCACTCTCCTAATACTTGGAGTTTTACAACTTGTTGACGCCGGTTGATACTCGAATGAATATAGGCACTTCTTCTTTTCAATATCGATGCTTGTCTGAGTGAACTTTGGAGTACATAGCAGCAGCATAAGTATTTGTCCATCTGATCTCTTTGTGCAGCTCTACTAAAATCACCTAGCGTAATGATTTGCCTGCGAGTTCAGGCTCCAAGTTACTCCTTTATAAAATCAGCAAATAGTAGCACAATACCAAATTACCGATACATATAACAAGCACAATGATCAGGATAAAGACCAATACCAACCTGTGTGAGGTAGCAAATCAATTACTATTTCCTTTCACTGGAAGCCAAGATAAGCGACACGATTGACAGCAAAGGAAGGAAGCAAGCCCAGATTAGCGACTAACAGGAAAGGAAGGAAGCTGTCGAGGCAATGAACCACCCAAAGTTTTTGTGTAGTTCCACCAAAATCGAGCATCCCTGTTGGCACATATATTGAGAGAGTGAGATTACTGTAATAGTGGGACTAGTTGATGAAACATGCACTAACAAATAGAAGCACCCTCACTAACTTAATGGTAAAGTTAGCAACATAGTAGTCTTGCTTAAAGAGAGGTATTAGTTTATTTAATCAGTGCCAATTAGCTCAACACTCAAAGCATTGCAATGTATCATAGGTTGCAAAACTTTAACGTGCAAAGATAAAGGAGTTTCTCATGATAGTAGGATGATACAAATAGAGATGACAACAAACTAATATGGATGAAGGCCTTAGGCCAGTACTAACCTGTGGAGAAAAGCTTATTCATGTAGTCCCATAAGATATGATAAAGCACTCACTGGAATCACTCAATAGTACATATTTTTGTGCACTTAAAATGTATGGTCGAAATCACTGTTGTTTACCTGTGTTGAGATTATATCGAAAGATTATCAAGAACTTCCAGCAGAGTTAAAGCACTGGCTGGGATACAGTTCATTGTATTGTCTTGTGTAGTTCCACTAAAATGTATGATTGGCACACCATGATCCCTGTTTGCACAGGTAGGAACAAGGTGAAACCTTCATTAGCTTAGTGAGAAAGGATAGAAAGACATTAGCATATTACTCTAACAGTAGCATCAAATTCATGATGGACAATACGCAAAACATTGCCTCATTGAACCAATGGCAATAAATTGACATGCAAAACAATAGCACTATTATTTCATGACACTAATAATATTCCCTCCCTGCTCCACCACATGATTCACCTCCATAGACAACCATACACACGTACATGATTCAGCTAGGGTGCTACTAAAGATTTGTTTAACTCCGACAGGAAAATTAGGCAGCAATAAAACAGTGGTACTTAAGTACTCCTAATTAATTAAGTGACCTTGCAGGAGAGACAACATAAGTGGAAGGGCTCCCTAGATGAGCGTCTCACATGTAAGGTAGACATTGCCGGAGCCCTTGAATAGCCTCCACTGAGGCCTCTGGCTTCAGCAAGATCACCTTGGCACTGTTTATTCTTCTTCCTCCTCCTCTTCATGCTCTGTTTCTCTTTCTCCTCACCAGTTGGTGAAACCAAGTACATGATTGGCCTTCTATTTCAGAATTGGTTTTGTTAGTGAGGGAGTACAAGTGTACTAGTAAAAAATAGCATTATTTTCTCATGGCAGTCGCAAAATAGAGATGAACACATGCATTAAATATCATTCTTACCTAAAGGAAGGTTAATTATGGTGCCAATATGGATGATGAGGATTGGAACACAGAGATCCCTTTACGCAGTTCCACCAAAATGAACCAACTGTTCCATTCGGACATTCCAGTTAAACAGCAAAAAAGTCACTTCTTTTAAGAAGTGTTTTGTGCAGTGCATCAAAAGGTTACAATAGCAACAAGGTGAAATGGATATCCCTGTTTGCACAAAAAGCTACAAAGGAAACAGTCAGAGTCTCAAACAATAGTGGCATGGATTCATTTTACCAGGGGCATTAGATTAAGAATAGCTAAATATTTGGTATAAGGGCATGGGACAGTGGGTGCACCAGCAGTCCAGCACCATGTACCTAAACATGGGCATAAAGTGGTGATTCATAGTTTGTTGCCCCGAGAAACAAACATCCAAGAAATATATCTGGGTTGGTCCCATTTTTTTCACTCTAGCCACCTACTCCTATGTGTGGATAGCAAATCTAGTCCTAGTCATAGCACTGTGTACATCATTACCCCTATATTTCCCTTTTTGACCAAGAGACCGGTTGGATGACCAATCTGTACTACTTTCACCCCCTTTCCTTCCTGTTTGTACCAAGTCCAATATATATACTAAATTCCCCCACCCCCACTTTATTTCTTTTTTGAACCAAGTACAAGATTCAACTCCATGAAGTAGCTTTACCTCTAACAATAGAAAAAAGATAGGTGATGTTGCACCATCCGATCGAGAGGGGCTCAGAGATAGAAAATGATGCACATGCAGCGACGTAGCAAGCTGGGGAAGTAGAGCTATGGCGGTTTCTAAGGAAGATGTACCTGAAGGTCATCGGGATGTGGATAGGTGGGCGGCGGGAGGCCGGATCCTCCCACACTAGGGCAACGGCGAAGGTATCGGAGGACATCCCGTGCCGGCGCTCGGCCAGAGATAACGGTGCGGCCGGCAGTGGGTCTCCTCCCTCGCCGTTGATGGCGGCCTAAACGCTGCCCCTCCTACCCTTCACCGGCAGAGGGGGATACGTCCAGATCTATAACCAGCGGTGAGGATAGAAAGACAGTGCTTTTTGAAGGGAGAAAAACAGTGTTACCACCGCTATATTGCTTAGATCTGGAGAGGATGAGAGTGTGTGAATAGAGCAACCCTAGAAAGCAAGCGCGGATGCTCTGGCCTATATATATGTAGTGGGGTAGTTTTCCTTTTTCACTCCATCAAAACAATCGTTTAAAATTGTGTAGTGCCAGGTTGCCATTTTTTTAGTTGTTGATTGTTTTTCGAGATAGCTACCCGCTTATTCAAAGTGGTGTTACGGTGTGCCAGGTCGCACTTTGTATCGTTCAAGTCTGGTACAAGACCCTCCATTAAATGAACAACCACCCCCTCGTAAAAATTGTGAACAAGCCCACGGCTAAAATTATCGGAAACGTGGGCTGCCCCAACATGTATTATTATTTATATTTTCTACTCCCTCCATTCCTAAATATAAGTCTTTTTAGACATTTTAAATGGACTACAACATACGGATGTATGTAGACATATTTTAAAGTATGGATTCGTTCATTTTGCTCCGTATGTAGTCACTTGTTAGAATCTCCAGAAAGACTTATATTTGGGAACGGAGGGAGTATGTGGGAGTATCCTCAAAACAAAATGTGAGAGTACAATATTTATTGGGCCTCTTTGTAATTGGTCCTAAATTTTGAGCAAAGATTTAACTGACAAAATGTTAGTGCATGTTAACAAAAATTATATCGTTTGATTCGTATTTGAACATAGTTTTCAATGATGTAGGGGTTGTTTGGTTTCCGGCCACATATTTCCACACTTTGCCACACCTCACCTTAGGCAAATTTGACCAAGTTAGGTGGGTGTTTGGTTCTAGCCACACCTAAGACAAGATTTTTTTATTAGCAGTGAACCCCACATGTCATAAACACAAAAAGTGTGGCAAGATTCCCTTAGGCAAGCCAAAGTGTGTCTAACAATTTGAGCAACTCAAGTTAGGCAAGTGTGGCAAAAATAATGTGGCAACATAAGACAAACATAGTCACAATCCAAACAGACCCGTAATGTTTTGTGACATGCATGAACATTTGGTTAGTTAAAAGGGGATGTTTGGATTGTGACTATCTTTGCCATATATTGCCACATGATTTTTGCCACACTTGCCTTAGTTGAGTTGGTCAAATTGTTAGCCACACTTTGGCTTGCCTAAGGGAATCTTGCCACACTTTTTGTGTCTATGACATGTGGGGCTCATTGCTCATAAAAAAATCCTTGCCTTAGGTGTGGCTAGAACCAAACACCTACCTAACTTGGTCAAACTTGCCTAAGGTTAGGTGTGGCAAAGTGTGGCAAGGTGTGGCTAGGAACCAAACAACCCCTTAAAATAGTCAAAATTTGGCAAGGTGCATCAAATCAACACATGCAAGTATCAAAAGGAAAGTCATGGCATGCATGCATGCGTTGTACTCCCTCCGTTTTCAAATATAAGTCTTTTTAGAGATTGCAACAAGTGACTACATAGGAAGCAAAATGAGTGAATCTACACTCTAAAATATGTCTACATACATCCATATGTTGTAGTCCATTTGAAATGTCTATAAAGACTTATATTTAGGAATGGAGGGAGTAATTAATGCATCAGTAAATGCAAATTTTTGAAATATATCGAGTGTAGTCATTTGATGTGTCGCGTCAACTCATACAAGACCGAGAAGTTTGATTAGTACAACGCCCTCTCCCTCGCGGACTGAGCTCCGGTGCCTTAACTACATCTACCTTTGGCTGTATGACAGGTGGGCCACCCACCTATTGGGCCCACCTGTCATACACGCAAAGGCAGGAGCACTAAGTCAATGAAGCTGCATCCCTCCCTCGCCCATGAGCGTGGTGGCTGGCAGGACTAGGAGAAGCTTTCGCTACATGCTCTCCCTCCCGCACGCGGTGGACATGCAGCAGTTCAATCGGTGTCAGAGGGCCAGAAGCATACTCCCTCCGTCCTTGAAAGAGTGTACTTCCAACTTTGTTGGAGGGTCAAAATATCTCAAAGTTTGACCGAGTTTGTGCAAATATATGTCAATTCTTGTGAAACCAAATAGGTATATGACAAAAATATATTTCATTATGAATCTAATGCTACTAAATTGATGGCATAAATGCTGGTCTATTATTATATAAATACAGTCAAACATAAAAAACTTTGACTTTCCAACAAAGTTGGAAGTACACTCTTTCAAGGACGGAGGGAGTATTGTAGTACTCCTCCACTGCAGTAGTACTCCATCATTGTTCGACTTCCCGAAGAGGCGAGGAGCCAACCACAGCCCGGACGCAAGTGTGTTAGTTTCATGTGTAGAGTAGTCTAGGATAGCATCTACCGTGCCTGTAAGCCTAAAATCGTTGGGGTCGGCTCCATGCTATGAGGCCGTCTTGAAGCTTTTTTATTAAAATAATCTTCTGGACTACCTGTCATCCTGGTGATTGTAGTTTGCACGCTCATCTGGTCAATACAGGAATATATATTTTAATTTGTGGTGGGGTAAATGTTAGAGGTTGCAGCAAATATATTGTACACTGCGGGTCTTTCAGCCAAGTTTAGAGGCAAGCATGTCAGGCCAGTGCTATGATGTGTTGCGTCAACTCATACAACGAGGAGAAGCTTGATTTTACTACTACAGGCCTTCTCCCTCGGACATGCAGCAGTGGATTCAATACTGTACAAGTAGTAGTAACATCATTGTTCGTCTTCTCGAAGAAGTGAAGAGCCAAGTGCAACCCGTACATGGCAGTTGTGAACGCTCGCGTGGCAGTCTTTGTGTAGGGGTGGGGCGTGGTGCGGACCTTGGAGCCCGCATATAGCCAGGCTCTTGCATGAGACAAAATTGCTATTTGAGCCTACTATTGTAGTACTAGTACTTGCTAGTATAGCCCTGTAAACCAGAAAGGAGTATTTGCCTTTCTACAGATTTCAACAAGCGACTAGACTACACCGCGTGCAGTACTCCCTCCCTTCCGGTTTATAGGGCTCAAATCTCAAATCTCATAAACCAAGGCATTTTGTGATTGAGGAATGTATCTCGTACTTTACAAAATTGCCCTAATTAAACTCATGCATTAATTATGTAATTCTCTCGTTTTCCTCTCCGCATTGGTCGCGGTGCACAATATTGAGCACTCCTATATGACTAGTCGCTCTATCTACACGCGGGACATCAAAGCATCCAGGCCCGCGTGCCATCCACCAAATAACAGCAAGGTGCTACAGTCAAGACTCACCGGTCACCCCGGTGTGGCCATCATGACCCGTCATATCACAAAACCCTCAACTTTACCAGCAGTGGTAAAGTGGCCTCGAAGTTGGACGGGACGAAGTAACCATCATTTCAATAGAACGCTCGTTGAAGCCCTTTCTCACCTTTCTTGAAGAAAACCTCACTCCAGGCTACTCACTTCTGCCATTTTTCTTCTGTACGATGAAGGAAAGGTGGGCGAATCAGTGATGCTGCTATATTTTCATTCCAAGAATCTTTCTTTTTGTGAAGCACCGACCGATTCTCACAGCCTATTCTTTTCCCGTTTTCTTTGCGATTGTGGTTTCCTTTCGATTGCTTTTTGTTTGTCAGTTCATTGATTGATCCTGGAGCACTAGGCAAAGAGTTGCCGGCAGACAACCCACTAGAGACAGCGATCTCCAGGAAGTGAGCACCGACCAACGAGTTGACCATGTTGGCGGGCCAACCCATGGAGACGAAGAACTTTAAGAAACAAGCATGGGCCAAAGATTTGACGATGTTGGTGGACGAACTCCTCAAAGAAAGTTGGAAGAACAGCAAGGGCCCCACCATGCCTACCCCAGAATCTCTAATGGCCACCTATGCGAGGCTCAAGGCCGAGTTTGAGGAGATAGTCGCCATTGAGAAGCAGTATTTCACTAACAAGATGATGGCCCCCATCGAGGACAAGGAGATGGCCCCGAAGGGATGGGATACCCCGGTGAGCTGCAAAAGGTAAAAATAATGGCTTACCATAGTTGTGGTTTTTGATTATTTGCAACGTGCTTGCTAATATGTTAGGGTTGTGCAGGTGCCGGTGGACGTCCTTGATGATTCCAATGTCGTGGCCCGTCCTATGGACAACGCCTAGAGATCATTTTTGATGTCGCGGTCTGTCCTGTTGACATCGCCCCGGAGATCGATTCCGATGCCGCTGTCCATCCTGTGGACATCACCCCAGAGATCGATTCCGATGTCGCGGTCAGTCCTGTCGACATCGCCCCAGAGATCGACCCATGCCGCTGTCTGTGCTGTGATCATTGCCTGAGAGATTGATGACAAGAAATAGTTGGTCGAGCTAATCCTTCAGGGTAGTTTGCATTGCCCTGTGTTTAATTACTAGAATGATGCATGTTATCAAACCATCTTAGGGCTAGTGCATTATCTTGTGTGGGTGGTACTTGCTACTTTTGTTTGATAGTGAATCATGTGAACCCTCTCCGAGTTATGGAAACAGATGTATCCTCACCAGCTTTTGATGTAATATAGGGCATGCTTAGATGTAAGTTTGAACTGTTTATCATATCAGCAGGGCTTTTTTGATGATTCTTGGTGTTAGTAGGCTAGCTACTGTGTGAGCTATAGTACTTGCAAAACACTCACTGAAGAGAAACATTGGGGCTGATGAGCTCGTGGTACGCTTATACTTATCCGTCGTTGATCAGCCAATAGCCCAAGCTCCTAAAATTGTAGGCTTAGCGATCGATCAGACAATAGTCGGCACAGATACATTCAGGCCTCATTTGGTTCATAGGGTAGGAAAATCGTAGCAAAAGTATAGAGACGTACAACACAAAATGGTTCCTTCGTGATATGACGTGGTACAGTGTCGTCCAGTCTTCGTGTGTGGTAGAAGTATTGCGGGTAGAGTAAGTTTTCTTGAAGAAGCGGAATTCAATGAAGTCATGATGGTTCCTTTGTCTGACCAACTTAAAGTGGGAAAGGTTGGGCCTGCACTACGACCGGGGTGGACCAGGATAATTTTGTGCATGGCAGGTGGACCAAGATGATCGACGTCCCACATGTCGGCGGATGAAAGTATTATCTTCGATATAGAGGACGAGCAACGAGTATTCATTGTTTATTTTTGATGAAAGCTATTATCTCCACTGTTATGATAGAGGAGTGTGAAACATGGCAGCCCAGTGAACTTGGCATGTGCACCACTCCCTCCTTCCTCATGTTATGCTACCATAGTGTTGACTATAAGGTTGGCTATAAGGTTACAACTTTTTCTCACTTTCTATCTATCTATTTCCTCTCAAATGTTTTTTACCTTTCTTTTTTTAGACACAATTGTTTTTTTATGCCTCTTTTGTTTAGTATGAGTTTTTTATACCTAGGAGCATGTGTAGAGACGGGCTCTTGCAGAGCCCACTCCTTGATTTTGTCAATGCCTCTCTCTCCTCCACATAAGCAGGCTTATAGCTAGTATTTTACAAGTACTACTTGCTATGAATGCGGGCAGCTGGCGTCTGAGGGGGGAGCACGCGCGGGGATGTGGGGGGGGGGGGTTCTGGTGGGCCAGGGCAGTCAGAAGCAGGCTTGGAAGCGGTCCGGACTCCCGCATAGCCCACCTCACATTATCACCATATATTTCTTGGAGTCCGTGCGCGACGGGCGGGCGATCTCTTCTCCGTCCCCCGTCTCTCTCTTCTCAGTCGATGCCCACTGAGCGATTAGATTTCGGCTATCGATGGTTTATTCAATTGCAGTCCCACATGTCAGTGAAATTGCAAGACAACGCGTGTCCCCTCTGGTGAGTAGCGTGTGAGTTGGACTGTCGGGGGTGCGACGTGTACGAGTCATAAGTGTGGCGCCTTTTCCTTTTGAACTTGTAAAGCGTAACATTTTCGTGCGATCGATCGATAGAAATCCAGAACAAAATGACAAGGGCGGTGCTTTCCTGCGTGTTAGGCGGGCTAGTTTGAGTGATATGACGTACTACAGTGTCGTCCACTCGCTCCATTTTTATGTAAGCAAGAGTTTACACTCTTACATGGGAGGAGTGCGAAACACGGTGGATCTGATTTTGATCGAGGGATAATTGTTCCCTGCCAAATAATGGAGCATTGTTAGCGATTATAGCATGATAGTTAGGGCATCTCCAGTGCTGGCCCACAAATTTAGACCGGCATCTGTCCGAGGACACTGATGGAATCCATCCAATGCTGCCTACATACCTTTCAACAACTATATGAACTAACCGGACAAAAATTCGTGCAAACAAAGCAAATTCCAAATTAACCGGATGAAATTCATTACATTTCAAAAAAAATCCTACAAACTAGACAAAATTCATTACATATTTCGCACAAACCATAGTAAAACCTACTGTAAACCTAATCTAAATGATCGCCAGCGCCCGACCACCATGTCCGGCCATGAACCCGAGAAAGTTGGCCATTGCCTTTGCCTCCTCCTCATCCGCCTCGGTAACCTCCTCCTTCGGAGCACAAGGTTCTGAAGATTTCTGCCTCCACATTGCCGTCAAGCGGCTAATCGACCGCTGATGTTTATCCCACCAAGCTTGGCATTGACTGAGTGGAGGAGCGGTGGCCTTCCTGGGACCAGAGCGACGGTGACCTACCGTGTACTACTCTTCCTCGCTGCCGGTTGCGCTCGCGCACACGCGCCGGCTTCGTGGTCGTGGCGGCGGAGGGCGGCCGGGGGGAGCCGGTGATATTCTTCGTCTGCTCCTGCGACAGTACATCCAAGAGAGCTTTGGAGCGCGCCCGGAGCGGAGCCGCCGATGTCCTTCATCTGCTCCTGCGATAGTACGTCCAAGAGATCTTTGGAAAGGGACCCGAGGAGAATGAGTGTGGGTCTTTATCTATGGCTGGGAGATGGGGCTCAAGTTAATATAGCGGGCGAATGGCAATGAGCCGCGGCAGACGGATGGACGGCTGGTGCCGGAGTAGGTTCGTCCGGCATGAATGCGGACACTGCTTCAGTGACTTAACTGCAGGTGCGTTGGGTCACTGACATGTGGGCCCAATGGGCATCTAGCCCGCATGTCAGTGACACACCAACTGCACCTGCAGTTAAGTCCAGTGAATGCGGCATTGACGTTCTGGAGAGATGCTGACCGTTTCAGGCGGGAAGCGCGCGCTAGCGATGGAAGGGGTTTCGGTAGGCCAGGACGGTCAGATGCTGGCATGGTGGTAAAATGTGAACTCATGGATGACGAGCCTTTGAAGTGTATGCGGCACGTATTGACAACCAGGCATCCATGCAACCGCTCTTGTTGCCATCTAGCCTTCGACGACCACCATTAGACACCACACAACCATGCATAACTTACGAATAATGGATGAATCGATCAGACACACACTCGTGTGCAGTGGCACTATGATCGGTCGCTCACAATAGTGCATACTCTGTACCATAGTACCCTCTCTAGCTAGGCTGTTTTATAGATTGATGTTACGATGGATGATATACATGAGCAAGGCACCGAGTCCTGAGTATGACCGTTGGTGGTGAGCCAGGTGAATACATGCTCGGTGTTCGCGGAGGCCTCCATCATACGTCTAAGCATTAATGTCAGGCACTGCTGGAGCACACAGGTGACGGGCTCGCCGTTTGCATTGCGCCATGAGCAGGACTTTGATTGAGAGGGCGACGTGCATGCATTAGCATGGTTTGACAATGTGAGTGTGAGTGTCTGGCACGTGTACATGCTACTTGCCTCTATGGATGGTGTGCGCTAATGTGTGCATCACGTATAATATAAAAAAATCCGTTTGTGCACTTAACGCAAAGTATTTCATTTTCATTTGGCTGACGAGTGTGCCTTGCAGCGACGAGTCTGTGGTTTGATTCCTCACATACGCATAATTTTGGTTTTTATTTATTTCTCCACTGACATGTAGGCCCGCATACATAGATAGATAAAGAACACGAGCTGATGAGGCGCATGCGGACTGTTTGACTGTTCAACCAGACAAATACAGAGCTATATGCTAAGCCAATGACCGTATAATCACCATATCTCGTATACAATGATCAAAGTGAGCTATCAAGACAAGTTCGATGACTGCCAATGCATTTTACTCGGTAATAAATGACCATGATTGAAGGGGAATCCAAATTTCCTTCATATTCTGTCCTTGACCTCTTGACAAACCAATGCACTATACGGTTGTCCAGCCACTCCACCCCAGAGCTCTCACAAATGCCTATATGCCATGCATGTTCATACTATTTGTGCCTTTCTACTTCACTTACTGCGCTACATTACTCAGGTTCGTACGTCCACTCCTGGGTACATGCCCGTCTCGTAGTTCCAGTCCCACGTGTTCTTCATAGATGGAATGAACCATATCATCGCAGTTAGTGTGGCTCCCCATGATGGAGACTCATCCAAACTATGGCCAGCCTCGACACGGAGCACTCGCGTGCACCGGGAAGTGGCGCTCTCTCGGTCATCGCGCTGCTTCAAAGCCGGTACCAGTGAGAGGTTGCCTCTGCTCTGGCCGGGCATTAATGCAGCACTGACGCTCCAGGGCGACACTGACCGTTTCACGCAGGAAGTGTGCGCTGGGAATGGAGTATTGGTTTTGAACTGTTTCAGGTGTAGTACTGGTAGTTTGCAAAACTACTCAATTATTGCACTTAGTTTCCTAAGAAATTGTGGTAAAAGCGTTACTCCATAGCCTGCTTCCCTTCTCCTTCCTCTTCCACCGCCCGCGCACCTCCACGGGAATCGACCGGTCAACCCTTATATAGGAGTGCTAGCACAAAAAGATGCATGCATGACCACTAAAATTTCCAGATTAAAGCGCCGCTCCGGCGGGAGTATGGCGTATGTCATTACCTTCGGCCGGGCCATGGCTACCGGGCGACGGCGACCAGAGAAGAGGCGGTGGGAGGGGAATGAATGCAGCTACCGTTTGGGTTTGCCGTCCGGCTTAAATAAATGCGCACCATCATGTGTACCCGCGGGTGCACAAATTGTAACGTACGTGTCTGCTTAAGTGGGCGTCACGTAACTGGTGTGTGTGTGAGATTCTGAGAGATAGAGTGCGTGTGTGCAACTCTACTCTTCAGACATCTACTCAACCTTTTGCATCGGGATATAAGTATAATGGTATTACACTTTAGCTAGTGATTTATGTGGCCATGTTAACATGGTTGTGTAAAAAAATGTCACTTCCTGCTCGTGATTTGCGTTATATAATTACAAGCAAGATGCTCGTGCATTGCTTGGAACATCAATATGCATCTTTTTACAAAACACCTGTTGTGATTGACCCATGCAGGAGTTATCCCATGTGTAAAAACTAATGATATCTCGAGAATTTTATCGGAAAACTAGTATCTCGAGAATTTCATCAAAAGAATGAAAGATGAGAGATAAGGTGAGGAGGAGTGGAGCGTGGTGGTGAATAGTGGTCAGACTGGGTGAAGGCATGGGGATGGACGGCGCCGGCAGGCGGCAGCGGCCACCATGCTAGATTGTTCCAGAGACTTCCTTTTTTAATTGCTCAACAATCATGTTGTGGGAGATAAGGATGTGGAGAGAGAGGTGCGGGTATCTTTTGTAAAATTATCATAGTTTGCTTTCTATCCGTCAGATATAGATCGGACAGTCTCTATTACAAGATGGCAGGCACACCATCATCACCAACTCGGTTTTTTATAAGAGTAGAGATGATAAGTTTGCTGACTACTAAAGTAAAGTGGAATTTGTTCGTGTTATACAAGAAAATTAAGGTGATTGTTTATCATACAGGTAAGGTTGGACGAAGGGTGGTAGGAACAAATGCACTGCCTAGAGCATGTGTGTGTGAGATGGAGTCTTAGTGTGTGTGTGTGGGTGGGTGGGTGGGCCATGTGTGTGTGTGTGTGATGGAGTCTTAGTGTGTGTGTGGGTGTGTGTGTGTGTGTGTGTGTGTGTGTGTGACGCGGGGTCCTCGGTGGCGGATGTAATTTAAGTGTGCGTGGCTTAGAGGCCACCAACGATGGGGTGCGAGAGAGAAAAGGCCCGTAGAGAGGGAAGAGAAGGTGTGTGTGCGTGAGAGGAGTCGACACCGAGAGAACGTGTTTGTTTGGGAGACACCGAGGAAGACTACTATATATCGATGGTGCATGTAGGCGGGAATTAAATGAAGGGACGGTCTTGGTTTCGGGGATATAGGGGAAGAGTGCGAGGGGGGTAGCTAGAAGGAGATCGTTAAGTGTGAGTGTGTGTTTTACCCATCCAGGCGGAAGTTATGTGCACACACAAAGAGAACAATTCGATGTGGCATTAGGGTTGAGGGTAATTAACTACGTATGGAGACATAGATACATTGAACGTGCATGTGCAAGAGGTATACATGTATACATGGGATGTGTGTGTGTGTGCGCGCACGCATGATCGAGATAAAAGAAAGAAGACATAAGTCATAAGATCAACGAGATGGGACAGACAGATCGGTATGACAATATGCATGCATGTGAGAGTGCAGGGAAGAAGGCCCGACAATTGAGCATGTGTTTTTGTCTTTAAGAGATAGTGGCGTGGGCTGGAGCATGCATCTATGGCGAGCAGAGGGAGTGAGACACAATGATTGTGCAAAGAGATCAACCTATAAATGCATGTATGGAGAGATATATATAGTGTGGGTGATAGGAAGCAAGAGTGTGTGCGAGAAAGAAATGTTGATGGAGAAACTACAGATAGATACAAAGATGGAGATCCTAGCTAGAGGGACATAGGCTAGTTTGAGTCTTGGAGATGACCGCCGGGTGGTTCAGAGGGTGAAGTTATGTGTGTGAGAGAGAAAGATAAAAAGAGGGCACTTGACTGCATGTAGAGAGAAACATATGTAGTGAGCATGATAGGAAGCAAGAGTGAGGGCGGGAAATAAGATTGATGGAGAAACAGATAAATAGAAAGATAAAGATGCTAGCTAGTGTGCGTTAGAGATAGGAGTCGAGTGGATCAGAAGGCTGAGTTATGTGTGTGGGTGTGAGAGAGATAGAGATAGGGTGCATGTGATTCACATACAAACAAATATCAGAGAGAAATGAGATCCCGAGAGACGGAGTTTTGTGTCTACGAGAGAGAAAGATATTTCACAACAAGAGTGATAGCTAGAGAGACATATGAGGGAACACAAGATATCTCTAGGGAGAGAGAGTGTGTGTGAGCGACATACAAGAGAATGGTGGAGATATATGAGACCCTGGGAGATAGAGTTTGTGTTTGTGTGCGAGAAAGAGATATTTAATAGGAAGAGTCGTAGCTTCCCATACCTAAGGAGCGAAAGACATCTCGGGAGAAATGAGACCCCAGGAGACGAAGTTTGTGTTTCTGTGAGAGAAATATATTTGACATGGAGAATCATAGTTAGAGACACATAGCAGGGAGCAAGCTATACTTAGAGAGAGAGAGAGAGAGTGATGAAGGTCAAGGGAGAGAGTACCGTTAGTGTGTTACGAAGATAAAAGATCATTGTCGACATACAGGTAGCACGAGAGATACCCAAGAGACGATTAATGTGTATAGGTCTAGAGAGATACTCCTATATAAGAACGAGTGAGAGCTATATGAGACGAATATCTGGATTAAAGGGGATTCAAATATTTAAACAGGAGATCATGACATCGATAATACCATAACACAAATTGGTGTATCAAACATGCATATTCATTTGAATTTGGGGACACGTGTAATGTTATATAGTTTATCAATATTAGTGATCCATAGATTATTTAATTAGAGACAATGCATGGTTTATATGCAATTAATTTCTAAACGGGATTACACTATATGTTGCGTGTGTGAAACACATTATACATGCTTGAGAAGTAAAAAAACGCATGAAACACACATTAATTGGAGAGAGTTAGCGAGGAATGCATACATTGGATTTCAACATAAAGTGGTTTCAAATATTTGAAAATCCAAATTAAGGTGGATACAACCTTATGAATCTGAGATCATGCCATTTGTAAACCATATTTATGTATAGAGGGTGTTGTGCTTTTGAAAGTATATATAGAAAATGATGTATGTAGAATTTTATTCCAATCGAAAATGGATCTAGCCCGAACAAAAATAGAATACAAACGGGATTCGAATTGAGTTGGCACAATAAACGTGCACTCTGCAAAAAATTGAGTGAAGCAGGGAAAGTCGCAGTAACCGCCTGAAACCAAAATCTGCGAGATGGAAATTACTGCCTATCCCTGCCACGCAAAGCCTATCTGCTCGATTACTATAGGATTCGGTAGGGGTAGGTTTGTAATTTCACTCAAACGTGACATAACCGCCTCTCACCCGGATTCATACATGGTGGGTACCAAAACACAGTGTCTCCTCGGCCGAAATCGACTCCCTCCCCGATTCATACACGGTGGGCACCAAAAACAAACTCTCGTCGGCAATATTTGGTGTATGCGAGATTACAGTCCTATCCCCAACCGATTAATATTGTTGTGATGTAGGAAATTTGAAACAAGGGCTAAGTTTGTAAATTTCCTCGCGTTTGAGACAAGCACGCCCTGAAGACATGGTTCCCCCCTTCCTCTCTCCCTTCATTTCCACATTCGTACTCCGTGGGCGCCAAAACACCCTCTCCACCCCAGCCTCCTCCGTCCGCCACCCCATCCACCGCCGTCCTCCTCCACCATGTCAGAGCTGATACCCCGATGTTGTCGTCCATTACAAGAGATCGACCTCTCTCGTCCACGGCTTCAGACCGGGATCCTTGCATCCCGTCCTCTCGCTTCATCCCCGACATTGTCCACCTTGTCGACGCTGCTCCTACGACCATCTCGTCCACCGCACCCCGCCACCACCGTCTAGCCTCCTAGATCTACTTCCACCCTGCCGACAGCCATCGCTACCGCGCCATTGTCAAATTCTCAGCAGATGCATACACGACGTCTCACCAGAGGCGGTACTCTTTCGTATCTGCTCAACTTTATCGCAGCAAGAAAATAGATCGCCACTTCCTTACTCTGATTTCTTGTCCATCACTTACTTGCTAGTTGAAAGCAAACATTGGTTGCGAAGTTGCCTTTGTCTGGTTTGCACCTTCAAATCCACCATGGCATGCTCAACACTATAATCGCAATGCTTATGGTTTTCCCCTTTTATATTTGATACGTCTCCAACGTATCTATAATTTATGAAGTATTCATGCTATTATATTATCCATTTTGGATGTTTAATGGGCTTTACTATACACTTTTATATTATTTTTGGGCCTAACATATTAACCGGTGGCCCAGCCCAGATTGTTGTTTTCTTGCCTATTTCAGTGTTCCGAAGAAAAGGAATATCCGACGGAGTCCAAACGGAATGAAACCTTTGGGAGAGTAATTTTTGGAACGGAAGCAATCCAGGAGACTTGGAGTAGACGTCAGGGAAGCTTCGAGGTGGCCACGAGGCAGGAAGGCGCGCCCTACCCCCCTAGGCATGCCCCCCACCCTCGTGGGCCCCTCTTGACTCCCCTAACCAACTTCTTTCGCCTATATATATCCATATACCGTAAAAACACCGGGGAGCACAATAGATCGGGAGTTCCGCCGCCACAAGCCTTTGTAGCCACCAAAAACCAATCGGGACCCTGTTCCGGCACCCTGCCGGAGGGGGATCCCTCACCGGTGGCATCTTCATCATCCTAACATTCTCCATGACGAGGAGGGAGTAGTTCACCCTCGGGGCTGAGGGTATGTACCAGTAGCTATGTGTTTGATCTCTCTCTCGTGTTCTTGAGGTGATACGATCTTGATGTATCGTGACCTTTGCTACTATAGTTGGATCTTATGATGTTTATCCCCCTCTACTCTCTTGTAATGGATTGAGTTTTCCCTTTGAAGTTATCTTATTGGATTGAGTCTTTAAGGATTTGAGAACACTTGATGTATGTATTGCGTGGGATACCTGTGGTGACAATGGGGTATTCTATTGATTCACTGGATGTTTGTTTTGGTGATTAACTTGCGGGTTCTGTGACCTTGGGAATCTATGCATAGGGGTTGGCACACGTTTTCGTCTTGACTCTCCGGTAGAAACTTTGGGGCACTCTTTGAAGTTCTTTGTGCTGATTGAATAGATGAATCTGAGATTGTGTGATGCATATCGCATAATCATGTCCACGGATAGTTGAGGTGATATTGGAGTATCTAGGTGACATTAGGGTTTTGGTTGATTTGTGTCTTAAGGTGTTATTCTAGTACGAACTCTATGATAGATCAAACGGAAAGAATAGCTTCATGTTATTTTACTACGGACTCTTGAATAGATAGATCAGAAATGATAACTTTGAGGTGGTTTCGTACCCTACCATAATCTCTTTGTTTGTTCTCCGCTATTAGTGACTTTGGAGTGACTCTTTGTTGCATGTTGAGGGATTGTTATATGATCTAATTATGTTATTATTGTTGAGAGAACTTGCACTAGTGAAAGTATGAACCTTAGGCCTTGTTTCATAGCATTGCAATACCGTTTGTGCTCACTTTTATCATTAGTTGCCTTGCTGTTTTTATAATTTCAGATTACAAAAACCTATATCTACCATCCATATTGCACTTGTATCACCATCTCTTCGCCAAACTAGTGCACCTATACAATTTACCATTGTATTGGGTGTGTTGGGGACACAAGAGACTCTTTGTTATTTGGTTGCAAGGTTGCTTGAGAGAGACCATCTTCAACCTACGCCTCCCACGGATTGATAAACCTTAGGTCATCCACTTGAGGGAAATTTGCTACTATCCTACAAACCTCTGCACTTGGAGGCCCAACAACATCTACAAGAAGAAGGTTGTGTAGTAGACATCAATATTCCACACTAGTTAAACGACAGTAGACTAAATTTCAAAATTGGGCCAGTCGATTTTTCCGAGCTCGCCGGAGTTCGTCGGTGCGAAGGAAGGGGCTCGTGTGGGGATGGTGGTTGTGGGGGCGATGGTGGGGCCTCGCCGAATGAAGAAAACTCTACGCGGGTGGGGGGGTGGGGGTGGGGGTGGCGGAGGAACACAAGCGGTGGGTGCCGATGTTGGGGAACGTAGTAATTTCAAAAAATTCCTACGCACACTAAAGATCATGGTGATGGCATAGCAACGAGAGGGGAGAGTGTTGTCCACGTACCCTCGTAGACCGTAAACGGAAGCGTTAGCACAACGCGGTTGATGTAGTCGTACGTCTTCACGATCCGACCGATCCAAGCACCGAACGTACGGCACCTCCGAGTTCAGCACACGTTCAGCTCGATGACGATCCCCGGGCTCCGATCCAGCAAAGCTTCGGGGATGAGTTCCGTCATCACGATGGCGTGGTGACGATGATGATGTTCTACCGGCGCAGGGCTTCGCCTAAACTCCGCGACGATATGACCGAGGTGGAATATGGTGGAGGGGGGCACCGCACACGGCTAAGGAACGATCCGTAGATCAACTTGTGTGTCATGGGGTGCCCCCCTGCCCCCGTATATAAAGGAGGGAGGGGGAGGCCGGCCGGCCCTTGTGGCCGCGCCGAGGAGGACCAGGACTCCCCCTTTCCTACTCCTACTAGGAGGGGGAAGGAAGGGGGAGAGGGGGAAGGAAAGAGGGGGGCGCCCCCCCCCCCTCCTAGTCCAATTCGGACCAGAGGGAGAGGGGGCGCGTGGCCCACCCTGGCCGCCCCTCTCTCTTTCCACCAAGGCCCATGTGGCCCATTTTCTCTGACGGGGGGGGGGGGGGTTCGGTAACCCTCCGGCACTCCGGTTTTCTCCGAAAACGTCCGGAACACTTCCGGTGTCCGAATATAGTCGTCCAATATATCAATCTTCATGTCTCGACCATTTCGAGACTCCTCGTTATGTCCGTGATCACATCCGGGACTCCGAACAAACTTCGGTACATCAAAACTTATAAACTCATAATAAAACTGTCATCGTAACGTTAAGCGTGCAGACCCTACGGGTTCGAGAACTATGTAGACATGACCTAGAACTAGTCTCGGTCAATAACCAATAGCGGAACCTGGATGCCCATATTGGTTCCTACATATTCTACGAAGATCTTTATCGGTCAAACTGCATAACAACATACGTTGTTCCCTTTGTCATCAGTATGTTACTTGCCCGAGATTTGATCGCCGGTATCCAATACCTAGTTCAATCTCGTCACTGGCAAGTCTCTTTACTCGTTACGTAATGCATCATCCCGTAACCAACTCATTGGTCACATTGCTTGCAAGGCTTATAGTGATGTGCATTACCGAGAGGGCCCAGAGATACCTCTCCGACAATCGGAGTGACAAAACCTAATCACGAAATACGCCAACTCAACATGTACCTTCAGAGACACCTGTAGTACTCCTTTATAATCACCCAGTTACGTTGTGACGTTTGGTAGTACCCAAAGTGTTCCTCCAGTAAACGGGAGTTGCATAATCTCATAGTTACAGGAACATGTATAAGTCATGAAGAAAGCAATAGCAATATACTAAACGATCAAGTGCTATGCTAATGGAATGGGTCATGTCAATCACATCATTCTCCTAATGATGTGATCCCGTTAATCAAATGACAACACATGTCTATGGTTAGGAAACATAACCATCTTTGATTAATGAGCTAGTCAAGTAGAGGCATACTAGTGACTATATGTTTGTCTATGTATTCACACATGTATCATGTTTCCGGTTAATACAATTCTAGCATGAATAATAATCATTTATCATGATATGAGGAAATAAATAATAACTTTATTATTTCCTCTAGGGCATATTTCCTTCAGTCTCCCACTTGCACTAGAGTCAATAATCTAGATTATATAGTAATGATTCTAACACCCATGGAGTCTTGGTGCTGATCATGTTTTGCTCGTGAGAGAGGCTTAGTCAATGGGTCTGCAACATTCAGATCCGTATGTATGTTGCAAATTTATATGTCTCTCATTTGGACTTGGTCCCGGATGGAATTGAAGCGTCTCTTGATGTGCTTGGTCCTCTTGTTTAATCTGGATTCCTTTGCCAAAGCAATTGCACCAGTATTGTCACAGAAGATCTTCATTGGTCCCGATGCACTATGTATGACACCTAGATCGGAAATGAACTCCTTCATCCAGACTCCTTCATTTGCTGCTTCCGAAGCAGCTATGTACTCCGCTTCACATGTAGACCCCGCCACGACGCTTTGTTTAGAACTGCACCAACTTACAGCTCCACCATTTAATAAAAACATGTATCCGGTTTGCGATTTAGAATCGTCCGTATCAGTGTCAAAGCTTGCATCGACGTAACCGTTTACGACTAGCTCTTTGTCACCTCCATATACGAGAAACATATCCTTAGTCCTTTTCAGGTATTTCAGGATGTTCTTGACCACTGTCCAGTGATCCACTCCTGGATTACTTTGGTACCTCCCTGCCAAACTTATTTCTAAGAATACGTCAGGTCTGGTACACAACATTGCATACATGATAGAGCCTATGGCTGAAGCATAGGGAACATCTTTCATTTTCTCTCTATCTTCTGCTATGGTCGGGCATTGAGTTTGACTCAACTTCATACCTTGAAGCACGGGCAAGAACCCTTTCTTTGCCTGATCCATTTTGAACTTTTTCAAAAATTTATCAAGGTATGTGCTTTGTGAAAGTCCTATTAAGCGTCTTGATCTATCTCTATAAATCTTGATGCCCAATATGTAAGCAGCTTCACCTAGATCTTTCATTGAAAAACTTTTATTCAAGTATCCCTTTATGCTATCCAGAAATTCTATATCATTTCCAATTAATAATATGTCATCTACATATAATATTAGAAATGCTACAGAGCTCCCACTCACTTTCTTGTAAATACAGGTTTCTCCAAAAGTCTATAAAAAACCATATGCTTTGATCACACTATCAAAGCGTTTATTCCAACTCCGAGATGCTTGCACCAGTCCATAAATGGATCGCTGGAGCTTGCACACTTTGTTAGCACCTTTTGGATCAACAAAACCTTCTGGCTGCATCATATACAACTCTTCTTCCAGAAATCCATTCAAGAATGCAGTTTTGACATCCATTTGCCAGATTTCATAATCATGAAATGCAGCAATAGCTAACATGATTCGGACAGACTTAAGCATCGCTACGGGTGAGAAAGTGTCATCGTAGTCAACCCCTTGAACTTGTCGAAAACCTTTTGCAACAAGTCGAGCTTTATAGACAGTTACATTACCATCAGCGTCAGTCTTCTCCTTAAAGATCCATTTATTCTCAATGGCTTGCCGATCATCGGGCAAGTCAACCAAAGTCCATACTTTGTTCTCATACATGGATCCCAACTCTGATTTCATGGCCTCTAGCCATTTTGCGGAATCTGGGCTCATCATCGCTTCCTCATAGTTCGTAGGTTCATCATGGTCAAGTAACATGACTTCCAGAATAGGATTACCGTACCACTCTGGTGCAGATCTTACTCTGGTAGACCTACGAGGTTCAGTAGAAACTTGATCTGAAGTTTCATGATCAATATCATTAGCTTCCTCACTAATTGGTGTAGTTGTCACAGGAACCGGTTCTTGTGATGAACTACTTTCCAACAAGGGAGTAGATACAGTTATCTCATCAAGTTCTACTTTCCTCCCACTCACTTCTTTCGAGAGAAACTCCTTCTCTAGAAAGGATCCGATTTTAGCACAAAAATCTTGCCCTCAGATCTGTGATAGAAAGTGTACCCAATGGTCTCTTTTGGGTATCCTATGAAGACACATTTCTCCGATTTAGGTTCGAGCTTATCTGGTTGAAGTTTCTTCACATAAGCATCGCAGCCCCAAACTTTAAGAAACGACAACTTTGGTTTCTTGCCAAACCACAGTTCATAAGGCGTCGTCTGAACGGATTTTGATGGTGCCCTATTTAACATGAATGCGGCCGTCTCTAAAGCATGACCCCAAAACGATAGCGGTAAATCAGTAAGTGACATCATAGATCGCACCATATCTAGTAAAGTACGATTACGACGTTCGTACACACCATTTCGTTGTGGTGTTCCAGGTGGCGTGAGTTGCAAAACTATTCCGCATTGTTTCGAATGTAAACCAAACTCGTAACTCAAATATTCTCCTCCACGATCAGATCGTAGAAACTTTATTTTCTTATTACGATGATTTTCCACTTCACTCTGAAATCCTTTGAACTTTTCAAATGTTTCAGACTTGTGTTTCATCAAGTAGATATACCCATATCTGCTCAAGTCATCTGTGAAGGTGAGAAAATAACGATACCCGCCGCGAGCCTCAACATTCATTGGACCACAAATATTAGTATGTATGATTTCCAACAAATCAGTTGCTCGCTCCATAGTTCCGTAGAACGGCGTTTTAGTCATCTTGCCCATAAGGCACGGTTCGCAAGTACCAAGTGATTTATAATCAAGTGATTCCAAAAGCCCATCAGTATGGAGTTTCTTCATGCGCTTTACACCGATATGACCTAAACGGCAGTGCCACAAATAAGTTGCACTATCATTATCAACTCTGCATCTTTTGGTTTCAACACTATGAATATGTGTATCACTACTATCGAGATTCAATAAAAATAGACCACTCTTCAAGGGTGCATGACCATAAAAGATATTACTCATATAAATAGAATAACCATTATTCTCTGATTTAAATGAATAACCGTCTCGCACCAAACAAGATCCAGATATAATGTTCATGCTTAACGCTGGCACCAAATAACAATTATTCAGGTATAAAACTAATCCCGATGGTAGATGTAGAGGTAGCGTGCCGACCGCGATCACATCGACTTTGGAACCATTTCCCACGTGCATCGTCACCTCGTCCTTAGCCAATCTTCGCTTAATCCGTAGTCCCTGTTTCGAGTTGCAAATATTAGCAACAGAACCAGTATCAAATACCCAGGTACTACTACGAGCATTAGTAAGGTACACATCAATAACATGTATATCACATATACCTTTGTTCACTTTGCCATCCTTCTTATCCGCCAAATACTTGGGGCAGTTCCGCTTCCAGTGTCCAGTCTGGTTGCAGTAGAAGCACTCAGTTTCAGGCTTTGGTCCAGACTTGGGTTTCTTCTCTTGAGCAGCAACTTGTTGCTGTTCTTCTTGAAGTTCCCCTTCTTCTTCCCTTTGCCCTTTTTCTTCAAACTGGTGGTCTTGTTAACCATCAACACTTGATGCTCCTTCTTGATTTCTACCTCCGCGGCTTTTAGCATTGCGAAGAGCTCGGGAATAGTCTTGTCCATCCCTTGCATATTATAGTTCATCACGAAGCTCTTGTAGCTTGGTGGCAGTGATTGGAGAATTCTGTCAATGACACTATCATCAGGAAGATTAACTCCCAGTTGAATCAAGTGATTATTATACCCAGACATTTTGAGTATGTGTTCACTGACAGAACTATTCTCCTCCATCTTGCAGCTATAGAACTTATTGGAGACTTCATATCTCTCAATCCGGGCATTTTCTTGAAATATTAAGTTCAACTCCTGGAACATCTCATATGCTCCATGACGTTCAAAACATCGTTGAAGACTTGGTTCTAAGTCGTAAAGCATGGCACACTGAACTATCGAGTAGTCATTAGCTTTGCTCTGCCAGACGTTCTTAACATCGTCAGTTGCATCGGCAGCAGGCATGGCACCCATCGGTGCTTCCAGGACGTAATTCTTCTGTGTAGCAATGAGGATAATCCTCAGGTTACGGACCCAGTCTGTGTAATTGCTACCATCATCTTTCAACTTTGCTTTCTCAAGGAACGCATTAAAATTCAACGGAACAACAGCACGAGCCATCTATCTACAACAAACATAGACAAGCAAAATACTATCAGGTACTAAGTTCATGATAAATTTAAGTTCAATTAATCATATTACTTAAGAACTCCCACTTAGACAGACATCTCTCTAGTCATCTAAGTGATCACGTGATCCAAATCAACTAAACCATGTCCGATCATCACGTGAGATGGAGTAGTTTCAATGGTGAACATCATTATGTTGATCATATCTACTATATGATTCACGCTCGACCTTTCGGTCTCCGTGTTCCGAGGCCATATTTGTATATGCTAGGCTCGTCAAGTTTAACCCGAGTATTCCGCGTGTGCAACTGTTTTGCACCCGTTGTATTTGAACGTAGAGCCTATCACACCCGATCATCACGTGGTGTCTCAGCACGAAGAACTTTCGCAACGGTGCATACTCAGGGAGAACACTTCTTGATAATTAGTGAGAGATCATCTTAAAATGCTACCGTCAATCAAAGCAAGATAAGATGCATAAAAGATAAACATCACATGCAATCAATATAAGTGATATGATATGGCCATCATCATCTTGTGCTTGTGATCTTCATCTTCGAAGCACCGTCGTGATCACCATCGTCACCGGCGCGACACCTTGATCTCCATCGTAGCATCGTTGTTGTTACGCCATCTATTGCTTCTACGACTATCGCTACCGCTTAGTGATAAAGTAAAGCAATTATAGGGCGTTTTCATTTCATACAATAAAGTGACAACCATATGGCTCCTGCCAGTTGCCGATAACTTCGGTTACAAAACATGATCATCTCATACAATAAAATATAGCATCACGTCTTGACCATATCACATCACAACATGCCCTGCAAAAACAAGTTAGACGTCCTCTACTTTGTTGTTGCAAATTTTACGTGGCTGCTACGGGCTTGGCAAGAACCGTTCTTACCTACGCATCAAAACCACAACGATAGCTCATCAAGTTAGTGCTGTTTTAACCTTCGCAAGGACCGGGCGTAGCCACACTCGATTCAGCTAAAGTGAGAGAGACAGACACCCGCCAGCCACCTTTAAGCACAAGTGCTCATAATGGTGAAACCAGTCTCGCGTAAGCGTACGCGTAATATCGGTCCGGGCCGCTTCATCTCACAATACCGCCAAACCAAAGTATGACATGCTGGTAAGCAGTATGACTTGTATCGCCCACAACTCACTTGTGTTCTACTCGTGCATATAACATCAACGCATAAAACCTGGCTCGGATGCCACTGTTGGGGAACGTAGTAATTTCAAAAAAATTCCTACGCACACGCAAGATCATGGTGATGGCATAGAAACGAGAGGGGAGAGTGTTGTCCACGTACCCTCGTAGACCGTAAACGGAAGAACGCGGTTGATGTAGTCGTACGTCTTCACGATCCGACCGATCCAAGCACCGAACGTACGGCACCTCCGAGTTCAGCACACGTTCAGCTCGATGACGATCCCCGGGCTCCGATCCAGCAAAGCTTCGGGGATGAGTTCCGTCAGCACGACGGCGTGGTGACGATGATGATGTTCTACCGGTGCAGGGCTTCGCCTAAACTCCGCGATGATATGATCGAGGTGGAATATGGTGGAGGGGGGCACCACACACGGCTAAGGAACGATCCGTAGATCAACTTGTGTGTCATGGGGTGACCCCTGCCCCCGTATATAAAGGAGGGAGGGGGGAGGCCGGCCGGCCCTTGTGGGCGCGCCAAGGAGCAGGAGTGCTCCTCCTAGTAGGAGTAGGACTCCCCCTTTCCTACTCCTACTAGGAGGGGGAAGGAAGGGGGGAGGGGGAAGGAAAGAGGGGGCACCGCCCCCCTCCTAGTCCAATTCGGACCAGAGGGAGAGGGGGCGCGCGGCCCACCCTGGCCGCCCCTCTCTCTTTCCACCAAGGCCCATGTGGCGCATTATCTCTCCCGGGGGGGTCCGGTAACCCTCCGGCACTCCGGTTTTCTCCGAAAACGTCCGGAACACTTCCGGTGTCTGAATATAGTCGCCCAATATATCAATCTTTATGTCTCGACCATTTCGAGACTCCTCGTTATGTCCGTGATCACATCCGGGACTCCGAACAAACTTCGGTACATCAAAACTTATAAACTCATAATAAAACTGTCATCGTAACGTTAAGCGTGCGAACCCTACGGGTTCGAGAACTATGTAGGCATGACCTAGAACTATTCTCAGTCAATAACCAATAGCGGAACCTGGATGCCCATATTGGTTCCTAAATATTCTACGAAGATCTTTATCAGTCAAACCGCATAACAACATACGTTGTTCCCTTTGTCATCGGTATGTTACTTGCCCGAGATTTGATCGTCGGTATCCAATACCTAGTTCAATCTCGTCACTAGCAAGTCTCTTTACTCGTTACGTAATGCATCATCCCGTAACCAACTCATTGGTCACATTGCTTGCAAGGCTTATAGTGATGTGCATTACCGAGAGGGCCCAGAGATACCTCTCCGACAATCGGAGTGACAAAACCTAATCTTGAAATATGCCAACTCAACATGTACCTTCGGAGACACCTGTAGTACTCCTTTATAATCACCCAGTTACGTTGTGACGTTTGGTAGTACCCAAAGTGTTCCTCCGGTAAACGGGAGTTGCATAATCTCATAGTTACAGGAACATGTATAAGTCATGAAGAAAGCAATAGCAATATACTAAATGATCAAGTGCTATGCTAACGAAATGGGTCATGTCAATCACATCATTCTCCTAATGATGTGATCCCGTTAATCAAATGACAACACATGTCTATGGTTAGGAAACATAACCATCTTTAATTAATGAGCTAGTCAAGTAGAGGCATACTAGTGACTATATGTTTGTCTATGTATTCACACATGTATCATTTTCCGGTTAATACAATTCTAGCATGAATAAGAAACATTTATCATGATATGAGGAAATAAATAATAACTTTATTATTGCCTCTAGGGCATATTTCCTTCAACCGATGGTTCGACCGGCGGCCCCTGCGTTGTTTTGTATGGGAAGAATCAGAGACGAGAAAGAAGAAGGGTTAGGAGACGTAGGATCTTCATCTAACCGCCTGAAATGGTGGACTAACCCAAATGACAAAAGTCACGCGACTTGCATGCAGGCATGCCTTTATATTCAGTACCATCATCGTACCTGCTTAGCACTGCTCCTGAATCCATCAAGCTAAACAATGTGCCACTCATAATTCCAAACTTGTTGCTCAAATACGAATCTGATATGATGCTGATATTACTAAAACAGATAATGTTTAATTGGTCAGCTAATGTTCCTACTTTACTTTCAAAAAGCACGTGCACCACATATAGAGAGACAATAGGGAGTTGCATTCTTAATGCAGTCTGGTTCATCGTGTGTGGGCACTGTGCAACAAACATTTTATTATCCAAAATCTGCTTGCTCTTATTTAGCATGTTCCTCTTCCGTTCTTCTTTAATAAGTACTCTCTCTGTTCCTAAATACAAGTCTTTGTATAGATTCCACCATGGACTACATATGGAGCAAAATGAGTGAATCTACTCTAAAATGTATCTGTATACATCTGTATGTGATCCATAGTGGAAATCTCTACAAAGACTTATATTTTGGAACGGAGGGAGTATGATAGTAGTACAGTATGTTCCTTGTAGTGAAGATGAGCAGGGACATTTGGTGTGTAGACGTCTATACAGTCGGTTGTGATGGACACTTTGAACTCTTCGGGCCTCTTTGATTCATAGGATTTTGTAAACATAGGAATACGATTTGTAGTGGCCTGCCCACTTGAATCCTATAAGAATAGCAAGGAAATGCAGGGAGTTGTGTCGCCTTTGAGAGTTACACTGATATTAACAGTACCGCACCTTCAGTTGAAGAGAGCTGGTATCTGAAGCCTTTCTAGCCGTACCTACAATATTAGCTCATATATTCCAACGAGTTCCACTTTGCTGATTTTACTCTGATGCTTACGGTTTTCCCGTTATATCTACACTATGATCTGTGTAGCTTCTTTGTGTCACACTAGTAGCAGTCCACTCTTGAAGCTAAACACACCAATCGTAAGTCCAAAGCTTACTTCTTCAAATATGAATTGTGATATGATACTGATATTAGTTAACAGACACACATTTAATTGGTCAGGTAATGCTCCCACTTGATTTTCCAAATGCATGTGGCCACATATAGAGAGATAACATGGAATTGCATTTCTTTGGGCATTGTGATTCATCATGAGTCGGCAACCAACATTGTATGCAATGAAGCGGAACCTCAAGAATATGCTTCCTCTTTTGTTCTTTAACATGTTCCTCTTTTGTTATTATGTATTTATTACGTGCAGTATGTTCCTTGTCAGGAAGGGGAGCATGGACATCTGCAGTCAATAGCTGATAGAGCTGGCCTCTACGTGATCAATAGGCTTTCAATTAGTAGCGGCAATACAACACCGTAATTTCCAGCCAGTTCCACTTTCCTGATTTATATATCATGGTTATGGTGTACCCCTTTTATGTACACTATGATCTACCTAGTTGATGTGTACTCTTGTTTTCATGGTTTGGCAATAAGCTCTCTATATAGTATATTATGAACCTATCATCTACCAACTATTCTTACTTCTGGAGCCTATTTTTTTGTGTACTTGTGCTAGATTATATTAATGCACGCACCATATTACAGCACACATGAGCTCTCTCATCAGAATCCAGCGATAGCACATAAGGGTTTACATGGACGCCCCTATATTAGAATATCCTCTACATTACAAAGATAATCTCACTACTATTTATGTTTTCATGGTTCTTAGATATTATACGTAATTATAGTGAATATCAGAATCCGCGCATCAGAAGAATATTGTGGAACACTGCAATGACTTACAAATTTGGCACCAAGGCATTGAGTGCCATTCTGGATGCAACGAAACTCATACGCTCCCTGTAGATTCTTGTTCAGAATATGATCCTAATGACTATTCTAACCTCGAGGAGTGAAAGGCAGATGGCCTGTCTTGTTCAACCATCAAGGTGCTTGTTCTAATTTGGCAAGATTTTATTGATTGCGCGTATCTTGCATATGTTGTCTTGCATTTCTTCTACTTTGTTGCACTGCCATCTGCTTAGTTTACTCATCATATATGTCGAGATGCCATGCCCATCCATTATCAATACATATTCCATCTGTCATCATACCATGTTTTTCCACTCAGATGTTGTTCTTGTGCATCAGACATCAAAAAGGAAGAGGGTGATTGTCGAACCTGAAGGAGCACTGGCAAAGTCCTTGAAAAACTTGGTGGTGCTGGAGAAATCAAACAGCACCCCACTTATATTGTCTGTATAACCAGTGACACAAAACGTAGGACCGACTCTAGCAGACTGTACCCATACTTCACTTGCCACACCACTAGCCCTACCACACAGGACCTGCACTCCAGCAAAAGGTATGTCGATTTCAGTTGCCATAGCACCAGCCGTACCACAGAAAAATCCCACTCTAGCAAAACGTACAGCAAGTCCACCGGCCGAAGACCTATCAGCATGGACAAGGGCTTTATAGAGCTTGTCTTCACCAATAATGTAAGTTTGTCCTTCTCAAGCCTTCAAACTTTGTTGTGTATATTTGGTTAGGCATGACTGCAACAGCTGTTTATTTTTGGTGCTTGCATCAAATTGCATGTTTAAGGTTTATTATGTAGTTCATAAACAAAAGTTTGTCCTTCTCAATCTAAGTTTTCAGTTGTACAACCAAGTTCCTTCTTCATACCATGTAAATTAAACTATACATAGCAAGTGATCTTCTTTTGCACTGCATGTATGCTTCTGTTCTTGATCCATAATCCAGTGTTGTGGTGAACCTACCCACTACAGCACAATGTCATATTCTACAATGTCTTAACTATGAACAATGTCATATCATTCTACTATTATTTAAACCGTCTCTTTATTTGCCAATCTGAAATGGGATAAATTGACAACACACTAACCATTGATACTTATGAGTACTTGATCTGTAATCCAGTGGTGCCGTGAAGCTTCCAACTCCTTCACAATGTCATTTCCTACCATGTCTTGACCTGAACAATGCCATATTGTGTTAGTGCTATTTTAAACTATGTCACTTTATTCGTCAGTGAGAAATGTGATGAATTGTCAGCACTGATACTTATATGTGCAAAACATGTCATCTATCTGCTTGTTTATCTTTCAGAGTGAGGAGGATATAAGTGCCAAACAAGCACAGTCTCATCAGCTTGCTCAGCTGCTTGCGCTGCAGCTCCCGAGCAGGGCTAACCTTTATTGCACTCTATTGAAGTGTTGTCAGTTTTGTATATTATTTTGTTAGCGTGTTTATTTGCACTGGTGGCGATCTTTGATGCCCTTTATTATCATAGTGGCGAACTTTGATGCCCAGTGGATGTAATATGATGTAATTTATTTATTGTATAGTCTACGTTTTTTCTTATTCACGATGTTGCAGTTATTTTACTGTATATATAGCCTGTCTTCGCAGTAAACTGGCCAAACCGTAAAATTATGGTACATAATCGGGCCGTCATGCAAATCACTATGTATGATCTGCATCATGGGCCCCGTCATCTTGGTCGTTAACGGGCCTAAATGTAAACTGGCCCAATAGTAGATTCAGGCCTTTAATAGGCCGAGTAAACCGCCGGCCCTATTTTCGCAAGAAAACTCAATGGGCTTTTAGGAGGTTTAAAAGTAGGTTGGGCCTGAAACGTGCCCAACAGCTTATGGGCTGGCAACAGGCCGAAATAGACCCCGGCCCATGATTGTGCCAATCACATCATGGGTCGTTAACAGGCCAAAATTATCTCGGTCCTTGTTTGGCCCAATCAGATTATCGGTTGTGAGCAAGCCGGATGCAAACAGGGCCGTAGTTAGGCCCAACTATATGACGGGCTTGTAACAGGGCGAAATGAATATAGGGCCGAAATGTTAAATGGGCCTTTAAAAGGCCGAAACTAATATTAGGCCGAATTAATAAATGGGCCTTTAGCAAGTGGGCCCAAAAGCGTAGCGTCCAGTTGACGGGCCGAATCTGATATGGGCCATAATTTAGCCCAAAGCCTCTTAATGGGTCGGATCTGATCTGGGCCGTAATTTGGCCCAGAACATGGTAGGCTTTTAACGGGTCGGATCTCATATGGGCCTTTATTAGGCCCGGAACGTGGCAGGCTGTTAATGGACCGGATCAAATGTGGGCCGACATTTGATCCAAAACATGGCAGCCTATTAATGGGCGGGCCCACTAGTGTCCTCAAAATCTTTTGGGCCTTTAGCTGGGTCGACCGATTATGGTCGGTGAAATCTCATGGGCCTTTAGTTGGGCCGGCCCATTATGGTCCACAAAATCTTGTGGGCCTTTAGCTGGGCCGACCCATTATGGTCCGCAAAATCTTGTGGGCCTTTAGTTGGGACAGCCCATTTAATCTTTATGGGCCACTTTTGGGCCGGTCCACGTGTCAATATATCATAGGCGCATCTCGCCCATTGGATGAGTGACACTTGTGCCAACACGGAGCTAACACGTGGTTCCGTCGGCCAATGAGAATTTTACACGTGGAAAATCGGCATTGGTCGTGGTTGTTAGCGGGTTATCGGATCCAAAACCGGACCCGATAGCTTAACGCCGTCCCGTTACGGTGGATGCCACGTGTCCGCCACCCTTGATGAAAGCACTTCTATGACGCGCGATTTATCATCATGGAAGTGGACACTTCCGTGATGATTATTTTGGTAATGTCATGGAACACTTCTATGACAACACAGGTCTGGCTATCTTGATTCTGTCATAAAATCATCATGGATGTACATGCATGACAGAAAACATGACCTACTGTGACAAACACGTATCATCACGGAAATGTATTCTTTTAGTGCTTGGAATGTCATTTTATTTTGTTTTGCTTGCTATTTTAATAAAATACTTAGATCTGAAAGTTTTTAAATAAGTGAGAGTCCTCACTTAGCTACCTATTTACTTAACTACTCATTTGATCTTCACTTATATCTTTTTGAGTAGTTTGTCATTCACTCTCATGCTTCACTTAGATTATTTTGAGAGATGAAAATTTGTATGCTCATGTTATTCACTTAAATTTATTTGAGCTTGTCAAAAGCAATTGCAACATATGAAACTAGTCCCAAAGTGATAGATATTCTAAAGGGATATAATAAAAACTTTCATGTAGATCATTGGACAAAATAAACTTGATTCTTTGTAATAGTTTTAAGATATGATGATAGTGATATGTGAGTCATGTTGATCAATAATTATGCTTTAGTAAGAATATTGGCGTTAAGGTTTGTGATTCCCTATGAAAGCACTAAAGTCAATAGTTATGCAATGAAATTACATCCTACTTGTGGTGCATTATTCGGTGTTAGTTATGCATAATGCTCGCCTATGTGCTTTTTCGTTTCTTGGTTGGATGCTTCTCAATCTTTTGCTAGCCTTCACTTGTACTAAGTAGAAATACTACTTGTGCATCCAAAATCCTTAAACCCAGTTTTGCCACATGAGTGCACCATACCTACCTATATGCGGCATTCCCGTGCCGTTCTAAGAAAATTTGTATGTGCCATCTCTAATTTTCAAAATAATTTCCTTTTTGTGTGCTCGTACCGCTCATGAAGCGTCAGGGGGTGGCCAATATTTTCCATGCTCGATGTGTTATTCTCAAGATGAGTGTTTATTCACTTGTAATTGCATGAGAGTACGGCAAAGGTATTAGGGATGCCCAGTCCCGAAATGACACTACAAAAAAAAGACACATCCGTGACATTTTGGGTCGAACGAATTTTTTCTGTCATACTTATAACACTTCTATGATGATAATTGTGACAAAACCCAGTATCATCATAGATGTGGTGGGCTCCTACTTCTATGACAAAAAATCATGACAGAAAATGGGCTTTTCGTCCTGGGCGGGCCGGAGACGCAGCTGCATGACATTCTTTGGGCCGTCCATGACGTAAAAAATCGTGGTAGAAGAAAGGGAAGGGAAAATATCGGGGTGTTCCTAGTTACGGTGGGTGGTCAGGGCCGAGCGATGTACGGAGGTTTGCGCGTTTCTCTCGTACACCCACGCGCGTAGGTGTGAGGCGTTGGGCTCTAACTGAACCCGAGCGAGGCGTTCGCCTACTGAACCCCAGTGATTGCACTGTAGGCTACGCGTTACTG
Source organism: Triticum aestivum (assembly GCF_018294505.1). Classification (NCBI taxonomy): domain Eukaryota; kingdom Viridiplantae; phylum Streptophyta; class Magnoliopsida; order Poales; family Poaceae; genus Triticum; species Triticum aestivum. Next base: position 465,768,374 of record NC_057798.1, on the reverse strand, counting down.
AACCCGATCGAGCGATTCCTTCGTTTGCTACTACTGCTAACTGAAGCCGATCGAACCTGCTGCCTCCTTCCCTTGATGAACAGTATGCGTTGGTGGGGGGTTGGATGAACAGGACCCTGTGGTGTTGCCGCTAGATGAACAAGACCTCGATCGATCGAGCCGATTGGGCATGAATGAACAGGACCCCGTGGAGGGCTTGATGAACAGGACCCCGTGGATGGAAGGTTGAACAGTAGCCGATGAGGGCTGGTTGAATAGTAGCCGATGGAGGGCTGGATGAACAGTAGCCCGTGGAGGGATGGTTGAACAGGACCCCGTGGAGAGGGCTGGTTGAACAGTAGCCTGTGCAGGAGCACGCGGTGGAGGCTGGATGAATAGGAGCCCGCGGATGAACAGCCGCAGGTGGAGGCTGGAGGAGGTCGACAGTGGATGAAAAGCAGCCCGTGGAGGCTGGAGGAGGTCGATGGTGGAGATCAAAAGTATCCCGAGGAGTCCCATTTTGCGGTACGCCACACCCCTGCCGGTGAACAGGACCCCCATTTCGACCGTAGCGCTCCAACACAAGTCCGTTTCCTCCGTTTTGCGGTATGCCACACCCCTCCCGATCAACAAGACCCCGTTTCGACTGTAAGAGGTCCAACAGAAGTCCGTTTCCTCCGTTTTGCGGTACGCCAGACCCCTCCTGATGAACAGGATCCTGTTTCGACCATGGCTGGTCGAACACAAGGCCGTTTCCTCCGTTCTGCAGTATGCCAGGCCTTGTTTCCATTGGTTGTTCCGTCCAAGCCCTCCCGATGAACACGATGATGCATTCCGTTCCGACCCAGCCGGTTGGCTCCCCATGAACACGACGATGATGCAGTTTCTCCGTTTTGACCCAGCCAGGTACACAAGCCTTGGTCGTACGTACGTGTGAGTAGGCGTTCGAGACCCCGCCCGTATGTACGTACGAGGCCGTATTTACTTTCTTGCACCCTGGCCGTTGTACGTATGAGTACATGCTGCATGCGCGCCTCTACTACGACATGTGCGCGCCTCTACTACGACACGTACGCGCCTCTACATCAACCAGTATGTACGTACACGTTCGCGACCAAAATGACAATGTTACGTACGCTTCGACCAGGTGAGTCCCGACTGTCAAGCACTTCCTTGCGTGCGAAGATGTAGCTGCCGGGTCCCAGCAGTTAGGGGGCGAATCTTTTTTTGCCTGTAATATGGACGCACTTCCTTGTGTGCGAAGATGTAGCTGGTGGGTCCCAGCAGTCTGGGGGAAACATTTTTTCGCTAAATACAGTGGCCCGTCCGGTGGGTCCCTGCTGTTAGGTGGAGGAATAATTATTTTGTGCATAATAAGGAGACACTTCCTTGCGGCCGCTGTGGACCCAGCTGCCAGCCTCTCCACGTACAGTACTCTTTCGATGGAAGTCGTTCCTTGACCATGTTGACCACGCCGTGCCGAGAGCACCAGGGCAGTGGACGACGGCGAGGCCTAGGAAGGGGACGATGCGGATCCGGGGAAGACGCGACAATGGAAGCCCGCGCGGAGAGGAGTACAAGGGTTCACTAGTTCGGCTATGGTGTGAGGTTGCCGTCGCTGCAGGGCCTGGCTAGCGGCGGGAATAGTAGGGGGTGGTGAGGCCTCCGTGGCAGCACAGCCGGCCATGAAAGGCAGGAGCATGCCGCACGACCGGCGCTGCTTTGGGCGGCTAGAGCAAGAAGACCAGAGGTTGAAGAAGCACTACGGTCGTTGGATGGACATCATACGATCACTGGAGCTAGAATCATTCATATTGACTAAGTTGACAAAGCCCTCCATCCCCGTCAACTTAGTAGGCCCACAAGTCAGCCTCCCACTACGGTGGGTCCCAGCTAGCAGGGGGAGTATTCATTTTTTGTGCGTAATAAGGAGGCACTTCCTTTCATGCAAAGATATAGCTGGTGGGTCCGAGTTGACAACAGGGGAACATTTTTTTCGTGAAATACAGAGGCCCTTCCGGTGGGTCCCAGCTATTAGGTGACAGAATCATTATTTTGCGCGTAATAAGGAGGCATTTCCTTGTGTGGGCCCCTACTGTGAGCCTCTTCTGATGGCTATTGTTTGTTGACCATGTTGACCTCGCCGCGCCGAGAGCACAAACGCGGTGGACGAGGGCGAGGCCCAGGAAGGGAACGATCCAGAGTTGGCGAAGCCACCGCAGCGGATGCCCACACAAGGGCGCTGACTGGTCGGCTGCGGGGTGAGGCTGACATCACCGGAAAATAACAGGATGTGTGGGTGGGTAGTGGGATGGCCTGGCGGCAGCACAGCCAGCCACGGGAGGAGGGAGCAGGCAGTCCTGCCGACGCTGGTTTGGGCAGCTGGAGCAGGAAGATCAGTGATTGAAGAAGCACGGCAGCTGTTGGATAGACATCCAACAGTCACTGCTTTGTGTTGACTAAGTTGACAAAGCCTTTCGTATGCGTCAATAAAAATTTAGGACAGCGTCATCATCAACCTAGTAGGCCCAGAAGTCAGCCTCCAAATCTATGGAAAACAGCATACGACCCATTAGCCATTATTTTCAATAGTTTACAGCCCATTTGCTAATTCTTAAGGATATTTGAAGCTCATATTCTTTTTATTAGCATTACAGACCATATATTCTGGGCACTACTAAAAAATTCAATGAATTTTTGCATATTTCGGTGGGGTCTAAACTCTTTTAATCACGAAATTTTGAGCCACGTTAAAAATAATTTTTAAAAAATTATATCAAAATAAAATTCATAAAACAGTTCTCCGCAAAAAATGAATGAAATTTAAAATCTTAACTAGCAAGATGCCCGTTCGTTGCACGGAACATGAAGATGCATTTGTATGAGTAGTTTATCTTGTGGGAAAAAAGATGATATTTTATGTAATTGCTAGTTGACATTGGTTTTTATAAGAGTAGAGAGTAGAGAAATCCAGAAAAAATGATATCTTAATGTAATTGCCGGTTGGCTTTGGTTTAAAAATTTACAGCCCATTTCTTACAACTTATAGCCCATTTTCTAGGGAAGCCCATTTCTTACTACTTACATCCCTCCTCGTCTTGAAAGATTTGCAGCCCACCAGGGCTGAAAAAAGCAAGTAGGCCTCGGTTTTGGTATTCTCCAAAAAAACTGGGCTAGCCATTTTCAGAAAGAAAAAATATATCAAATGGTCTCGTCATGTGCTTAAATAAAAGTGTAAGTGTGGGCTAGACGGGCCACAGCCCCCGCACAACGCGCAGTTGAGCTCCGTCTCTAAAACTAAAAAACAATTGGGCGAGCTACTGGGTCCCTGGTGTTATCCGCTCATTGTGTAATTTTCTCGTTTATTGACTACATTGACAATGGTGTGGGACCTAGTTGTCAAACAATTAGGAGGAAGTATTTTTTGGCTTGTAATAACGAGGCACCTGCTTGCGTAATGCAATGACCCTGGTGGGTCCCTACTGTCAGCCTCTCCACGTACAGTCATCTCCTGATTCCTCTTGGTTGTTGACCATGTTGACAATGCCAGACGGCGGCGGGCACAGCGAACGAACCAAGGCGGAGAACGACGGCGAGGCCTCGGACAGGAACGAACAGCAGCCATGGAAGATGCGGCAGTGTAGTGGTAGGTGGAGGGGAGTACAAGGGCAACAAAATGCAACTCAAGCTTACAAATGGTACAAAAGGCCTAAGGATTAATCGTTCATCAAATTTTTAGACAAAACCTAGATTGAACATGGCAGTAACATCTAACCCAACCACTCTTCTTCGCAGTCACAAACAAATGGATGGGCCTGATCCATAAAATCAACATCGTGTGCAAAAACAATTATTTCGGGATGACTACAACTTGTTGTAAATAGAAGCCGAGCACGTTTAGAAGCCCATTTGTCCACCTGAAACTTCTTTTTTTGCTGTTCAACATGTCCGTCCGTGAGAAATCTCTTGCGGTAAAACTTAAGCCTCATGGACAATAGTAACCTCGCATTCAACAGAAAGAATGTGACAAAGCTTCTGTTTGCCTGGTTGGATGCATATCCTTCCATCGTTATTGTCCTCAAACGAATGTCATGAGAACTGAGAAAATCCCAATGCTTATTACGCCACTAATTGGTTATATGTTTTCCTCCATGTGGTTGTGCCTAAGTAGACATGAAGATTGAAAACAGTTAAGGTCTGAAAAAAGAGTATGTCGAAAGAACGACAACTAAAGAGTTAATTCTAGTACAATATATATGGGCTTTCAATGTGCATGAAATGATCACCTCTATATATAAATTCTCTAGAGATCGAAAGCATTGCAGGAAGCCAATAATTATGGTCAGATCAAAACTAAACATTCTGATATATAAGATCTTGACAGAATCCAGCAGCATTGATAGGCTATCAATGGACAAACTCTTCACTGAGCATACAAGATAATATTAGTACCCAAAGTGTACTCCAAGATGATATAAATTATGCGCACAAATGAAAAATGCAGCTTATGATTACAAATGTGTAGATGATAATATACAGTACCTGAAAAAGTGAGGAGCCAAACACCAACTCCTTGTGATCATTAAACGGGTCATGAATTACACCCAAGGTCTCTAGTTTGGGCGCCGAGACGACAGTTATTTGTGAAGGTTTATAACAGTTATCAAGGAGCAACCTTTGAAGTGAAGGGGCATCTTTGATGATGAGTTGTTGTCCTTCAAAACAAATTCTAATGCTTTTAAGGTGAGGCGATTTATTTGGAGTGAACTGATAGGGATTTCTATTCCCAAAACAATTAGCAAGCGCTCCAGGGCAGGGCAACTGGAGTGGATGATGTTGTGCAGTGAGGCATCCGACAAATAAACCACCACAAGCGAAAGTTTTTTTAGTAGTGGGAGTCGAAGCATTTGTACCAGATCGTCTGGTAGATGGCACTGGGAGAAGGTGGCGGTGTGGAGAGACGAGGGAAACCGCGAGATGGACAACGATGGTGTGGGCACGAATTCTTGGTGTTTTCATGGTATGAAACTTTTGTGGTAATGGTACAACTCAAACTGCTGGAGTTTTCCGAATTTAGGGGATGTCAGCCAAGCGTCCATCGTGCCGGGTATGGACAGCAGGTAGCGTGTCGGGATGCAGAGGCGTTGAACGGGGCCCTACTGGTGAGAGGAGACGATGGCTCTGAGGAGATCAAATTCAGGAAGGACACATATTTGACGACAGTCGAGATTGAGGGGCGCGGTGCGCCATAGAGGGCGCCACCGAGTTGAGAGGACTTGTGTGCGGCAGCAATCCTTGGTGGGGAGAAGCGAGATGATCTCCTCAAGGATGACATCCGGGAGATCGCTAATGCGGTCCACCGGAGATTCTATCAGTTCCTCAGATCCAGGGGGGCTCGCCGCTTCTCCCCGCGCTGCCGGGTGCGGGATCTACAACCGGCATCGCCGCTGGCGGGAGCCTCATCTTCTTGGCGCTAGGGCCAGCTGACTTCATTTTCCTTGTGGGCGTCGCGCCGAGCTCACGAGTTTGAGCAGAGTAGCCAGAGACGAGCCTAGTGGCAGTGCGAGTGGGGAAGAAGTATGGCTGGTGATTTCTGTAGAAGTGGAAGAAGAGGAGAATGCATTTTCTGTACGAGTGAGGAAGAAGGTGAGCGGGGGTTTTCTGGACGAGTGAGGAAGATTGGGGACCGGGGGGAATTCGGGGGGAGAAGGAAGCGAGAGAGTGAGTTGTTCGTGTTTATAAGGCCCGCTGCACTAACTACTCGCTTTTTCCCAAGAATCGCTCTCTTCTTTTGCGTTGCTGCATTGGAGCTGGCGCATGGACTTGGCTGACTGGCCATGCATGCAGGATGCATGTGTCTGCCGGCCACTGCATGCGCCTGGTGTAACATCCCAAATTTTCAATTTGGAATGTTATACATTAGATCATCATTGCATATCATATTTTATTGCATTTTTGGTTGATCTTAGAAATTCTAAGCAACTCAAGGACCCACGGAGAGAGTTGGGGATTTTGCTATTTTCATATTTGAGTTTTTCTCAAATTTTGAAAAGAGGATCGTTTGGTTTTAATTATTTTTCTCTTTGAATATTTCTTTTATGAAAAACAAAAGAGAGGGGATAAAATGACTTCTCCAAAATAAAGAAATATTGGAGGGAAATATTAAAATCAAATAAGAATTTTATTCGGAGTTTATTGCTATTTTATTTAAATTAGGAAAAAAATGTGTTTTTAAAAATTGCATTAGAGGCCCAAATAAATGTTCACTTTGTCCGCAATATTATTAGAGGGCCCTAAAAAAAATTTCAGGATGTTTGGAGTCCGTTTGGTATTTCTTTTAGTAGTTTTTCTGCGTCTGGATTTATTTTTATTTTTTAAAAAAGTGAACCGACCTAACCGGGCCGTGTCTGGCTAGGACTCTTGGCCCGGCCGGCCTTTATAAGCCGGCAGGCCCGCGACCCCCACTGAAACCCTAGCCCCGCCCTGCCTCGATCCGCCGCGGCCGCGAGTCGCTGCCGCCTCGCTTCGCCTCGCCGCGCAGCCGCGCCGCCACCGCCCACCCCGCACCGGAGCCGCCGCCGCCGCCGCCGCCGACCCCGCCGCCGAAGCCGCTCACCGCTCACCGCCGCCAACACCAACCCCGCCGCCGAAGAGGTAGCCGCCGCCGCTGCTGGTTTTCGCGAGAAAACCGATCGTTTTTTTCCGAAACCCTAGGTTATTTTCTTTAGATCGGTTTTTATTTTTTTCCCGATTTAGTTAAATACTGGACGTTCGTCTGTACGTTCATTTCAACGAACGCTGTTCATCGGTTAGCCGCAGACAGCGAACATTCGTTAGCCTGTTCGTCGCGTTTTATTTTCCAGGGTTTTTCCGTGATTATTTTCGATCGCGATTACTGCCCTGATCTTCGTTTTAGTTTATCTTTTCGCTCGTTTATCTGATTCAGGTGATTCAAACGCCTAGATCTTTGTATCGAAGCCCTCTTTCTGTTTAACCAACTTGAACAAGGTTTTGGTACTGTAAAATTTGACTTTAGTCCAGATTAGTAAACAGATCTTGTTTCTTTCATAGTTTGAGTTTCATTGCTCCGTTTGATTTTATTCTTTTTGTAAACCGGAGTTCTTCAGTTGAACTTTCTGATTAGATCTCTTATTTGAGTTTTACCCGTGCTTTTAATTGAGTGCTTATGTATGTTATTGTTTGTTTGTGATAGAGTACCCGGAGTGCAAAGCGTGCTACTACGAGTCTCTAGGTTTTGCGGGTCATCAGCAAGGCAAGTAACACTTTGATCATACCTCTTTACTACCCAGTTTTTATGCATTAGATCAACCCTCAAACATTTCATGGTTAGGATCTGAATAACATGTGGGTTTTCGGAAGTAGATGGTGAGTAGAACCTATTGCCCTGTTTATTATCAAACCTTTGGGAGTTACTTCTATGTTATGCTTATATTGCTATGCTATGCTCGTAGACGTGGATTGGGTGAGTGTACCCATGACAGATGTGAGTATTGTTAATTAATGGTTAACTTAAGGTGGCTACTTAAATACACATCTGGGTGGATTGGTTGAGGCACCCTGGAGTACCGAGTGGTTGTCAGGGCACCTGGAGAATCCAGTGTTGTCCTAGGATATCCCGGAGTACCCGTGTGATTACCCTACGGTTCGCCACCCAGGCTCAAAGGGATCATAAGATTATTCATGCTAGAAACTTTCGTGTGCAGCCACAAGCCAATATGGACTCTGGCATAGTTAAGTAAGTTGCGTGAAGCTCTTGAAGAGGTAGACTAGCAGATATAGTGGGTTGTAGGTGGTACTGTCTACCCAGAGTAGAGAGTTAATGCTTCAGAAAGACTGTGTCTCGAATCTCCGATCATGGATGTGTCGAGTCTTGTGGGGAAAAGTGCGCAAACCTCTGCAGACTGTATAAACTAATCATGGTTAGTTGTGCCCTGGTTATGGACGTCTTGAGTATCTGGTTCTTGGATTATCATATTGATCTCATCACTCTAAATTAATTTGTTGGGTTTAATGATGATGCTTAATTGGGATTGAGTTGGAGGAACCTTCTCAATGTTTGTCAACCACCATGATAGTTAAATAAAATTATTCCTTTGTTGTAGGAAAAAATTGGCTTTATGCAAAACCGTAACCATAGAGCTTTCCACCAGCCATATATGCATGTAGTGATAGCATACATTCTATTCATTACTCTTATGTGTTACATTGCCAGCATATTCCATGTGCTAACCCATTTCGGGCTGCAACATTTCATGTTGCAGACTTTTCAGACGATGAGTAAGGTGCCATAGGTCGTTGTCTTTCACTCAGCTATGCCGTTGGAGTTGATGGACTCACTTTATCTTACAAGCCTTCCCCTGTTAACGCTTTTAAATGGCCTTAAGCCATATTATTGTAATAAGTTCTCTTTTGAGACATTTGATGTAATAAGTGTGTGATTGAAACTCTGTTATAAATCCTCAAGTAATGTGTGTGTCAGCATTACCGATCCAGGGATGACACTGATGCACAAAGACTAGACTGTTTGAGGTCTGGTCGCTACAAGATGGTATCAGAGCACACGCTGACTGTAGGACATGACCACTAAGCTAAAACCCTAGATCACTACTCTCTTCTCATTTTTGACTCCTCTCCCTTTTCTACTCTATAGGATGGCGGAAGCAAGGAATAAGTTCACGCAACCGAATGAAGACACTCCTTTCAGACGACACCTCAAGGAAGTTACTAGGTACCTGAACTTCGGAATACCAAGCTTCACCGGGACCTACATCGCCACTTTACCAGAAGAGGAGCGTTGGATGATTCGAGTTCAAGTACCAGGAAGGACGTTCATGCCAGTCACTGAGCCCATGGAGTTTTCCTTTGATGCACCAACCTGGAGTCTAGGAAAGAGCATGGCAGCCCACATCACCATGGGACGCATTGGAGAAGTTTACCACAAGGATCTCAAGGATACTATCTACCAGATTTGTGGGCGCCGAGATGAGCAATGGGAGATGATCAGCACCAGGAGGGATAGGTCCATTACAGCTTTCATCCAGGAGTTAAACCAGCACATTCGTCGCCAGGAGAACCAGATGTGCACATGCATGATAGACCTGAAGAAGGCAAGGATCAGGATCACGGAGCTGGAGGAAGAACTCAAGTCTACACGTGATGGATATGAGGAGGAAATGACGATACTCGTGGAGAAGAATGACGATTTGACAAGGAAGCTAGGAGTATTCATGGGAGACCCCGCGCCATGAGGAGATGATGACGATTCCAAGGACACTCATTCGGAGAACTACATCATCATCGACGACACCGACTCGGACCCTGACAATAGCGATGATGACTATGTTGATGAACCTGGAGCAGATATCATGGAGTCTTCTACCGATTAAAAACTTCTAGTCGACCACCATACCAGTAGTAGTATTCCCCCATGTATATAGTATAGTTCGAGAACTTTTGTAAAGATAGATAGACCGATTGTATGCCCTTCTTTGGATTGATTGAAGTGATATGTTTGTGTTTGTCTCATGTGCATATGGGTAGTGTTTTCCCTTTAGACCTCATTCTATTCTGGTTTCTCATCTTTTCTAAACCCATTAGATGCCTCTAAGACGTGACAATGGATTTGCTTTCCCGCCGGAGCTCACTCAGTTGATCCAGCAGCAGAATACCCTGATGCAGCTACTTGTCTAGAATCAGAACTAGAGGAACGACAACAACAACCCACCACCACCACCTGTTGATCACTTAGCCCGTTTTCTAAGGCTGAATCCGTCGATGTTCTCTAGTAGCACTGAGCCGATTATTGTAGATGATTGGCTCCACAAGATTGGAACGGAGTTGACCACTGCATGATGCACATATGCGGGGAGAGAGTGCGCTTTGCCGCACAGCAGCTTGATGGACCCGCAGTATCATGGTGGGAGAATTTCACAGCCACTTACCCCATCGACACTGTCACATGGGACCAGTTCCAGCAGGCTTTTCGCACTGCCCATGTTTCAGCAGGAGCTATGGCCATGAAGAAGCACGAGTTTCGCAATTTGCACCAAGGAGGATGCACAGTGGGCCAGTATGTGGATGATTCTAGTAAGTTAGCACGTTATGCCCCGGATGACGTCGCTACAGATGCCGCTAAGCAGGAGAAATTTCTGGAAGGACTGAATGATGAGCTGAGTATGCAGTTGATGGTGGCAACATTCAACAACTACCGGGAATTGGTAGATAGAGCTCTCATGATTGAAGGGAAGCAACAGCAGATAGACAACCGCAAGAGGAAGTATGGACAAGGGAAGTACAATTCAAGAGCTCGGCAGAGGCCCCGTTTTACCCCAAACTTGGGAGGACACATTCACCATAACCATGGAGGCCATAATTCCAGTGGAGGAAGTTCGCATAACCATAGTGGCCCCAAGAATGGGAATGGGAATGGATGAGGGAGTCCTGGACTAGGGGGTGTCCGGATAGCCGAACTATCATCATCGGCCGGACTCCAAGACTATGAAGATACAAGATTGAAGACTTCGTCCCGTGTCCGGATGGGACTTTCCTTGTCGTGGAAGGCAAGCTTGGCGATACGGATATGTAGATCTCCTACCCTTGTAACCGACTCTGTGTAACCCTAGCCCTCTCCGGTGTCTATATAAACCGGATGGCTTTAGTCCATAGGACGAACAACAATCATACCGTAGGCTAGCTTCTAGGGTTTAGCCTCCTTGATCTCGTGGTAGATCTACTCTTGTAATACCCACATCATCAATATCAATCAAGCAGGACGTAGGGTTTTACCTCCATCAAGAGGGCCCGAACCTGGGTAAAACATCGTGTCCCTTGTCTCCTGTTACCATCCGCCTAGATGCACAGTTCGGGACCCCCTACCCGAGATCCGCCGGTTTTGACACCGACATTGGTGCTTTCATTGAGAGTTCCTCTGTGTCGTCACCGATAGGCTCGATGGCTTCTTCGATCATCAACAACGACGCAGTCCAGGGTGAGACTTTTCTCCCCGGACAGATCTTCGTATTCGGCGGCTTTGCACTGCGGGCCAATTCGCTTGGCCATCTGGAGCAGATCGAAAGCTACGCCCCTGGCCGTCAGGTCAGATTTGGAAGTTTGAACTTCATGGCTGACATCCGCGGGGACTTGATCTTTGATGGATTCGAGCCACAGCCGAGCGCGCCGCACTGTCACAACGGGCATGATTTAGCTCTGCAGCCGGACAGTACCCTGGAGGCCGCACTCGAGTCCGCTCCGATCTTCAATTCGGAGCCGGCTACGCAGATCGAGGACGGGTGGCTAGACACCACCTCGGGGGCTGCAACCTCTATGGTGATAGAGCCGAACACTGACCTTGTCCCTCATGAAGCTCGTGACTCTGAGGTGCCGGACTCCTCACCGGACTCCGAACCTCCTGCGCCCCCTCCAAACGAATCCGATTGGGCGCCGATCATGGAGTTCACTGCTGCGGACATCTTTCAACACTCACCTTTCGGCGACATCTTGACTTCGCTAAAGTATATCTCGTTATCAGGAGAGCCCTGGCCGGACTACGGTCAGGACGGCTGGGATGCGGATGACAAAGAAATTCAAAGCCCACCCACCACCCACTTAGTAGCCACTATCGACGATCTAACCGACATGCTAGACTTCGACTCCGAAGACGTCGACGGTATGGACGACGATGCCGGAGACGACCAAGAACTAGCGCCTACTGGGCACTGGAAAGCCACCCCAACTCACGACGTATACATGGTGATACACCAAAAGGAAGCGATAATGAGGAACAACGGGACGTGGCGAAGGACAACTCCCCCAACAAACAACCAAAACGGCGACGCAAGCGCCGCCCGAAGTCCCGCCTCGATAACAACGGCACCCATACTGACCCAGCCTTAGAGCAGGGCGAAGCAGTGGACGACGAACATGCCACCAAGCAACCATCCGAACAGGATGAATTGGACAAGCAACCCATCCCCGGCGAAAACAACAGTCCAGACGATCCCACGCCGAACACATCACCGGAGCATAAGAACCTTCATAAAAGGCTCGTCGCCACTGCAAGAAGTTTGAAGAAGCAAAAGCGGAAGCTCAAAACAGCGGAGGACGCACTCAGAATGAGATGGAACAAAGTACTCAATACCGCAGATAAATACGGCGATAGTCACCAGGCAAAGAGCTACCCGAAGCGCAAGCTGTTGCCCGAATTTGACGAGGAGGCCGTAGAGCCCCCACAGTCAAAAAAGAAAGAGGCCGCCTGGCCGGATAGACGACCAGATGACAGGCTAAGAGCGGCAAGCGGCGCCGCACACAAGCCGGCACACGATCCACATAAGGATCCTCGCAAAAAGGATGGCCCGGTCAGGTCCATCTATGGGCCAAAAAAGAAGACTCCAGGGAGCAACACAACCCGCCGAGTGTTTGAAGACAACGGCACACCTAAATACAGGGGCGCCGCACACCCACTATGTTTCACCGATGAGGTACTGGATCATGAATTTCCAGCGGGATTCAAACCCGTAAACATAGAGGCATATGACGGAACAACAGACCCCGGAGTCTGGATTGAGGATTATATCCTACACATACATATGGCCAGAGGAGACGATCTCCATGCCATAAAATACCTACCCCTCAAGCTCAAAGGGCCAGCTCGGCATTGGCTCAAAAGCCTCCCAGAAAATACCATTGGAAGTTGGGAAGAGCTCGAGGATGCGTTTCGAGCAAATTTTCAGGGGACTTATGTCCGCCCTCCGGATGCAGACGATTTAAGTCACATAACTCAACAGCCCGGAGAGTCAGCACGCAAATTCTGGAACAGGTTCCTCACCAAAAAGAACCAAATAGTCGACTGTCCGGACGCCGAAGCCTTAGCAGCCTTTAAGCATAACGTCCGAGACGAATGGCTCGCCAGACACCTCGGCCAGGAAAAACCAAGAACAATGGCCGCGCTAACAAGCCTCATGACCCGCTTTTGCGCGGGGGAAGATAGCTGGCTGGCAAGATGCAGCACCAGCGACCCGAGTACATCCGAGGTCAGGGATGGAAATGGAAAATCACGACGCAGAAAAGATCAGCGCCGGAATAAGGAAAATGGCCCAAATAGCACGGCGGTCAACGCCGGGTTCAAAAGCTCTCGGCCGAATAATAAAACACTGCCTCTTAAGGACAACAGTGATGAGCTATCCAACCTAAACAAAATCTTGGATAGGATATGTCAAATCCATAGTACCCCCGGGAAGCCTGCAAACCATACCCACAGAGATTGTTGGGTCTTCAAGCAGTCCGGCCGACTTAACGCCGAACACAAGGGGCTCGACACACCAAGCGAAGACGACGAACCCCACAAGCAGCACGCCGGAAAACAGAAGACTTTCCCACTAGAAGTCAAAACAGTGAACTCACTTCATGTGATAACAAGGAAAAATAGTGCGGCACCTGCTAAAACACGCGCCGCACGGTCCACCCCAGCAGAGTCCCGAAATTGGATGTTTAACCAATTACTTTCGACCATCAGGATTACTCCAGAAGTGTTCGAAACGCAGGAGGGACTGCTTTGGTATTGGATCCCATAATCGACGGACTACAATTCACACAAGTCCTAATGGATGGCGGCAGCGATATAAACCTGCTATACCAGGACACCATCCGCAGAATGGGGATAGACCCTACCAAAATTCGCCGTAGCAGCACTTCCTTCAAAGGAGTGACGCCAGGCCTTTACGCCAATTGTACAGGCTCTGTACTACTAGAGGTTGTGTTCGGTTCATCCGACAACCTCCGTCGCGAAAAGCTCATTTTCCATATCGCCCCATTCAAAAGTAGCCATCAAGCACTACTGGGACGCGAAGCTTTCGCCCGCTTTAACGCAATACCGCATTACGCGTCTCTTACGCTTAAAATGCCCGGTCCACGCGGCATAATCTCATTAAAGGGTAACTCCGAGTGTTCCTCGACCACGGAAAACGTGAGACTGCCTTGACAGCCACACACTAATCCGACCTTGCTGGTCAAAGCCCCTAAAAACAGGTCATTCAGACCTCGGACACGGTTAGGCGAGTCCGGCATAAATAAACAAGGGGCTTCCCAGCCGCATACCTCTTTACAAGGGGCTGCACGTATAAACAATGAGAGCCAATAAAGCTCAACTTTATTCATCTTCCAAATCATACTTTATTTTAAATACATCTTTTGCACGATATTTTTTCCAAACTAAGTTCTTCTCTTTTACAGATGAAGCACGTGCTACACCCGTCCAGGATACAGCACAACGGAGACACAGGCGCAGACGTGCAGCAGGGACCCGTTGCAAGGATTCTTTTCAGATTAAGACCCTGCGTAAACCTTTCTTACTGTCTCTTGTTGATACACATCCCCCGGTTTCCTACCATAACCGAGGAGGAGGCTGGCGTTTTGGCATCGGCCGCGTCAGAAGTTCTCGCCCGTACCTGGACACTAGGGGCTTAGGGCATTGTTCTGCCCGGTATCATAAAGACCGAATACCTCAGGGAGTGTTCGGCGTCTCGAGTTAGGCCTTATATGCATCAGCTCCGAATCATGTCTTTGGTCAAATGTTGGGTTTGCCCGGCTCCTGTGTTTTGCTGCCTTACGTTCCGCTCCATCGGCTAACGCGGCACCAGGAGAACTACTGCGATTGTGCCCCGGTTCGGCCGGGCGAGCACCTCAGTAGAGAAAGCCGAAAACTGACTGTCATGATATAGCGAGAGACTGGTCAACCACTCGATCGACTACTGGAATGTTTAGAATTCCTCCGCTTTGACGAAGGACCGCTTCCCGGTCAGGCACATACGCGGCCCGAGTTCGGAGAGCGTGGTGCCTCTAGGGGCTATATAGTAGCCCCACCATCGAGCTCCTATGGCTAAGTGAAAGTGATAAAGCATTATAGTCCGGTTGCCTAGTTTGCTATGCTATCACCTCCTTCAAAGGACCAAGACGTTGGATTAAGTGTGAAAAAGCGCTTTTTTTGCAAACACCCCCGCACCATGTGCGTGGGGGCTGAAGCCAAAGACTGCCATCTTTCAGGTTATCCATACATATACGGCCACACAGGAGATAGTTCAATACTTGAACGCACAAGTATAAAAAGCCGTTACATTATAAACATGATCTCAGAAATCATACATGTCATTTAAACATAACATCTTTCGAGCACTGCGACTCTATTAAACGAGCGCCCTGCAGGACTTCCTCAAAATAGTGCTCGGCAGGTAATCGGCTTTTGTCCGAACCCCGGGATGCAACATCGGTGGAATCCATCTCCACCCAGTATGTCTTAACACGGGCGAGAGCCATCCATGCACCCTCTATGCATGCCGACCGCTTCATCGCCTCGATATGCGGCACCGCCCCAAGGAATTGCTGCAACAAGCCAAAATAACTCTCAGGCTTGGACCTTTCTGGCCACAGATGAGCCACCACATCCGTCATGGCAAGTCCGGACAATCTATTCAGCTCAGCCCACTCAGCCAGCCGATCACTCAATGGAAGTGGACTCTCCGGACTATGGAATTGACACCAGAAAAGCTCTTCCATTTCGTGATCCTTCTGGCTTCGGAAGTGCACGACTGCGTCCTCCGCACTTGCCGCCAAATCCAGATAAGGATCCTCCGCACCACACAATTGGCCCAACTGAGCATACTTCGGATCCGTGAACTTCCTACGCAGCAGAAAGGGCTTTCCAGCCACAATGTCTCCGGCCTGACGCAGTTCCTCCTTCATAGCCCGCATCGCACTAACGGGCATCCTTGGCTTCGGCGGCGGCCTTCTTCAGGTCCTCTTGCTCCGCTCGGCGTTCTCTTTCAAGAACCTCATAGCGGTCGGTAGCATCTTTTAATTTCACGGCCATTCCGGCCATCTCCTCCCTGCTTCGGCAGTGAGCAGCCTTTTCGGCTTTTAGCTCTTCCGCTGCCTTCGAGGCAGCCGCATCACTTTTCCTGGCTTGCTCCTTGGCTCGAGCAAGCTCTGCTCGAAGGTCTTCCACAGCAGCGGCACCATCTGCATCAAGCATACAAATTGTAAGGAACGGGCATCAGCTCCCTTACTAGGTGACCGCGGAGCAACCACCTACCTTGTGACTCGTCAAGTCGTTTATTGACCAGCGCGATGTCCGCATCCGCAACGTCGAGTTGCCGCTTCAGCTCGGCAACTCCATCAGTCCGGCTGGCCACCGAACGTTCCGCCACCTGCATAGGAAAGGCGACATTCTATAACTGAGATTATGATCCTCGGCACGCTGTCGCTTTCGACAGCATACCAAGTCTCAGGGGCTACTATCTATACAGGGCGCACTCCATGTGCAAAACTGTCAAAAGGTATGTCATTTTTTGCGTACCTCAAACCCCGTCAGCAAACTTCCGACGGCCTCATGCAACCCGCTCTCGGCGGATGAGATCCTTTCAATCACCATACTCATTAATGTGCGGTGATCTTCTGAGATAGACGCCCTCTCGAGCAAATCCTGCAGCTCCACCGGCCGTACTCCAGTGGGTGCCGAACTCCCCGGCCCCGCCGGACTCGGGGAGACCCTCCGTGACGACACCTCAGGGTCGTCCGCCCCGCCCGACGGGGCGGCAGATGGAGGCGTTTCGCTCTCCATCATCTCCGGACGAAGGTCCCCCGAAGATGAGCTCTGCTGAGAAGGGCTGAGATCCGAACTACAAGGTGAAAACTTCGGTTACCCTTAGAAATAAAGTAGGGGTGTCCCCTATTACAAAATTCCCCCTTTTTTACTTACGGCTCGCTGGAGGGCTGATTCCTTTGGGGAGACTGTGCGGCCGGGCTCTTCCCGGCACAGGACCTTCCGGTGCAGATTTCTTTCCCCGCTTTGAGGCCTTGGCCTCCGGGTCTTCGGAAGCGGTCCTCTTCTCCCCCTGGAGGGAGGGATTCTCGATTCCCCCTTACTGAAAGCCTCCTTGGCAGAGGTGGTAGTTTCCCTGTGCCCCCCTTCGCCCTCCTCCGAAGGTGCAACCTCCAACATTTTGATTAACACGGGATCCGGCGTGGTCTCAGGGAGGGGGGCCGGACACCGTATCAGTTTTGCTTGCGCTATCCACTCCTGTCCAAGGGATAGCTGGTTAAAAGGCAAACCCATGATAAATAAATGGACAATATGTCCGGACACAGGGCTACTTACTTGAGTATCCGGGCGATTGCAGCTTAGACCAGCATCCTCGGTCAAGTCCGGACGCATCTCTTGTGATCCAAAGAACGGTTTGTACATCTCTGCGGGTGTCAAACCCATGAAGTGTTGGAGAGCTCGTGGCCCCTTCGGGTTAAATTCCCATAGGCGGAGGGGGCGACGTTTGCAGGGCAGAAGGCGCCGAATCAGCATAACATGTGCCACTACGACCAGATTGATCTCTCTTTCTTGGAGGCCTCGAATCCAGTCCTGCAACAGGGGTACGTCTTTGGACGGCCCCCAGTCAAGCACCTTATTGACCCATGACGTCAGCCGTTGTGGAGGGCCCGAGCGAAAGGCAGGCGGCGGCCTCTGCCTGCTGCCCCTGGGAGCGGTGATATAGAACCACTCCTATTGCCACAAGCCGAGCTCCTCCTAAAAAGAGCCCTCGGGCCATGGAGCATCGGCCCTCTTGCTTATAACCGCCCCGCCGCACTCTTCCTGACGCCCCTCAATCATCTTCGGCTCCACGTTGAAGGTTTTGAGCCACAAGCCGAAGTGAGGGGTAGTGCGGAGGAAGGCTTCGTAGACGACAATGAATGATGAGATGTGGAGGATGGACTCCGGAGCCAAGTCATGCAATTCCAGCCCATAGTACAACATGAGCCCCCTCGCGAAGGGATCCATCGGGAAGCCTAAACCCCGACGGAGGTGAGACACGAACACGACACTCTCGCCGGGCTCGGGAGTAGGAATAACTTGCCCTTGGGCAGGCAACCTATGCGAAATCTCGTAGGTTAAGTACCTGGCGTCTCTCAGCTTTAGCACGTCCTCTTCCGTGACGGAGGAGGGCATCCACCGGCCTCGTAGGTCGGAGCCGGACATTGTCGAAGGTCGAAAGTACCCGAATCTGGAGCCCTGGGTGTTGGAACTCGGGGCGAGGGGCGGATTCGATTGAGGATTGAAGAAAAAGAACGGGCCTTGGTCTCATTATAAAGAGGAGAATACCAAGAGCCGTCCCCGTGACCGTTTGGAACCCGCCTTCGATGGAGGGGGCGTGGCAACGGGCGCGGTTGGGTTACCCACGTCCGTATTGATGAGAATCCCGGAATAAGGGGAACACGATCTCTGCTTCGACAAGACGTGCCAAGGAAACCGCTTCGCTAAACGCGCTGAGGTGGTACAATAAAAATTCGAGTAAAGGCTTGGTTGTGGTGTGACGTCACGCCACAAATACGTCAGCAGATTGAACTTGTGTAAATATTATTCTCTCTACGGTGGTATGTGGAATTTATTTTGCAGAGCGGACACTATCCTGGTGCTCACAATCTTCTATAAATTATTCGGAGAAGGAACCCACCTTGCAATGCCGAAGACAATATGCGCGCCGGACTCGTCGTCATTGAAGCCTGGTTCAGGGGCTACTGAGGGAGTCCTGGACTAGGGGGTGTCCGAATAGCCGAACTATCATCATCGGCCGGACTCCAAGACTATGAAGATACAAGATTGAAGACTTCGTCCCGTGTCCGGATGGGACTTTCCTTGGCGTGGAAGGCAAGCTTGGCAATATGGGTATGTAGATCTCCTACCCTTGTAACCGACTCTGTGTAACCCTAGCCCTCTCCGGTGTCTATATAAACCGGATGGCTTTAGTCCATAGGACAAACAACAATCATACCGTAGGCTAGCTTCTAGGGTTTAGCCTCCTTGATCTCGTGGTAGATCTACTCTTGTAATACCCACATCATCAATATCAATCAAGCAGGACGTAGGGTTTTACCTCCATCAAGAGGGCCCGAACCTGGGTAAAACATCATGTCCCTTGTCTCCTGTTACCATCCGCCTAGACGCACAGTTCGGGACCCCCTACCCGAGATCCACCGGTTTTGACACCGGCAAGGGAGGAAGCAATGGCCAGAACCGTTCTAACCTAGCAACGCCCACCAAGAAGGATCTAAGTCACATTACTTGTTTCAAGTCCGGGAAGAATGGAGACTACACCATGGAGTGTTCTGAAGCAAATAATGGAAATGGAAATGGAAGCTCTGGGAAGAATCCCAACCCTTTCAACAGGGGGCAAGTGAACCACGTTAGCATGGAGGAGGTTGAAGCGCAACCCGATGCAGTTATAGGTTAGTTTTTGGTTAAGTCATTTACTGCAATCGTTCTTTTTGATACTGGTGCATCGCATGCATACATATCAAGGGGGTTTGTGGATAAGTTTAACCTGCCAACCCAAGCCCTAAGGTCACCGATACGTCTCCAACGTATCTATAATTTGATTGTTCCATGCTATTATATTACCCGTTTTGATGTTTATGGGCTTTACTTTACACTTTTATATCATTTTTGGGACTAACCTACTAACCGGATGCTGAATTACTTTTTTTGTGCCTATTTCAGTGTTTCGAATAAAAGGAATGTCAAACGGAGTCCAAACGGAATGAAACCTTCGGGAGTGGTCTTTTTGGAACAAACACAATCCAGGAGACTTGGAGTGGACGTCAAGAAGCAGCCAAGGCAGCCACGAGGCAAGAGGGCGCGCCCTAGGAGGGTGGGCACCCCCCCCCCACCCTCGTGGCCCCTCGTGGCTCCCCTGACCTACCTCCTTTGCCTATATATATCCACGTACCTTGAAAACATCCAGGAGCACCACGAAAACCTATTTCCACCGCCGCAACCTTCTGTATTTGTGAGATCCCATCTTGGAGCCTTCGTCGGTGCTCCGCCGGAGGGGGAATCGACCATGGAGGGCCTCTACATCATCTCCAAGGCATCTCCGATGAGTTGTGAGTAGTTTACCACAGACCTTCGGGTCCATAGTTATTAGCTAGATGGCTTCTTCTCTCTCTTTGAATGTCAATATAAAGTTCTCCTCGATCTTCTTGGCGATCTATTCGATGTAACTGTTTTTGAAGTGTGTTTGTCGAGATCCAATGAATTGTGGGTTTATGATCAAGTTTATCTATGAGAAATAATTGAATCTTCTCTGAATTCTTTTATGTGTGATTGGTTATCTTTGTGAGTCTCTTCGAATTATCAGTTAGGTTTGGCCTACTAGAATTATCTTTCTTGCAATGGGAGAAGTGCTAAGCTTTGGGTTCAATCTTGCGATGTCCTTTCCTAGTGACAGTAGGGGCAGCAAGGCACGTATTGTATTGTTGCCATCAAGGATAAAAAGATGGGGTTTATATCATATTGCATGAGTTTATCCCTCTACATCATGTCATGTTGCTTAATGTGTTACTCTGTTCTGATGAACTTAATACTCTAGATGTAGGCAGGAGTCAGTCGATGTGTGGAGTAATAGTAGTAGATGCAGAATCATTTCGATCTACTTGTTGCGGACGTGGTGCCTATATACATGATCATGCCTAGATAATCTCATAACTATGCACTTTTCTATCAATTGCTTGACAGTAATTTGTTCACCGACCGTAATACTTATGCTATCTTGGGAGAAGCCACTAGTGAAACCTATGGCCCCCTAGTCTATCTTTATCATATAAGTTTTCCATCTACTTTTATTTGCATCTTTTACTTTCCAATCTATATCATAGAAATACCAAAAATATTTATCTTATCTTATTATCTCTATCAGATCTCACTTTCGCAAGTTTCCGTGAAGGGATTGACAACCCCTTTATTGCGTTGGTTGCAAGGTTCTTGTTTGTTTGTGTAGGTGCGTCAGACTTTTGAGGAGCCTCCTACTGGATTGATACCTTGGTTCTCAAAAACTGAGGGAAATACTTATGCTACTTTGATGCATCACCCTTTCCACTTCAAGGGAAAACCAACGTAGTGCTCAAAAGGTAGCAAGAAGGATTTCTGGCGCCATTGTCGGGGAGGTCTTCGCTCAAGTCAAGACACACCAATTTTCAAGTTTTGGGTAAAGATTTGATGGACTATGGAATAAGGAGTGGTAAGAGCCTAAGCTTGGGGATGCCCATGGCACCCCAAGATATTCAAGGATAACCAAAAGCCTAAGCTTGGGGATGCCCCGGAAGGCATCCCCTCCTTTGTCATCGTCTATCAGTAACTTTACTTGGAGCTATATTTTTATTCGCCACATGATATGTGTTTTTCTTGGAGCGTCTTGTGTGATATGAGTCTTTGCTTTTTAGTTTACCACAATCATCCTTGTTGTACACACCTTTTGGGAGAGACACACATGATTTGGAATTTATTAGAATACTCTATGTGCTTCACTTATATCTTTTGAGCTAGACAAGTTTTGCTCTAGTGCTTCACTTATATCTTTTAGAGCACGGCGGTGGCTTTATTTTGTAGAAATTGTTGATCTCTCATGCTTCACTTATATCATTTTGAGAGTCTTGTAGAACAGCATGGTATTTGCTATGATTATAAAATTGGTCCGAGAATGATGAGCATCCAACTTGGGTATAATAAAAACTATCATAGAAAGTGCATTAAACACTATGATCAATTTGATGCTTGATAATGGTTTTGAGATATAAAGGCGGTAATGTTAGAGTCATGCTAGTTGGGTAATTATGAAATTGAGAAATACTTGTGTTGGAGTTGGCAAGTCCCGTAGCATGCACGTATGGTAAAAGTTGTGTGACAATTTGTTGCATGGGGTGCTCTTTTAATTGTCTTCCTTATGAGTGGAGGTCGGGATCACGCGATGGTTAACTCCTACCAACCCTTCCCCTAGGAGCATGCGTAGTAATACTTTGCTTCGAGGGCAAGTAGACTTTTGCAATAAGTATGTGAGTTCTTTATGACTAATGTGAGTCCATGGATTATACACACACTCACCCTTCCACCATTGCTAGCCTCTATTATATCGTGCAACTTTCGCCGGTATTAAGCACCCACCATTTACCTTCCTCAAAACAGCCACCATACCTACCTATTATGGCATTTCCATAGCCATTCCGAGATATATTGCCATGCAACTTTCCACCGTTCCTTTTATTATGATACGCATCATCATTGTCATATTCCTCTTTGCATGATCATGTAGTTGACATCGTATTTGTGGCAAGGCCACCTTCATAAGTTTTCATACATGTCACTCTTGATTCATTGCATATCCCGGTACACCGCCAGAGGCATTCACGTAGAGTCATATTTTGTTCTAAGTATTGAGTTGTAAATCAATAGAAGTCTGATGATCTTCATTATTAAAGCATTGTCCCGAGTGAGGAAAGGATGATGAAGACTATGATTCCCCCACAAGTCGGGATGAGACTTCGGACTTTACAAAAAATAAAAGAGGCCAAAGAAGCCCAAACAAATAAAAAAGGAAAAAAAAGAGGCCAAAGAAGCCCACCAAAATAAAAAAAAGAAGAAAAAAATGAGAGAAAAGAGAGAAGGGACAATGTTACCATCTTTTTTCACACTTGTGGTTCAAAGTAGCACCATGATCTTCATGATAGAGAGTCTCCTATGTTGTCACTTTTATATACTAGTGGGAATTTTTCATTATAGAACTTGGCTTGTATATTCCAATGACGGGCTTCCTCAAAATGCCCTAGGTCTTTGTGAGCAAGCAAGTTGTATGCACACCCACTTAGTTTCTTTTGTTGAGCTTTCATATATTTATAGCTCTAGTGCATCCGTTGCATGGCAATCCCTACTCACTCACATTGATATCTATGAATGGGCATCTGCATAGCCCGTTGATACACCTAATTGATGTGATACTATCTTCTCACTTTTTTGTCTTCACAACCACCACCCTATTCCACATATAGTGCTATGTCCATGGTTTGCGCTCATGTATTGCGTAAGAATTGAAAAGGCTGAAGCTCGTTAAAAAGTATGAACCAATTGCTTGGCTGAAACCGGGGTTGTGCATGATGGGAGTATTTTGTGTAATGAAAATGAAGCATGGCCTAACTATATGATTTTGTAGGGATGAGCTTTCTTTGGCAATGCTATTTTGATAAGACATGATTACTTGTTAGTGTGCTTGAAGTATTACTATTTTTATGTTTTATGAACTTTTATCTTGAATCATTTGGATCTAAACAATCATGCCACAATAAAGAAAATTACATTGAGAAATATGCTAGGTAGCATTCCACATAAAAAATTCTGCCTTTATCATTTACCTACTCGAGGACGAGCAGGAATTAAGCTTGGGGATGCTTGCTACGTATCCAACGTATCTATAATTTTTGATTGTTCCATGCTATTATATTACCCATTTTGGATGTTTATGGGCTTTACTTTACACTTCTATATCATTTTTTGGGACTAACCTACTAACCGGAGGCCCAGCCCGAATTGTTGTTTTTTGCCTATTTCAGTGTTTCGAAGAAAAGAAATATCAAACGGAGTCCAAACAGAATGAAACCTTCGGGGGCGATCTTTTTGGAACAAATGCAATCCAGGAGACTTGGAGTGGACGTCAAGAAGCAGCCGAGGCGGCCACGAGGCAGGAGGGCGCGCCCTAGGAGGGTGGGCGCGCCCCCCACCCTCGTGGGCCCCATGTGGCTCCCCTGACCTACCTCATTTGCCTATATATATCCACGTACCCTGAAAATATCCAGGAGCACCACAAAAAACTATTTCCACCGTGCAACCTTCTGTATTCGCGAGATCCCATCTTGGAGCCTTCACCGGTGCTTCGATGGAGGGGGAATCGATAACGGAGGGCCTCTACATCATCTCCAAGGCCTCTCCGATGAGTGTGAGTAGTTTACCATAGACCTTCGGGTCCATAGTTATTAGCTAGATGGCTTCTTCTCTCTCTTTGAATCTCAATACAAAGTTCTCCCCGATCTTCTTGGAGATCTATTCGATGTAACTCTTTCTGCAGTGTGTTTGTCGAGATCCGATGAATTGTGGGTTTATGATCAAGTTTATCTATGAGATATAATTGAATCTTCTCTGAATTCTTTTATGTGTGATTGGTTATCTTTGCAAGTCTCTTCGAATTATCAGTTTGGTTTGGCCTACTTGTCGGTGTTCTAGGAACGGGCGTCCCCAGACTTGCCTGTCTGCGGCCTGCGGCGTGGCTCAAGTGATGGCCCAGTATGGCCCATCTTCATCAACTCGAGCTCAAGACCCTCGCGAGGGGCCAAGCCTCGCGGGGCGGACGACAGGAGGCTTCCTCAGGAGCGGCCTCGCCAGGCAAAGCTCGCGAGGAGGCGGAGAGATCAAGGCAAGGGTACCTCGCGAGGTGCTCATGACGCAAGCCATGATAATCAAGACTAGGAGGGCGCCGGCCTGTGCAGTGTCCTTGTTTCCTCTTTGGTGCAAAGGGGGCAAGCGCAGGCGCAGAATACCAAGGCGTCAAGCAAAGGTTGCCATTCCAGTGCAACAGGACCAAGACCAGTAGAGCAGCAGGACGGAGGTCACCGTGGAGCCCAGGACGGCGTCATCGCTAGAGTCTTTGGCAGTCGAAGACTAACTTTAGTTAGGATAAGCTGTACTAGATGTTCCCCTTCAAAATGGGCGTTGTTGGCGCCCTTCCCGCTCAATATTTGGGAAGAGGACCAGGGCCTCTATAAATAGAGATAGCCACCACAGTAGGAGGAGAACGAATCCTTATGAAGCAGAACACCCACCACCACAAGAACACCTCTCCTCGCGAGGTTGTTCTTCCTTTGTACTGTTCATCCTCAGCCCCTGAGGCAATCCACTCACCACACACTGGAGTAGGGTATTACACCACAATGGTGGCCTGAACCAGTATAAACCTCGTGTCCCTTGTGTTGTTCATCGGGTAGGCTAGATTCTCAGCAAGGCGTTGGGACGTGGGATGGTAGAGGAAAGATCTTCGCGCGCACCCCAGAGTTTGAACCTTAAGGGTTTGCCGGAACCCCACATCCGACATTTGGAGCGCCAGGTAGGGGTGCGCCGGAATCTTTTCTTCCGCCGTCTCGCATTCCGTTGTTCGTCGTGTCCATGGCTGACGCTCGCCGAGCTCGTGCCGAGCGTCGGGCTGCCCTCGCTGCCCATGTCACCCAAACGGCTCCCGTCGGTGGGCCTCCCCGTCGTTCCCCATCGCCTGCTGCCCACGCCACCACCGGCCCGACGAGGAACGAGCAGCAGGCATCGTCGCTCCATCCCTCGGTGCAGCGGGAAGGCCGCACCGCCACCCCGTCACTAACTCCAGCTGGTCCGTCGTCGCACGCCCGTCGCGCCCCTGCGGACGCGCACTCCGTGTTACTCCTGGCGCGTGAGCTCCTGCACTACCGTCCTGTCGACGACCTCTACGAAGAGTGGCTCGCTCGCATCACCGAGCTCGTCAGTGTCGCAGGGGGCTCTCCTGGGCCATCCCTCTCGCTGCATCACCCTTCGTCCTGCGCGGGTAATGCAGCTCCGGAGGTGCCTCCGCCACCTCCTCCTCAAGAAGGCACCCTGGCTCCTGGGCGTGTGGCCCCTGGGCGAGACCCGCCGTAGCCGGCGCCTGCGCAGTAGGGAAGGAGCTGCCAAGAAGTCCCTCGCCCCCAAGAAGGCGCTCGCGTGCTCCCCGCACCGGTGCGCCCGGATCGTGTTCCTGCTCCAGCATCTCAAGACCCTACACTGCTTCTGGCGGCAGCGCGCGCAGATCCCCAGGATCGGGCCCACGTCAGCAAAGACCGTCGGTGGCTACCGCAGGCTGCCGCGCCTTCACTGCCGAGCTGCGCAGCCTGGCTTGGCCGGGCAAGTTCAAGCCGGATCTGCCTCCTCGCTACGACGGCACCGCCGACCCCACGGAGTTCCTCCAACTCTACGAGCTGGGCATCGAAGAGGCCAACGGGGATGAAAAGTCATGGCAAATTGGTTCCCCATGGCGCTCAAGGACGGTGCCCGTACCTGGCTCCTGAACCTGCCTCCCAACACGATCTCTTCGTGGGACGAGATGCGCACCCGCTTCATCACCAACTTCCAGGGCACTCGCGACCAGCCCCTGGTCATGAGTGACCTACGCCACATCAAGCAGCAGCCAGGGCAGACCCTGTAGAAGTACATCCAGCGCTTCAACAACGCTCGCCTCAAGATTCCCAAGGTGACTGAGGAGGCCATCATCTCAGCCTTCTCTGATGGCATCTGCGACATCAAGATGAAGGAGGAACTGGCGATCCACGAAGACATGTGCACGCCTCTGGAGCTGTTCAACCTGGTGACCAAGTGCGCGAGAGCTGAGGAGGGACGCCTCTCCCTCCTCGAGCTCCCAGCCGCTAACCCAGAAGAGAAGAAGTCCAAGGCCAAGGATGTGAAGCGCAAGGGAGCGGTTGTGCTTGCAGCAGAGCTAGACACGAAGCGTGGCAGGGATCAACCGGAGTCGTCCAAAGGTAGCCGGTACTGCGTGTACCACGACCTCCACACCCACAACACCAACGAATGTCAAGAGCTCAGGGCTGTATGAGAAGGACGTGTCGGCCGACGCCCCGAGCGCAGTGATCGGGGCTATGACCGAGGAGGATGAAGAGGTGGAGGACGATGGCAAGATTGTGTCCCACGCCAAGGGTGGCGTGACCGGCCTCATGAGGACCGCTGGCAAGACCAGCCTCGCGAGGGGGCTTGGAGGGATCAGCCTTGTGAGGATCGCCCGCAAGGCAACACATACCTCCCTCATCTGCCACCACCACCAAGAAGGAATGAAGACCAGCATCAAGACGAGGGGGCTGGGGGCTTCCAGGAGCCGCGTGCTATCGCTTGCATCTTGGGCGGTGCCCAGGCCCCAGCTTCTCAGTGCGGCTTCAAGCAGTTTGCTCGCGAGGTGAATGCAGTCCTCCCAAAGCTCGATGCCACACGCCCTCTCAGGTGGTCCACGTGCACCATCACGTTCAGCTCAGCGGATCAGCTCAAGTGTGCAGCAACAGCCAGGGTCCTCCCAATGCTCTATTCCCCAGTCATCAGCAATGTGTAGGTCACCAGGACCCTCATCGACGGCGGTGCAGGACTCAACGTCCTGTCCGGCGAAACGTTCAACAATCTCCAAGTGCCATATGATCAGCTTCAGCCAACCAAGCCTTTCTCAAGAGTCACTGACGGTTCCACCATCCCAATAGGGCAGGTCCGCCTCCCTGTCACCTTCGGACAGCGCAAGAACTACCGCACTGAGCTCATCGACTTTGACGTCGCCCACATTCGTCTGTCCTACAATGCCAACCTCGGGTATCCGGCCCTGGCCAAGTTCATGGCAGTGACTCACCATGGCTAGAACGTCCTCAAGATGCCATGCAGCAGCGGAATCATCACGGTCCCCTACGAGGAAAAAGATGTCGTGTGCTCTCTCGAGCGCGCCTTCCAAGCCGCATCAATCGAAGACCCAGATCGCAAGAGCGGGAGCCTTCCCGAGGCGGCTCCCAAGAAGAAGAGGACATCACCTGGCCCAAGACCTCAGGAGGCAGGCACCTCCGGCGGCACGGCGCCAGGACCCACGCCCGTTCAAGGGGCGCCTCCCTTCGTCGCATAGGAAGGCGCGCCCGGGCCTTCCTCAAGCAAGGCTCAGGGGCTCTCTCCTGGAGGGCCGCTGACCTTGCAAAGATCACAAGGGAGGCGCTCGGGCACCACTTGGAGGTGTGCTTTATGGTGCGTTTCCCGCAGGAAGGCGTAAGGCAGGAAGGACCCAACCCTCAGGAGTTCATCACTAAAGTCACTCAGGAGCTTCAAGAATCGAGAGTCATGCGTGGTAGCCGCTGCTTACTCGGCGTAGCTCCCCATCCAGTCTAGGATCGCGGGCTGCGCGTCTGCATCGACATACCAGGGCTCAACAGAGCCGCGTCATGGGAGCGTCTCTGGCCTTCACGTGTGGGACGTTGTGAGGGTCCAGCTGACAGCTATGTTCGCATGCCTCTCGGCCTGCCGAATGCGGCCGCTGCTCATCAGCGCCTGGTGCGGAGCATTCTGGAAGCTCAGGAGGTCAGGCACTATGCAGTCCTGGCGGAGATGGAGATGGTCCTCGAAGAGCCGCCCAGACCCCCAGAGCCTCCCGAGGCTCAGGGCCCTGCGGGCTAGTGAGGGTCGGCTTCTTCATCACGCGTCATCTGCTACTCCAACACCCCTTCGACTGCAACGGTATCAGGCGACATCTTTTCAAGTTCCATTTCAGCTGGGAGCGCCCCCCAGGGCTGCATCATTCCCAGGTCTTGTGGGTCTATCCCTGCGGCATGTATCTCTTTTGCTCATGTCTTTAGTTTACCTTGCTGGGGGCGCCCCTCGGGCTGCATCATCCCCAAGCCGCTCGGGCCTAACCCAGTGGCATGTACCTTTCCCGCATCTATCTAAGTTGTTTTGCTCCTTCATGCTCAACCTGCCTATCGTAATTGCGTGCTCGATTGACACCAACCCTTGGAGCTGCTCGCTTTGGCAAGGTGCTTATGCATGGGTCCGTCCCTGCAACGTCGACAAACCTGAGTGGCTGAGCTCTGGCCGCGGCAGCCCCGCAAGGCACCACCTCACCAGGCCCTCAGTGCCCCCCATCACTCCCTTAGAGCAACCAGAGGCTGGTCGGCAATCGTATTGGCAATCCTTGTTTTCCTCATGATTGGTTTGCAGGACACTCTAAGGAATAATGTCAGGCGATGCCTTCGCGAGCTCTCTCTCTCTCTCTCACCCGCGCGAATCACTTGCACGTTAAAAGGGGGGCGCCCGAGCATCGCGACTCATGGGCTCTTACTGGCTCTCCAGCCCTCACCTCCTAGCCTTGTCCGTGGCATCGCGACCTGGCATACCAGCGACGGCTGAGCTCGTTCGAGGGTCGGGACCTGAGGACGTAGAGCACAAAGGAGAGTGCGGGGAAGAGGGAAGAAGCTCACGAGGACCTCATCGGGCAATTTCCCAGCTGCCGGCGCGCAGGTCCTGCGCCGCGCCGAGCGATGGCTCCAAGCTCCTGAGATAAGTCACTCCCTAGAATAGCTAGCTACCGCAACACCCGACCTTCACTTAATGCGGCTCTGTGGCAGCAACGTTGTCGTCCTTTCTCGCCTAGCGGTGGCTGCTTGAGCGCTAAAGGGGACCTCCTGAGCATCGCGCCTCGGGGGCTCTCACTGGACCTTGGGCCGCTCACCTCCTGGCCTTGACCACGGCATTGCGACCTGGCATACCAGCGATGGCTGAAGCCTGCCTGGGGACCAGGACCTGTCAGCATAGAGCGTCAAGCCCTTGTGAGGATAGAAAGGAGGAACTAAGCCGGGACATGACATGCATCTCGCACTGCTTCATGATAAGGATCATATC
Organism: Triticum aestivum; assembly: GCF_018294505.1. NCBI lineage: Eukaryota > Viridiplantae > Streptophyta > Magnoliopsida > Poales > Poaceae > Triticum > Triticum aestivum. Next base: position 465,739,096 of record NC_057798.1, on the reverse strand, counting down.
GACAAAAGACATCACAGACGCTTTACATGCCCCCTCGGGGTACTTCCTCGATTCCTCGCAGGGAACAAAAGGTGTTAATCCTAAGGGACTCTAACTACGCGCTCCTCCATGGTCGACGCCATCATCAACAGCGGGCCGTCGAGCGTCAGCGCCAACCCCATCCAGATCAGCCGCACCGGCGGCCCGATGCGGCTGCCCTGCTCCGAGCACGGCGCGAGCTCGGGGGCTCGTAGCTGTCGTCACTCGTCTTTAGAGTTACGAGAAGCTCGGGAGAGTCGCTGGACCCTCCGGCTCCTCCGCTGCTACCGGAGGAGCTATTGGGGAGGCGGGCGGCAGGCTTGGCCCTCGCCACTCCAGGGCTTCGACAGCTGTCCCTGGGGCATCACTCCAGACGGCGTCCTTCTACATCAAAGACCTTGAAGAACATCAAGGAGGTGCCGTCCTATTCCAGATGAATCACAAGGGCGCCCTCCGCTCGGCAGACCCGGAAGATCTCGCCCCAGCCGTGGGTCATGAAGACCTTGCCCGGGGCAACAACCTCGACCTCAGCTTCGGTCGCGGGGGTGCTACAGTCGGCGTGCTGCAGCTAGAGCTCCTGAGGCCCCCTTGGCGGTATCTCAAAGGCGAAGGAGGGAGCAAGGCAAATCCAAGATCGTGGGGGCATAGCAGTGTGAAGCACAAGCTCGCGAGAAGAGCCCTCAGCATGGACCCCAGGGGCGATGACACGCACCGCTGTGACTCGTCGGCGTCACCGGCGTCGCTGGCGGTGCCGCTCAACATCTCCTTCTCCAGAGCCCTCGTCTCGGGCGTACAAGGGCAGCGGAAACCCGGGAGGCGGCCGCTCATACCAAGGCCTCGACGTCTCCTCTCGAGCGCCTTCGTCCTGGCGACAGGGGACTGGCCGCTTCTTTAGTGGAAGTGGGACGGGCCCCTCTCGGGGAGCCTTCCCCTTCTCTTCGGCTGAGAACCGGCGGATCGGCGCCATTGGCGTTGAAATGGAGGAGGAGCGAAGAAGAGGAGACGGAGCAAGGAGAGATAGACTGGGAGGGCTCACGATGTTCCGTACTTATAGGAGGCCAACCGTCGGCCTCGATCGCAGGTAATCATGACTCGTTTTTGCATGCAGAGACCTGTCAAGTCGGATAGTTGCCGAGGCGCCCACATCCAATCAACCGCCATGCGGCGCCCAAGGCCGCAGGCTGTTGGGGCCCGCGGTGCTCCGCACTTGCCCCTTCGCTTCTCCGCTAAGCCAAGTCCAAGCGTGCCTTGGGCCCGGAGGCTACTGTCGGCGTTCTGGGAATGGGGGTCCCAAAACTTGCCTGCCTGTGGCCTACGGAATGGCTCAAGTGATGGCCCAGTACGGCCCATCTTCATCGACTCGAGATCAAGACCCTCGCGAGGGGCCAAGCCTCGCACGACGGATGACAGGAGGCTTCCACAGGAGCGGCCTCACCAGGCAAAGCTCGCGAGTAGGCGGAGAGATCAAGGCAAGCGTACCTCGCGAGGTGCTCATGACGCAAGCCATGACGATCAAGACCAGGCGGGCGCCAGGCGGGTGCTGGCCTGCACAGTGTCCTTGTTTCCTCTTTGGTGCAAAGGGGGCAAGCGCAGGCGCGGAATACCGAGGTGTCAAGCAAAGGTTGCCATTCCGGTGCAACAGGACCAAGACCGGTAGAGCAGCAGGACGGAGGTCACCGCGGAGCCCAGGACGGCGTCATCGCCGGAGTCTTTGGCAGTCAAAGACTAACTTTAGTCAGGATAAGCTGTACTAGATGTTCCCCTTCAAAATGGCCGTTGTTGGCGCCCTTCCCGCTCAATATTTGGGAAGAGGGCCAGGGCCTCTATAAATAGAGATAGCCACCACAGTAGGAGGAGATCGAATCCTTACGAAGCAGAACACCCACCAAACAAGAACACCTCTCCTCGCGAGGTTGTTCTTCCTTTGTACTGTTCATCATCAGCCCCTGAGGCAATCCACTCACCACACACTAGAGTAGGGTATTATACCACAATGGTGGCCTGAACCAGTATAAACCTCATGTCCCTTGTGTTGTTCATCAGGTAGGCTAGATTCTCAGCGAGGCGTTGGGACGTGGGTTGGTAGAGGAAAGATCTTCGCGCACACCCCAGAGTTCGAACCTTAAGGGTTTGCCGGAAGCCCACATCCGACACTACTAGATTGATTTTTCTTGCAATGGGAGAAGTGCTTAGCTTTGGGTTCAATCTTGCGGTGTCCTTTCCCAGTGACAGCAGGGGCAGCAAGGCATGTATTGTATTGTTGCCATCGAGGATAAAAATATGGGGTTTATATCATATTGCATGCCCTCTACATCATGTCATCTTGCTTAATGTGTTACTCTGTTCTTATGAACTTAATACTCTAGATGCAGGCAGGAGTCGGTCGATGTGTGGAGTAATAGTAGTAGATGCAGAATCGTTTCGATCTACTTGTTGCGGACGTGATGCCTATATACATGACCATGCCTAGATAATCTCATAACTATGCACTTTTGTATCAATTGCTCGACAGTAATTTGTTCACCCATCGTAATACTTATGCTATCTTGAGAGAAGCCACTAGTGAAACCTATGGCCCCGGGTCTATGTTTTATCATATAAGTTCTCCATCTACTTTTATTTGCATCTTTTACTTTCCAATCTATATCATAAAAATACCAAAAATATTTATCTTATTATCTCTATCAGATCTCACTTTCGCAAGTTTCCTGAAGGGATTAACAACCCCTTTATCACGTTGGTTGCGAGGTTCTTGTTTGTTTGTGTAGGTGCGTGGGACTTTTGAGGAGCCTCCTACTGGGTTGATACCTTGGTTCTTAAAAACTGAGGGAAATACTTACGCTACTTTGCTGCATCACCCTTTCCTCGTCAAGGGAAAACCAACGCAGTGCTCAAGAGGTAGCAGTCACCCATGTTAGTAACCTCGCCAGGAGCAGAGTATATGGCTAGCCTATGGTGTGATCGGTTACCATTAAGGATTGGTAACTACGTATTCCCCTCAGACCTAATAGTATTGGAATCGCAAGGATTAGATGTAATATTAGGCATGGGTTGGTTATCAACGTATGGAGGGAACATTGACTGCGCCAGTAAGTCGATTTTGCTCACTACCCTAGAAGGAATAAGGATTAAGTATGTATCCCGGCATGTGCCGAAGAGGACTCAAGTGAATTCCTTATCAGGAGTTGTACAGGAGGAAGTACCAGTGGTGAAGGATTTCCCTGATGTATTTCCAGAGGAGTTGCCAGGCATGCCACCGGATATAGACATTGAGTTTTTTATTGAGATTTTGCCAGGCACAGGGCCAATATCTAAGAGACCTTATCGGATGCCCGCAAAGGATTTGGAAGAAATTAAGAAGCAGATTAAGGAGTTACTGGACAAAGGCTATATTCGCCCAAGTTCGTCACCTTGGGGATCACCAGTGCTTCTAGTGGAGAAGAAGGATGGATCGTTGAGGATGGTTGTTGATTACTGAGGATTGAATGAAGTGACGATCAAGAACCAGTTGCAAGGAGCTAAAGTATTTTCCAAGATCAATCTACGATCGGGATACCAGCAGCTGAAGATTCGAGAGCAGGATATTCCTAAGATAGCTTTTACCACAAGGTACGGGCAATATAAGTATACCATTATGTCATTTGGTCTGACTAACGCACCTGGCTATTTCATGAACATGATGAATAAGGTGTTTATGGAGTTTTTGGATAAGTTCATCGTAGTGTTCATTGATGATATTTTGGTCTACTCGAAGAATGAAGAGGAGCATAAGGAGCATTTGCATTTGGTTCTTGAGAAGCTCAGGGAACACCAGTTATATGCCAAGTTTAGCAAATGTGGGTTTTGGTTGAAGGAGGTTGGATTCCTCGAACATGTTATATCCGGAGAAGAAATAGCAATAGACCCCACCAAAGTTGTCACTGTGACTAAATGGGAATCACCCATGTCGGTTGGAGAGATCCGGAGTTTTCTTGGACTTGCTGGATACTACAGGAGGTTCATTGAGAATTTCTCTAAGATTGCAAAACCCATGACGGAGTTGTTGAAGAAGGACACCAAGTTCAAATGGACTGAGGAATGTGAGGCCACTTTTCAGGAGTAGAAGAAACGTTTGGTTACAGCCCCAGTGTTGATTCTTCCAGATCAACGCAAGGATTATCAAGTGTATTGTGACGCTTCTCGTTGAGGACTTGGAGCAGTGTTGATGCAGGAGGGAAGAGTTGTTTCATATGCCTCACGACAGCTTAAACCCCATGAGCTAAATTATGCTACACACAATTTGGAGCTAGCAGCCGTAGTGCATGCATTGAAGACCTGGAGACATTTTCTCATCAGAAACCATTGTGAGGTGTACACGGATCACAAGAGTTTGAAGTATATCTTCATGCAGAAGGAGTTGAATCTCAGGCAGAGGAGATGGTTGGAGCTCATCAAGGATTATGATATGAAGTTGCACTATCATCCCGGAATGGCTAATGTAGTAGCCGATGCGTTGAGTCGCAAGATTCATGTCAACACACTTATGACAGGAGGATTACCCAAGGAGTTAGCAGAGGATCTTCGCGAGCTATGTTTGGAAATAGTTCCGAGAGGCTATGTAGCAGCATTGGAAATTCAGTCTACCTTGATGTATAAGATCAGAGAAGCTCAGAAGACTGACAAGGAGATTGCTGAGATAAAGGAAAGGATGAGCAAAGGAAAGGCTAAAGGATTTCATGAGGATGAGCACGATACCTTATGGTTTGGGGATCGCGTATATGTGCCTAATGACCCCGAGATCAGGAAGTTGATTTTGCAGGAGGCCCGTGATTCACCGTATTCAATTCACCCAGGAAATACCAAGATGTATCTGGATTTGAAGGACAGTTTCTGGTGGATCAGAATGAAGAAGGATATTGTGGAGTATGTAGCAGTATGTGATGTATGTCAGAGAGTGAAGGCAGAGCATCAAAAGCCAGCAGGTTTGTTACACCCATTACCAATGCCCGAATGGAAGTGGGATAAGCTAGGCATGGATTTTATCACGGGATTGCCCAGGACTCGTTCATGCTATGACTCGATATGGGTTGTAGTCGATCGGTTGACGAAGGTAGCACATTTCATCCCAGTAAAGACCACTTACACGAGTGCTAAGTTGGCAAAGATATATATATGACCAGGATCGTATATCTTCATGAAGTTCCGAGGACCATTGTATCAGATAGAGGAACCCAGTTTACCTCAAAGTTCTGGAATCTGTTGCATGAGACTTTGGGTACCAGGCTAGATTTTAGTACAACCTTTCATCCACAAACAGATGGATAGACCGAGAGAGTCAATCAGATTCTGGAGGACATGTTGAGAGCTTGTGCGCTAGATTATGGATCTAGTTGGGACGACAATTTGCCGTATGCAGAGTTCTCTTACAACAACAGTTATCAAGCAAGTTTGAAGATGGCCCCTTTCGAAGCTTTGTACGGAAGGAGGTGCAGGACACCGTTGCTATGGGATGAAGTTGGAGACCGTCAGTTGTTTGGACCAGATTTGATTAAGGAGTCTGAAGAGAAGGTTAAACTGATTCGCGATAGACTCAAGGTAGAACTGTCTAGGTAGAAGAGCTATGCGGATTCTAAACGCAAGGACACAGTTTACGAAGTTGGAGACAGAGTGTATCTTCGTGTGTCCCTACTTCGAGGAGTTAAGAGTTTTGGGGTTAAGGGAAAGTTAGCACCATGTTTTGTGGGACCATACAAAGTTTTGGAACGTATGGGAGAAGTTGCTTACAAGCTGGAACTACCAGAAGGATTGTCAGGAGTTCACGATGTGTTCCACGTTTCCCAGTTGAAGAAGTGCCACGCAGAGATGGCCGATATTCCACTAAGAGATACAGTGCCACTGGAAGCGATTCAGTTGGATAGCGATTTGACCTAAGAGGAGAAACCAGTGAGGATTCTCGAGTTTGACAGCTGAGTCACACACAGCAAGGTTATCAAGTTCTACAAAGTTCAGTGGAGCCACCATACCGAGGATGAAGCCACCTGGGAATGAGAGGAAGACCTACGGAAGGACCACCCGCACCTATTTTCTAGCCAACCTGAATCTCAAGGGCGAGATTCAGCTTAAGGGGGGTAGGTTTGTAACATCCCAAATTTTCAATTTGGAATGTTATTCATTAGATTATCATTGCATATCATATTTTATTGCATTTTTAGTTGATCCTAGAAATTCTAAGCAACTCAAGGACCCACGGAGAGAGTTGAGGATTTCGCTATTTTCATATTTGAGTTTTTCTCAAATTTTGAAAAGAGGATCGTCTAGTTTTAATTATTTTTCTCTTCGAATATTTGTTTTATGAAAAACAAAAGAGAGGAAATAAAATGACTTCTCCAAAATAAAGAAATATTGGAGGAAAATATTAAAATCAAATAAGAATTTTATTCAGAGTTTATTGCAATTTTATTTGAATTAGGAAAAAAATGTGTTTTTCCAAATTGCATTAGAGGCCCAAATAAATGTCCACTTTGTCCGCAATATTATTAGAGGACCGTGAAAATTTATTTCAGGATTTTTGGAGTCAGTTTAGTATTTCTTTTATTAGTTTTTCTGCATCAGGATTTATTTAAGAAAAAAGTGAACCAACCTAACCGGGTCGTGTCAGCCTAGGACTCCTGGCCCGGCCTGACTTTACAAGCCACGAGGCCCGCGACCCCCACCAAAACCCTAGCCTTGTACCGCCTCAATCCGCCACTGCCGCCAGCCGCCGTGGCCTCGCCTCGCCGCGCCGCCACCACCCGCCCCGCGCCCGAGCCGCCGTCGCCGACCCCGCCGCCGGAGCCGCTCCACGCCGCCACCACCAACCCCACCGCCAACGAGGTAGCCGCCGCCGCCGGCTTACACGAGAAAACCGATCGGTTTTTTTTCAAAACCCTAAGTTATTTTCTTTAGATCAGTTTTTTTCCTGGTTTAGTTAAATAGCGGACATTCGTCCGTACGTTCGTTTTAACGAACGATGTTCGTCCATTAGCTCCAGATAGCGAACGTTCATTCGTTAGCCTGTTCGTCGCGTTTTATTTTCCAGGGGTTTTCCGCGATTATTTTCGATCGCGATTACTGCCCTGATCTTCGTTTTAGTTTATCTTTTCGCTCGTTTATCTGATTCAGGTGATTCAAACGCCTAGATCTTTGTATCGAAGCCCTCTTTCTGTTTAACCAACTTGAACAAGGTTTTGGTACTGTAAAATTTGACTTTAGTCCAGATTAGTAAACAGATCTTGTTTCTTTCATAGTTTGAGTTTCATTGCTCCGTTTGATTTTATTCTTTTTGTAAACCGGAGTTCTTCAGTTGAACTTTCTGATTAGATCTCTTATTTGAGTTTTACCCGTGCTTTTAATTGAGTGCTTATGTATGTTATTGTTTGTTTGTGATAGAGTACCCGGAGTGCAAAGCGTGCTACTACGAGTCTCTAGGTTTTGCGGGTCATCAGCAAGGCAAGTAACACTTTGATCATACCTCTTTACTACCCAGTTTTTATGCATTAGATCAACCCTCAAACATTTCATGGTTAGGATCTGAATAACATGTGGGTTTTCGGAAGTAGATGGTGAGTAGAACCTATTGCCCTGTTTATTATCAAACCTTTGGGAGTTACTTCTATGTTATGCTTATATTGCTATGCTATGCTCGTAGACGTGGATTGGGTGAGTGTACCCATGACAGATGTGAGTATTGTTAATTAATGGTTAACTTAAGGTGGCTACTTAAATACACATCTGGGTGGATTGGTTGAGGCACCCTGGAGTACCGAGTGGTTGTCAGGGCACCTGGAGAATCCAGTGTTGTCCTAGGATATCTCGGAGTACCCGTGTGATTATCCTACGGTTCGCCACCCAGGCTCAAAGGGATCATAAGATTATTCATGCTGGAAACTTCCATGTGCAGCCACAAGCCAATATGGGCTCTGGCATAGTTGAGTAAGTTGCGTGAAGCTCTTGAAGAGGTAGACTAGCAGATGTAGTGGGTTGTAGGTGGTACTGTCTACCCAGAGTAGAGAGTTAATGCTTCAGAAAGATTGTGTCTCGAATCTCCGATCATGGATGTGTTCGAGTCTTGTGGGGAAAAGTGCGCAAACATCTGCAGAGTGTATAAACTAATCATGGTTAGCCGTGTCCCCGGTTATGGACGTCTTGAGTATCTAGTTCTTGGATTATCATGTTGATCTCATCACTCTAAATTAATTTGTTGGGTTTACTGATGATGCTTAATTGGGATTGAGTTGGAGGAACCTTCTCAATGTTTGTCAACCACCATGATAGTTAAATAAAATTTATTCCTTTGTTATAGGGGGAAAATGGCTTTATGCAAAACCGTAACCATAGAGCCTTCCACCAGCCGTATATGCATGTAGTGATAGCATACATTCTGTTCATTACTCTTATGTGTTACATTGCCAGCATATTCCATGTGCTGACCCGTTTCGGGCTGCAACATTTCATGTTGCATACTTTTCAGACAACGAGTAAGGTGCCATAGGTCGTTGTCTTTCACTCAGCTATGCCGTTGGAGTTGATGGACTCACTTTATCTTCCAAGCCTTCCGCCATTAACGTTTTTAGATGGTGTTAAGCCATATTATTGTAATAAGTTCTCTTTTGAGACATTCGATGTAATAAGTGTGTGATTGAAACTCTGTTATAAATCCTCAAGTATTGTGCATGTCAGCATTACCGATCCAGGGATGACACTGATGCACAGAGACTAGACTGTTTGAGGTCTGGTCGCTACACCTGGTTTGTTACTAGGCCTATTTAATAGGGTGGTTATGGAGTAAATTAAGGAGATTTATTTTCTCTATGTGCATCTTCTTGGTCTTAGCATTTGGCTCATGGGCCTAATAAACCCGGACAAAGGGAGTATAAGTGGAAGCGAGGAGGGAGGAGGGTTTTTCTGGGATCGCCCCCTCTGCAAGAAATATGGGCTTCTCCTCACAAAAAAACAAAAACGAATGGGCTTTAAGATGGATAGGATTTTGTATCGGCCCAGTCGGCTGCCCATGTTTCATACTGGAGGGCCTTGTGCTAGAGGCAGCCCGAGACACTCTCTAGCTTATTGCCCATTCGAAAGAAAAAAAGAGACGCCTCCAGCTTATGGCTACTCATCGGTAACCTTTTTCAACTTAGCATCCACCAAATTAGAGGATGCGGTACTCGATGCAGACACTCACATTAAACTAAGCTTCAGAAGATACGGTATGCATACTAACATTCAGAAGAACAAAAGTTCAGCATGTTTATGCATCTCAATGATTCACCATACTATAACCAATACAAAGCTGTGAGAAGGTGTGGAAATAAAGAAAATCGGTCGATGCTTCTCTGAGCAAAGGGCCTCCCTGCGCACGCATTAATTTCCTAGGCATGCTTGTTTCTTCTCAATGTTGCAAGCACTTTGAGCATGTTGGCAACTCCACAGCTAGATAGTTGACTCATCTTGCAATTGATGCTGACACATTTGCAGCAAACACATGAGGCAATAGAGATGACCCAACATGAGTCCATATTGTGCAGTTCCCCTGAAATCATCTTCATTGTCCTGAATCTTAAAAGATAGGAAAATAATATCTATACTTAAACGGTGTTGCAAAACTGTAGCACATATCAATAGCTCGGCATGACAAGACACGATCATCTGGACGAAGGGGATACTGACCTGCCTGAGGAAGATTATATATAATTTCATAAGTCCTTGGTTGATTTCCACCTTTGGCTGCACTGCTTGTTTGCTCCTCCACACATGATAGGATCATTCCTCACTTCAATTAGCAAGTCAACATACGAATAAGCTTATTTCATCTTGCGGTGGTCATTGTACCTAGTTACGAATGTAGGAATACTTGGAGCACCATGAGGCTAGCTGACAGCAGGTAGATGAAGCCATATAAATTTTGTGTGGTGCTACCAAAATTGAGGTTTGTATCCCTTCCCGTTATGAGAGTTCTTCTTGAAGTTGGTAGAATGTGACGGCTTGTTCTTTGCATCAAACTTGCCTTTCCCCTGAGATTTGTTCTTGTTGTTTTGGTTTATAGAGATGTTTAGAGTAACATAGTAATATGTTACAGTATAAGTTACCCCCCACTATGACCAGCCTTGGCCTCTCCCAGTGCTCCACAATGTATAGCTGCTAAGCCTGCCATGTAGGCATAAAATATGATGTGGCAAGTTAATTAAGAAGAGAGAGACTAGTTTGGTGACCACAGGAAGAAACAGTGGAAAGACAGTTTTGAGTCTATAGCTAATTAAATGAAGCAAGCTTAGAAACAACAAACTAAGCACCTATGCATTGGAGACTTGAGTTGCTAATCCATTTAATGCACTTAGCACCTCATCTAAGCACATCTAAGCACTTAGCACTTAGCACCCCCTTGACCGTGGACCTTGACGGTGTACGTCACCTTGTGTCCAGATTTGAGATGCCACGTGTACCAGATGAATGACTCCAAGATCGACCACTGTGATGCAAGAAGTGCGAGCCAAGGAACACTGTTGGAGACACCCCCCCTCAGACTAGCCACAATGGGTAGTAACATATACAACATGCTCCTGCTACTAGTCTATGTTACTACCTCTATAGTAACATTTTTGTGGTAACATGAAACACTTCATTTATTAGGCTATAGACACATCTTGCCTTTGATATGTGTGATGTTACTACTTTCCTCTCTTTCTTCATTTATTGCTTGCCACATCATCTACTTTATCTAGACATGTGTGATGTTACTACCTATGTTACTCCCACTGTGGGTAGTCTCATAATTTTCCTCCTCATCATCTGAGTCCTAGAAGATCTCACCCATATCATCATTAGGCATGCAGCCGCCTTGATAGACAACGTGCGCAGAAGGAGTAGAGGTGACTGGGGACGCACCACATCATGGGCACTCCGTATGTGCTCGTGTGCGTGCAGCGTGCGTGTTTTTCCATTGGTGCTAGCTCTAAGGTCGAGGCTATGGTCTTCTTCGTCTCCGACTAGTCTTTGAGCAACGACGACAAAGAGGTGTTGCAAGAGATGCGTAGGCGCTGTTGTGTGCAAGCTTCGCCATAGCACGACGAATCGGACATCACCACAGATGGTGCACGGCTCCATACAGCCGAGTGTGTGCGCATGCATGTGTTATTCACATGCATTCTGTGGCCAAGTGTGTGTGCATGCACGTGTTGTGTACGTGCGTTGTGTGCTCCATGTTGTGCGCGTATGTGCATGAGTTGGATCGGATGGAGTTAGTGCGTTGGCGTGGGTACATGTGTGACTGCATGCATCCTGTACGTGCGTGGTTATCAATATAAACTATAAAACATCTTCAATTTAGCATCCTGATGTATCGTCTCTAGTGGTTAGCGAAGAGTTCATTGATACGTCTCCAACGTATCTATAATTTATGAATCATTCATGCTATATTACTATGTGTTTTGAATGATTATGGGCTTTATTATACACTTTTATATTACTTTTGGGACTAACCTATTAACCGGAGGCCCAGCCCATATTGTTGTTTTATTGCTTGTTTCAGTATTTCGAAGAAAAGGAATATCAAATGGAGTTCAAACGGAATGAAACCTTCGGCAGCGTTATTTTTGGGAAGAATATCACCCAAGAGACTTGGAGTTCATGTCAGAAGAGCCTCGAGGAGGCCACGAGATAGGACGGCGCCCCCCCCCCCTACTGGGCGTGCCCCCCTGTCTTGTGGGCCCCTCGAGCACCCCCCCCCCCGACCGACTTCTTTCGCCTATATAGTCCCACGTACCCTAAAAACATCCACGGAGAAGATAGATCGGGAGTTCCGCCGCCGCAAGCCTCTGTAGCCACCAAAAACCTATCGGGAGCCCTTCCCGGCACCCTGTCGGAGGGGGGATCCTTCACCGGTGGCCATCTTCATCATCCCGGCGCTATCCATGACGAGGAGGGAGTAGTTCACCCTCGAGGCTGAGGGTATGTACCAGTAGCTATGTGTTTGATCTCTCTCTCTCGTATTCTCTCTCGTGTTCCCTCTATGGCACGATCTTGATGTATCTCGAGCTTTGCTATTATAGTTGGATCTTATGATGTTTCTCCCCCTCTACTCTCTTGTGATGAATTGAGTTTCCACTTTGAAGTTATCTTATCGGATTGAGTCTTTTATGAGAACACTTGATGTATGTCTTGTCGTGCTTATCTGTGGTGACAATGGGATATCATGTGCCTCTTGATGTATGTTTTGGTGACCAACTTGCGGGTTCCGCCCATGAACCTATGCATAGGGGTTGGCACACGTTCTTGACTCTCCGGTAGAAACTTTGGGGCACTCTTTGAAGTACTTTGTGTTGGTTGGATGAATCTGAGATTGTGTGATGCATATCGTATAATCATGCCCACGGATACTTGAGGTGACAATGGAGTATCTAGGTGACATTAGGGTTTTGGTTGATTTGTGTCTTAAGGTGTTATTCTAGTACGAACTCTTTAATAGATTGATCCGAAAGAATAACTTTGAGGTGGTTTCATACCCTACCATAATCTCTATGTTTGTTCTCCGCTATTAGTGGCTTTGGAGTGACTCTTTGTTACATATATCTACTATCCATATTGCACTTGTATCACCATCTCTTCGCCGAACTAGTGCACCTATACAATTTACCATTGTATTGGGTGTGTTGGGAACACAAGAGACTCTTTGTTATTTGGTTGCAGGGTTGCTTGAGAGAGACCATCTTCATCCTACGCCTCCTACGGATTGATAAACCTTAGGTCATCCACTTGAGGGAAATTTGCTACTGTCCTACAAACTTCTGCACTTGCAGGCCCAACAACGTCTACAAGAAGAAGGTTGTGTAGTAGACATCAAGCTCTTTTATGGCGCCGTTGCCGGGGAGGTTAGCGCTTGAAGGTATATCTTTAGATCTTGCAATCGAATCTTTTTGTTTCTTGTTTTATCACTAGTTTAGTTTATAAAAGAAAAACTACAAAAAAATGGAGTTGAGTTTGTCTCATACGCTTCGTCTTTTTAATATCTTTCGTGAGAATGATGGAAAGGAAAATTGTGCTCAAGTGCTAGAAGAAGAATGCATTAGAATGTTTGGTACTAGATCTTTGTATGATGAGCATGATTGCAATGTTGTTAGTATGAATTCCTTGAATATCCATGATGCTAATGATACGCAAAGCCACAAGCTTGGGGACGCTATGTTTGATGAATATGATATTTTTTGTCTCCCAACTTTTGATATGCAAAGTTGTTATGATGATAGCATTCCTTGTACCTATGATGATTATATTGATGAAAGTGGGTTCAGAAGAGTGTCAACTTTAGGAAGTAATGATCCCACTATTTTGGAGGATGATGAATTTTATTGTGATGAATATGAAAGTGGATTTGGAAGAGTGTCAACTTTATTTAGTGATTCCACTATCTTGGGAGAGGTTTCAATCGATTATGATGAGAACGAAGTTGCTACTTATGATGATTATTGTGATGAAACTTATGCTATAAAAAGTAGTGATGATTATATTTACAAATCTTGTCATGATTATGATTACCCTTTTTCTGAACATTACTCTTTTAATGTGGAAACATTTTTTAGTGTTCAAGTCTCTTATGATACTCCCACTATCCCGAATGAGAATAAATTTACTTATGTGAGAGTGGTAGATTTTCTATGCTTGTAGATCATGAAAAGAATGCTTTAGGTGCTGGTTATATTGTTGAATTCATTCATTATGCTACTGAAAATTATTATAAGGGAGGAACATATGCTTGTAGGAGTTGCAATAATGTTAAGTTTCCTCTCTATGTGCTTCAATTTTTGAACTTAAGCTTGTTTTACCTTCCTATGCTAGTTGATTATTGTTCCCATAAGTTGTTTGCTCACAAAATCCCTATGCATAGGAAGTGGGTTAGACTTAAATGTGCTAGTCATATGCTTCTTGATGCTCCTGTTATGTTTCAATTCTTATCTTTTATGTGAGCATCATTGCCATCATCATGCCTAGCTAAAAAGGCATTAAAGAAAAGTGCTTGTTGGGAGATAACCCAATATTTATCCTTACTGTTTTTTTGTGTACACATTATTATTATACTGTAGTAATCATGTTTTATAGCTTTTGTTTCAATAAAGTGCCAAGTAGAGCCTTTGGGAAGACTTGGGTGAAGTTTATGTGATCTTGCTGTGAAAAACAGAAACTTTAGCGCTCACGAGAATAGTTGCCATTGTTTACTGGAGAGTGCTTTTAGGTTTATTCTTTTTTCAATGATTAATAGACAAATTACTCAGGTTGATCAATTTATTTCATAATTTGTGGGGTTCCATAAGTATACGTTTGATACAGATTACTACAGACTGTTCTGTTTTTGACAGATTCTGTTTTCATTGTGTTGTTTGCTTATTTTGATGCATCTATGGCTAGTATTAAGTGGTATGAACCATAGATAAGTTGGAGTACAGTAGATATTACACAAATATGAATTTAGAATAAGTTAATTACAGTACCTAAGTGGTGGTTTCATTTTCTTATACTAAGGGAGCTTACGAGTTTTGTTTTGAGTTTTGTGTGGTTGAAGTTTTCAAGTTTTGGGTAAAGATTCGATGGACTATGGAATAAGGAGTGGCAAGAGCCTAAGATTGGGGATGCCCAAGGCATACCAAGGTAATATTCAAGGACAACCAAGAGCCTAAGCTTGGGATGCCCCAGAAGGCATCCCCTCTTTCGTCTTCGTTCGTAGGTAACTTTACTTGGAGCTATATTTTTATTCGCCACATGATATGTGTTTTGCTTGGAGCGTCATTTTCTCTTGTTAGTTTTTGCTTGCAGTTAGTTAGAGTAATGTTTTGCATCTTTATTTTCAATAAAAATGTCAAGGATAGCCTTTGCCATGCTTATTTTGCTAGTATACATGTTGCTGTTTGAAAACAAAAAGTTTACCGCTGTTGCAAAAATTTCCCTAGAAAAGTCAGAGAATGGTATAACGTTGAATCTTTTTGCATATTAAGCTCTGATAAATTTTTACAGTGGGAATTTCAGTTCATAATTTTTGGAGTCAGGAAAGTATTGATACTCTTGCATTCTTTACAGACTGTACTGTTTTGGCAGATTGATGATATGTTTGCATATGTTTGCTTGTTTAATGATTCTATTTGAGGATAGGAGTATTAAATATGCAGAGACATTTAGTATTCAATGTTGAATAATGATTTTAGTGATTTGTTACAGTAGAAAATGATAAGGTTTTGCATTGGTTTATACTAACCGATCTCACGAGTTCTTGTTGAGTTTGTTGTGAATGAAGCTTTTGATAAAAAGAAGAGAAACCATGATATGAAAGGAATTAAGGAGACACAAAAGCTCAAGCTTGGGGATGCCCAAGGCACCCCAAGATATTATTTCAAGAAGTCTCAAGCATCTAAGATTGGGGATGCCCCGGTAGGCATCCCACCTTTCTTCTTCAACCACTATCGGTTAGTATCGGTTGAGCCTAAGTTTTTGCTTCTTCACATGAGTTGTGATATCCTTGCATCGTCATTTTATTCTGTTTTGCTTGCTGCTTGAATACAATACCAAGATCTGAAATTCTTAAATGGGAGAGAGTCTTCACATAGTTGCATAATTATTTAGCTACTCATTGTTCTTCACATATATCTTTTTGGAGTAGTTTGTCATTTACTCGTGTTCTTCACTTATATCCTATGAGTAAATGGTTGAATGAGTTGATTGTCATAAATCTGAAATTATATATGTCTCTTTTGCTTATCCCATGGGAAGTAATGACTTCACATCTAAGAAGTAGAGGTTGTAAATTTATTGACGGTTAGCAAGCATTGTATTTGTCATTTGAACAAATTCATGAAAGAATATTGAAGGAAGGGAGGTTTCACATATAAATATATTATCATAGACATCTTTTATAATTGTGAGCACTCATTAAGTATGACATGCTAAAGAGTTGATGTTGGACAAGGAACACAAAGTAATGGGTTATGTTTTCTCGCATCTCAGTTAAAGTATATTTTCATGGATCATTCAAACATGTTGATCTTGCCTTTCCCCCTCATGCTAGCCAAAATTCCTAGCACCAAGTAGAGATACTACTTGTGCTTCCAAATATCCTTAAACCCAGTTTTTGCCATGAGAGTCCACCATACCTACCTATGGATTGAGTAAGATCCTTCAAGTAAGTTGTCATCGGTGCAAGCAATAAAAATTGCTCTCTAATTATGCATGCTTATTAGTGTGGACAAAATAAGCTTTGTACGAACTTGTTATGGAAGCAATAAAAGCGACGGACTGCATAATAAAGGTCCATATACAAGGGGCGATATAAAGTGACGTTCTTTCGCATTAAGATTTTGTGTATCCAACCCTAAAAGCGCATGACAACCTCTGCTTCCCTCTGCGAAGGGCCTATCTTTTACTTTATGCAAGAGTCAAGGTGATCTTCACCTTTCCCTTTTTCATTTTATCCTTTGGCAAGCACTTTGTGTTAGGGTGATCCTTATATATATATATATATATCCAATTGGATGTACGTTAGCATGAACTATTATTGTTGACATCACCCAAAGGTGAATACGTTTGGAGGCAACATTATAAGCCCCAATCTTTCTCTGTGTCTGATTAAAACTTCATAACCACAAGTATTGTGTGAGTGTTAGCAATTGTAGAAGACTATATGATAGTTGAGTATGTGAAGTTTGCTAAATCAAAGCTCTGACATAGACTCTTCCTGAAAATAGGATGAATTGCAATTGTTTTGATGACTAAGAATGAAGTTCGCTATTTTTCAAGAAGTTTATGGTCTATGCTTCAACATGTGAATTGCTTGTTACTAGTTCGTGAAAAG
This sequence comes from Triticum aestivum, assembly GCF_018294505.1. Lineage (NCBI taxonomy): Eukaryota > Viridiplantae > Streptophyta > Magnoliopsida > Poales > Poaceae > Triticum > Triticum aestivum. The sequence continues at coordinate 465,722,235 of NC_057798.1, read as the reverse complement.
TTTTATGAGATGAACTACTGTTATGACATATTATCATGCTAGAAAAGGTGATTGAAATTATCATTGATCAAACTTGTGCACCTTCTAGCATTCACACTTCATAAATTCTTTCTTTTATCATTTACCTACTCGAGGACGAGTAGGAATTAAGCTTGGGGATGCTGATACGTCTCCAACGTATATATAATTTATGAAGCATTCATGCTATATTACTATGTGTTTTGAATGATTATGGGCTTTATTATACACTTTTATATTACTTTTGGGACTAACCTATTAACCGGAGGCCCAACCAATATTGTTGTTTTATTGCCTGTTTCAGTATTTCGAAGAAAAGGAATATCAAACGGAGTCCAAACGGAATGAAACCTTTGACAGCGTTATTTTTGGGAAGAATATCACCCAGGAGACTTCGAGTTCACGTCAGAAGAGCCTCGAGGAGGCCACGAGATAGGAGGGCGCCCCCCTCCCCCTACTGGGCGCGCCCCCTGTCTCGTGGGCCCCTCGAGCACCCCCCGACCGACTTCTTTCACCTATACCACGTACCCTAAAAACATCCACGGAGAAGATAGATCGGGAGTTCCACCGCCGCAAGCCTCTGTAGCCACCAAAGACCTCTCGGGAGCCCTTCCCGGCACCCTGCCGGAGGGGGGATCCTTCACCGGTGGCCATCTTCATCATCCCGGCGCTATCCATGATGAGGAGGGAGTAGTTCACCCTCGAGGCTGAGGGTATGTACCAGTAGCTATGTGTTTGATCTCTCTCTCTTGTGTTCTCTCTCGTGTTCCCTCTATGGCATGATCTTGATGTATCTCGAGCTTTGCTATTATAGTTGGATCTTATGATGTTTCTCCCCCTCTACTCTCTTGTGATGAATTGAGTTTCCCCTTTGAAGTTATCTTATCGGATTGAGTCTTTTATGAGAACACTTGATGTATGTCTTGCCGTGCTTATCTATGGTGACAATGGGATATCATGTGCCTCTTGATGTATGTTTTGGTGACCAACTTGCGGGTTCCGCCCATGAACCTATGCATAGGGGTTGGCGCACGTTCTTGACTCTCCGGTAGAAACTTTGGGGCACTCTTTGAAGTACTTTGTGTTGGTTGGATGAATCTGAGATTGTGTGATGCATATCATATAATCATGCCCACGGATACTTGAGGTGACAATGGAGTATCTAGGTGACATTAGGGTTTTGGTTGATTTGTGTCTTAAGGTGTTATTCTAGTACGAACTCTTTAATAGATCGATCCGAAAGAATAACTTTGAGGTGGTTTCGTACCCTACCATAATCTCTATGTTTGTTCTCCGCTATTAGTGGCTTTCGAGTGACTCTTTGTTGCATGTTGAGGGCTTGTTATATGGTCTATCTATGTTATTATTGTTGAGAGAACTTTCACTAGCGAAAGTATGAACCCTAGGCCTTGTTTCCTATCATTGCAATACCATTTACGCTCACTTTTATCGCTTGCTACCTTGCTGTTTTTATTATTTCAGATTACAAAAACCTATTTCTACCATCCATATTGCACTTGTATCACCATCTCTTCGCCGAACTAGTGCACCTATACAAATTACCATTGTATTGGGTGTGTTGGGGACACAAGAGACTCTTTGTTATTTGGTTGCAGGGTTGTTTGAGAGAGACCATCTTCATCCTACGCCTCCTACGGATTGATAAACCTTAGGTCATCTACTTGAGGGAAATTTGCTACTGTCCTACAAACCTGTGCACTTGCAGGCCCAACAACATCTACAAGAAGAAGGTTGTGTAGTAGACATCATTCATGTTATTTTATTAGTTTGTAGGTGGGCAGGCGGCAAAAAACAAGGGAAACGCGCAAGGTTCCTTGCAGACGCTCCACCACGATGTTTCTTGCTCCTTCTCGGTCGTCGGGAATCTATGTTCTTTAACTCTCTTTTTTACGTGAGCTTTGTTCATCCTTTTGCCAACACGCGAGACATCTAGCATTAAGGTGCATGTGTCATGCAAGAAAATGGAGATAACCAGATAAGGAGTGCGTAAGTGGTCGTGCACTTCGATGGCACCTACTACGCAATATTTTTTCTCCTCGATGGCACGTGAATAGTGCATGTACTCAATGACGGAGCACGGGATGGTAGCCATGACATGGTCAGCCCTTTTTTGGAGAGAGTATGTACTAAATAACTTTGTGTCCCGTCAACTCGCAGAACAGCAAGAAGCTTGCTTACTACGCCTTCTCCCTATCCAACGCGTGCGTGGTGGCTCGCAGCACGAGGAGAAACTTTTGCTTACAAGCGGTGGACGTGCAGCAGTTCAATTGGTGCCAGATTACCAGAAGTACTACTGTAGAACCATTGGCTTCCGGAAGAGGCAAAGAGCCAAGTGCAAGGTCACCTACTAAGCTTAGGCTAGGCGTAGTGGGAGTAACATAAGTAGGGGTACCTCCTTCTTTTATTCTAGAAACAACCACACGCGAATATTGGACTGTAGCAGCACAACAACTGAATCAAAAATCGAAACCAACCAATGAACTACTACTACTGGTGAGTGTTTGCTAGTACATATCATGTACTCCGCCTGTCCATGTATATAGGGCCTAATGTGTTTTCTGAGACTAACTTTGGCCCTATTTGGATCCATAGGTTAGAGTTAGTTTGAGCTAGTTGGGGCTCAAATAGCCCTAAAGTATCCAAGCATGAGGGTTAAATTGGAGCAAGTTTCACCGAACCCACCAAAAAAAACTATCCCACCCAAGAGTTGCTAATTGGAGATACTTCTCATTGGGCCCACTGAAAATTCACTTTTCTCTCTCCATCAAGTGCATTTATTGTCAAGCTAACCCTTTCACCCAAACACCTCTTTGGCTACAATTAGTTCAGGGTTAGTCATGAGTTAGTCTAACCTATAGCTAAGTTAGAGTATCCAAACAGGAGCAGTATAGGATACGCAAGTTGCTCAAAGCATACAATCAAATTCATACATGAAAGGATCTTTTTTTAACGAAATGTGAAAGGATCTTCAAATGATATAATTTTCAAATTATATAAAATCTTATCAATAGTCAAAGGCATCCTCGAAGAATACATTAGGCCCTATATAAAATCTTATCAATAGTCAAAACCAAGTGTTCTAAACGAGTTCAAAACGAGAAACTGGACCCACTCACGGCGCGGCACGCTTGTCTCGTTTGGTCCGTTGGTCAAAGCGCTTCCTCTTCTTGGCATAACAATAGAGTACAATATTTTTTTAGAATGCTCTTCGCATGTCGCTAACACGTGATGAGTTAACTGACCTCAATAGACGGCAAAATCGCTAGCCCACTGCACTTTGAGAGAGATGAGGAGCGAGAAGCGATACGGGCTGCTGGATTACTAGAGCTAGGTGTTGCACGGAAGCCAAGAAATATGGTGATAGCGTGGGTTAGCCATGTAGTATGATGTAACTACACTGGGCTGCCGTGTTTCGTACTCTTCCAATCCACTGTGGAGATGATTGGTTGATTTTATATCGCTGAATAATATAAAATATTCCACCACGAGGTTCCTTGCTCCTTCTCGGTCGTCGGGAATCTATGTTCTTCCACTCTTTTTTTTGATGTGAGCTTTGTTCATCCTTTTGCCAACACGCGAGACATCTAGCATCAAGGTGCACGTGTCATGCAAGAAAATGGAGATAATCAGTGCATAAGTGAGTCGTGCACTTCGATGGCACCTACTACGCAATATTTTTTCTCCTCGATGGCACGTGAATAGTGCATGTACTCAACGACGGAGCACGAGATGGTAGCCATGACATGGTCAGCCCTTTTTTGGAGAGAGTACGTACTAAATAAATTTGATGTGTCTCGTCAACTCACAGAACGACGAGAAGCTTGCTTACTATGCCTTCTCCCTCGCCAACGTGTGCGCGGTGGCTCGCAGCACAAGGAGAAACTTCTGCTTACAAGTCGTCTACCCACCTACAGAACCGCCTCGCCCTGGCCAATTCCTCTCCAAACACCTAAGGAGGCGGTTGAACCGAACAAGTCTAACTTGCTCCAATTTAACCCTCATGTTTGGATACTTTAGGGCTATTTGAGCCCCAACTAGCTCAAACTAACTCTAACCCATGGATCCAAACAGGGCCAAAGTTAGTCTCGGAAAATGCATTAAGCCCTATATACATGGACATATGGAGTACACGATACATACTAGCAAATGCTCACCATTGATAGTACTCGTTCATTGGTTGGTTTCGATTTTTGATTCAGTTGTTGTGCTGCTACCGCCAATATTCGTGTGTGGTTGTTTCTAGAGTAAAAAAAAGAAGGTACTAGTACTTACTGTGGGAAAGGTGAAGTGATGGTTGCTTCGCCCAAGCAACTTATTACTCTAGGAATATGGAAGTACCAGTGGATTCAAGGAACAGAGAAATGATGGTTGCTTCGTCCGAGCAACTTACTATGGCAAAGGTGGGGCTCTGTGATTTGACTGCTCACTAGTCATTACTACTGCGGCACAACGACCTGGGTGAATCTTTGCCTACAGTTGTGCACTCAATATTGCTGCATGGCAGGTGGAGTCGGATGAAGGATGTCCCACATGTCGTCAAAACAAAGTTGAATTGTTTCTAGCATTGCTATCAATCCTTCAGGATTTGTTTATATGTACACATAATTTTAATAAAATTTTACTGTGATGCTATGAAGGTTTCAACTTTGGTTCCTCTAGGGAAAAAAGGTTTCAACTTAGGATTCATGTCTCTTGCCTCAAGATTATCTCATTACAACATTCCATCAAATACAAATGAAACTACCATGGCTGCTAATGCATCTCAATGGTTCGCAGATCAGCGCCAATATTCACATCACAACTGAAGACAAAGTTGTGAGAAGGTGTACAAATAAAGAAAATATATAATTGATCGATGTTGTTCGTAGGCATGGCTCCATTTCCTTGGCACAATGTTCATTGCTTGGCAGCTAGTTTCATCCAGCTCTGTAGCCAAAAAGAGGTGTATGGAGGACACCACAATCCGGTCATTTTGTGCAGCTCCATTAAAATCGAGCGGACCATCCCTATTTGCAAAGATATCCAGTCAGTATGATTACAATAATAGTGGAACTAGATAATGAAACATAACACACACAAATAGAAGCCAATCACCTCTACAATCTCTCTTTAGGACTAACTACTTGTTGGAGAAGATTAGGCATGGAGTTGGATGAGGAGGATAGCAAAACCAATCTCCCTTTCTGCAGTCCCACAGAAATGTAAAAACGTTGCCCGTGTGACATTTTGGCGGAACTGCACAAAACACTCTTCAGAAAAAAGTGATTTGTGCAGTTCCGCCAAAAGGTCGCAATAACAACAAGGTGAAAATGGATAGCCCTTTTGCAAAAGGAGGTAGAAAGGAAACAATTACTGCCCAATAACACGAGTTGAAGACACATACGCCGACAAAAAAGAAGCATATTCCATGTAATAAGGGAAAGATAGTACATGGTGGTTTATCAAAAATGGTTTGAGGACGAGATTGCAAGATGGAAAGTATGCCGGCCGTGTAACGTTTTAGGCAAACAACTAAAGAAGATCCACATGCAGCAACGTGGGAAGATGGGCAATGGATCAAGGCCGGAGGAAGCTGTACCTGAGGGTCGTCAGGGTGTTACTAGGAGGGCGCTGGCGGCCGGGATCTGCCCATACTGCGGCAGCGAGCAAGTGGTGAAGGCCCTACCGCGTCGGAGATTGGTCAGAGAGAACGGCAGGTACCGTAGATCGGGACGTGCTACCTCAACACCATCGAACGGAGAAACGATGCACATCCTCCCTTTCCACCAGCGGACGGGATGCGGCTGGATCACTAGCCAACGCTGAGAGAGAGGCCACCGCCGCCTTGTGTGAGATGGTGTGACGAGAGACAAACCCATTTTTCCATTTTCCCTATGGCAATCGTTTTATGTTTTGTACGTGCCATTGAGGAATATATAACTTTATTTAATACTAACACGTCAAGTCGAACTTTGTTCCGTCTAGGCGTGGTACCCGAACCTCCTTCGAGTAAACAACCGCTACACGTGTCAAATTATCACGTGAGTTGCCTTTTCATACAGAAACGAACTCCACCGTGTACCCGTGCGGGTGTGGCCGGGAACGAGATGTGAGTATGTGTGTCCTGCGTGCACCTCTTCTTTAGGTGCAGGTACGTTCGTGGGTGGGTGTGAGAGAGATGGTTTGTGTGAAACAGAGGCAATGTGTCGATGATATCTCAAACAAAAAAAACGTAACATATGCAATGTGTGTGAAACGGAGTCATGGACGTGAGATATCGATAGAATTGAAAAAATGGATGAAGTGTGTGGCTGCGCGATCGATAAAGAGTGCCATCGAATTTGTGTTTGCCCAGGTCAAAGACACAGGGCGGCTGGCCTACTGGAATTTGAGAGGGCAGAGGTGCAGTTTTTCTCTGTGGCATGGATACCTATCTACAAAGTTTGACTATCAGTGTGTGTGGGGGGGAGGGGGTAGAGACCGATCAACTAGTGTATGTGTGGGGAAGGAGAGAGACCTAGCTATGTATTGAGGGAGATCGATCGGCATCCATGGATATGTGTAGTAGAGGAATAAGGCTGGGAGAAAGACAAAGGTAGAGTGTCGGAGGGTTGGTGGTGGAGTGGCGTCTCACAAATGGTGGGAGAGGCCTGCTGGACAAACGGAGGGTACGAGTGCAATATCAATAAGAGAGGGCAGGGGATGTCTGTTTGTCTATGTAATACGTCTCCAACGTATCTATAATTTATGAAGCATTCATGCTATTTTATTATTTGTTTTGAATGATTATGGGCTTTATTATACACTTTTATATTACTTTTGGGACTAACCTATTAACCGGAGGCCCAGCCCATATTGTTGTTTTATTGCCTGTTTCAGTATTTTGAAGAAAAGGAATATCAAACGGAATCCAAACGGAATGAAACCTTCGGGAGCGTTACTTTTGGAACGGATATGATCCAGGAGACTTGGAGTTGAAGTAAAGGAAGCTTTGAGGTGGCCACGAGGGTGGGGCGCGCCCACCCCCCCCCCCCCCACCCCCCTGGGCACGCCCCTGTCTCATGGGTCCCTCGAGGCTCCCCTGACCGACTTCTTTCGCCTATATATTCCCATATACCCTCAAATCATCGGAGAACAAGATAGATCAGGAGCTTTGCTGCCGCAAGCCTCTGTAGCCACCAAACACCTCTCGGGAGCCCATTCCGGCACCATGCAGGAGGGGGGATCCCTCATCGGTGGCCATCTTCATCACCCCGGCGCTATCCATGACGAGGAGGGAGTAGTTCACCCTCGGAGCTGAGGGTATGTACCAGTAGCTATGTGTTTGATCTCTCTCTCTCTCTCTCATGTTCTTGAGGTGATACGATCTTGATGTATCACGAGCTTTGCTATTATAGTTGGATCTTATGACGTTTCTGTTGGGGAACGTTGCAAAAAATAAAAAAATTCTACGCTTCACCAAGATCAATCTATGGAGTCATCTAGCAACGAGAGAGAGGAGTGCATCTACATACCCTTGTAGATCGCGAGCGGAAGCGTTCAAGAGAACGGGGTTGAGGGAGTCGTACTCGTCGTGATCCAAATCACCGAAGATCCTAGTGCCGAACGGACAGCATCTCCGCATTCAACACACGTACGGTTGGGGAAGACGTCTCCTCCTTCTTGATCCAGCAAGGGGTAAGCAGAGGTTGATGGAGATCCAGCAGCACGACGGTGTGGTGGTGGAAGTAGCGGCGATCTCGACAGGGCTTCGCCAAGCTCAGCGAGAGGGAGAGGTGGTACGGGGGGAGAGGGAGGCGCCAGGGACTAGGGGTGTGGTTGCCCTCCCTCCCCCCTCTTTATATAGGGGCTCTAGGGGGTGCGCCGGCCCCTAGAGATCCCATCTCAAGCGGGGCGGCGGCCAAGGGGGGGGGGACTTGCCCCCCCCCCCAAGCCAAGTGGGGCGCCCCCCACCCCTAGGGTTTCCAACCCTAGGCGCAGGGGGAGGCCCAAGGGGGGCACACTAGCCACCAGGGGCTGGTTCCCTTGCCTCTTCAGCCCATGGGGCCCTCCGGGATAGGTGGCCCCACCCGGTGGACCCCCGGGACCCTTCCGGTGGTCCCGGTACAATACCGGTGACCCTCGAAACTTTCCCGGTGGCCGAAACTGGACTTCCTATATACAATTCTTCACCTCCGGACCATTCCGGAACTCCTCGTGACGTCCGGAATCTCATCTGGGACTCCGAACAACTTTCAGGTTACCACATACTAATATCTCTACAACCCTAGCATCACCGAACCTTAAGTGTGTAGACCCTACGGGTTCGGGAATCACGCAGAGATGACCGAGACAGCTCTCCGGCCAATAACCAACAGCGGTATCTGGATACCCATGTTGGCTCCCACATGTTCCACGATGATCTCATCGGATGAATCACAATGTCAAGGATTCAAGTAATCCCGTATACAATTCCCTTTGTCAATCGGTACGTTACTTGCCCGAGATTCGATCGTCGGTATCCCAATACCTCGTTCAATCTCGTTACCGGCAAGTCACTTTACTCGTACCGTAAAGCATGATCCCGTGACCAACCACTTGGTCACTTTGAGCTCATTATGATGATGCATTACCGAGTGGACCCAGAGATACCTCTCCGTCATACGGAGTGACAAATCCCAGTCTCGATCCGTGTCAACCGAAGAGATACTTTCGGGGATACCTGTAGTATACCTTTATGGTCACCCAGTTACGTTGTGACGTTTGGTACACCCAAAGCACTCCTATGGTATCCGAGAGTTACACGATCTCATGGTCTAAGGAAATGATACTTGACATTGGAAAAACTCTAGCAAACTAACTACACGATCTTGTGCTATGCTTAGGATTGCGTCTTGTCCATCACATCATTCTCCTAATGATGTGATCCCGTTATCAATGACATCCAATGTCCATACTCAGGAAACCATGACTATCTGTTGATCAACGAGCTAGTCAACTAGAGGCTCACTAGGGACATGTTGTGGTCTATGTATTCACACATGTATTACGATTTCCGGATAACACAATTATAGCATGAATATTAGACAATTATCATGAATAAGGAAATATAATAATAATCATTTTATTATTGCCTCTAGGGCATATTTCCAACAATTTCTCCCCCCTCTACTCTCTTGTAATGGATTGAGTTTTCCCTTTGAAGTTATCTTGTTGGGTTGAGTCTTTAATGATTTGAGAACACTTGATGTATGTCTTGTCGTGCTTATCTGTGGTGACAATGGGATATCACGTGATCCACTTGATGTATGTTTTGGTGATCAACTTGCGGGTTCTGCCCATGAACCTATGCATAGGGGTTGACACACTTTTTCGTCTTGACTCTCCAGTAGAAACTTTGGGGCACTCTTTGAAGTACTTTGTGTTGGTTGAATAGATGAATCTGAGATTGTCTGATGCATATAGTATAATCATGCCCACAAATACTTGAGGTGACAATGGAGTATCTAGGTGACATTAGGGTTTTGGTTGATTTGTGTCTTAAGGTGTTATTCTAGTATGAACTCTATGATAGATTGAACGGAAAGAATAGCTTCATGTTATTTTACTACGGACTCTTGAATAGATAGAACAGAAAGGATAACTTTGAGGTGGTTTCGTACCCTACCATAATCTCTTTGTTTGTTCTCTGCTATTAGTGGCTTTGGAGTGACTCTTTGTTGCATGTTGAGGGATAGTTATATGATCCAAGTATGTTATTACTGTTGAGAGAACTTGCACTAGTGAAAGTATGAACCCTATGCCTTGTTTCCTAGCATTGTTATTAGTATGAATTCCTTGAATATCCATGATGCTAATGATATGCAAAGCCACAAGCTTGGGGATGCTATGTTTGATGAAGATGATATGTTTAGTCCCCCAAGTTTTGATGAGTATATTTATTATGATGAAAGCATGCCTCCTGTTTATGATGATTATATTGATGAAAGTGGGTTTGGAAGAGTGTCAACTTATGGAAGTAATGATCCCACTATTTTGGAGGATGTTGAATATTATTGTGATAATTATGAAAGTGGATTTGGAGAGGTCATGACTTTATTTAGTGATGAATCCACTATTTCGGAAGAGGTTCCAACTGATTATGAGAACAAAGTTGTTGTCTATGATGATTATTGTGATGACTTGTATGCTATTAATAATAATGATAGCCATGAAACTTGTCATCATGATTTTAGTTTTCAATTGGATTATGCCTCACATGATGATTATTTTGTTTAGTTTGCTCCCACTACTATTCATGAGAAGAATTGTGCTTATGTGGAGAGTAGTAAAGTTTCTATGCAAGTATATCATGAAAAGAATGCCTTAGGTGCTGGTTATATTGTTGAATTCATTCATGATGCTACTGAACATTATTATGAGGGAGGAACATATGCTTGTAGGAATTGCAATAATATCAAGTTTCCTCTATGTGTTGAAAATCTTGAAGCTATGCTTGTTTTACTTCCTATGCTAGTTGATTATTATTCCCATAAGTTGTTTGCTAACAAAACCCCTATGCATAGGAAGTGGGTTAGGCTTAAATGTGCTAGTCATATGCTTCATGATGCTCCCGTTATGTTTCAATTCTTATCTTTTATATGAGCATCATTGTCATCATCATGCCTAGCTAGAAAGGCATTAAAGAAAAGTGCTTGTTGGGAGACAACCAAATATTTACCCCTACTGTTTTTGTGTGTTCACATGATTATTCTACTGTAGTAATAATGTTTTATAGCTTTGGTTTCAATAAAGTGCCAAGTAAGACCTTTAGGATAGCTTATGGTAATAGTTGTGTTGATCCTGCTGAAAATCAGAAACTTTTGCACCCAGTAAATTAGTTTTGTTAATTCAAAGAACGTTCTTTTGATCTGATTCTTTTTGATATGGATTAGTACACAAATGTCCGAGGACTTCCTAATTTGGTAGGATTTTTGGAGTTCCAGAAGTATACGTTTGATACAGATTACTACACATTGTTCTGTTTTTGACAGATTTTGTTTTTCGTGTGTTGTTTGCTTATTTTGATGCATCTATGGCTAGTATTAAGTGGTATGAACCATAGAGAAGTTGTAGTACAGTATATATTACACCAGTATGAATTTAGAATGAGTCATTACAGTACCGAAGTGGTGGTTTTATTTTCTTATACTAACAGAGCTTACGAGTTTTCTGTTGAGTTTTGTGTTGTGGAGTTTTCAAGTTTTGGGTAAAGATTCGATGGACTACGGAATAAGGAGTGGCAAGAGCCTAAGCTTGGGGATGCCCAAGGCACCCCAAGGTAATATTCAAAGACAACCAAGATCCTAAGCTTGGGGATGCCCCGGATGGCATCCCCTCTTTCGTCTTCGTCTATCGGTAACTTTACTTGGAGTTATATTTTTATTCACCACATGATATGTGTTTTGCTTGGAGCGTAATTTTATTTTGTTAGTATTTGCTTGCTGTTATTTAGAATAATGTTTTGCATCTATATTTTCAGTAAAAATGTCAAGGATAGCCTTTAGCATGCTTATTTTGCTAGTATACATGTTGCTGTTTGAAAACAGAAAGTTTACCGCTGTTGCAAAAATTCCCTAGAAAAGTCAGAGCATGATATAATGTTGAAACTTTTTGCATAATGAGCTCTGATAAATCTTCTACAATTTTCTCATAATTTTTGGAGTTAGGGAAGTATTGATACTCTTGCATTCTTTACAGATTGTACTGTTTTGGCAGATTGCTGTTATGTTTGCATTGTTTGCATATGTTTGCTTGTTTAATGATTCTATTTGAGGATAGGAGTATTAAATATGCAGAGGCATTTAGTATGCAATGTTGAATAATACTTTTAGTGATTTGTTACAGTAGAAAATGATAAGGTTTTGCATTGGTTTATACTAACTTATCTCACGAGTTCTTGTTGAGTTTTATGTGGATGAAGTTTTTGATAAAAATAGAAACCATGATATGAGAGGAATTAAGGAGACACCAAAGTTCAAGCTTGGGGATTCCCAAGGCACCCCAAGATAATATTTCAAGAAGTCTCAAGCATCTAAGCTTGGGGATGCCCCGTTAGGCATCCCACCTTTCTTCTTCAACAACTATCGGTTAGTATCGGTTGAGCCTAAGTTTTTGCTTCTTCACATGAGTTGTGCTATCCTTGCAATGTCTTTTTATTTTGTTTTGCTTGCTGTTTGAATACAATATCAAGATCTGAAATTCTTTAACGAGAGAGAGTCTTCACATAGTTACATAATTATTTAGCTACTCATTGATCTTCACTTATATCTTTTTGGAGTAGTTTGTCATTTACTCGTGTGCTTCACTTATATCCTATGAGTAAATGTTGAATGAATTGAATGTCATGAATCTGAAATTATATATGTTTCATTTTCTTATCCCATGGGGAGTAATGACTTCACATCTAAGAAGTAGAGGCTGTAAAATTATTGAAGGTTAGCAAGCATTGTATTGGTCATTTGAACAATTCATGAAAGAATATTGAAGGAAGAGAGGAACAATTCATGAAAGAATATTGAAGGAAGAGAGATTTCACATATAAATATACTATCCTAGACATCTTTTATAATTGTGAGCACTCATTAAGTATGACATGCTAAAGAGTTGATGTTAGACAAAGAATACAACGTAATGGGTTATGTTTTCTCACATCTCAGTTAAAGTATATTGTCATGGATCATTCAAACATGTTGAGCTTGCCTTTCCCCCTCATGCTAGCCAAAATTTCTTGCACCAAGTAGAGATACTATTTGTGCTTCCAAATATCCTTAAACCCAGTTTTCACCATGAGTGTCCAATATACCTACCTATGGATTAAGTAAGATCCTTCAAGTAAGTTGTCATTGGTGCAAGAAATAAAAATTGCTCTCTAAATATGTATAATCTATTAGTGTGAAGAAAATAAGTTTTATACGATCTTTTTATGGAAGCAATAAAAGCGACGGACTACATAATAAAGGTCCATATACAAATGGCAATATAAAGTGACGTTCTTTTGCATTAAGATTTTGTGCATCCCACCATAAAAGCACATGACAACCTCTGCTTCCCTCTGTGAAGGGCCTATCTTTTACTTTATGTCTTTTACTTTATGCAAGAGTCAAGGTGATCTTCACCTTTCCCTTTTTCATTTTATCCTTTGGCAAGCACCTCGTGTTGGAAAGATCCTGATATATATATCCAATTGGATGTAAGTTAGCATGAACTATTATTTTTGACATCACCCAAAGGTGAATACGTTGGGAGGCAACACTATAAGCCCCTATCTTTCTCAGTGTCCGATTAAAACTCCATAACCATTAGTATTGCGTGAGTGTTAGCAATTGTAGAAGACTATATGATAGTTGAGTATGTGGAGTTTGCTAAATCAAAGCTTTGACATAGACCCTTCCTGAAAGTAAGATGAATTGCAATTGTTTGATGACTGAGAATGAAGTTTGCTAGTTTTCAAGAAAGTTTATGGTATATGCTTTAAACATGTGAATAGCTTGTTACTAGTTCTTGAGAATTCTTATGAGATGAACTACTGTTATGACATATAATCATGCTAGAAAAGGTGATTGAAATTATCATTGATCAAACTTGTGCACCTTCTAGCATTAACACTTCATAATTTCTTTCTTTTATCATTTACCTACTCGAGGACAAGCGGGAATTAAGCTTGGGGATGTTGATACGTCTCCAACATATCTATAATTTATGAAGCATTCATGCTATTTTGTTATCTGTTTTGAATGATTACGGGCTTTATTATACACTTTTATATTACTTTTGGGACTAACCTATTAACCGGAGGCACATCCCATATTGCTGTTTTATTGCCTGTTTCAGTATTTCGAAGAAAAGGATTATCAAACGGAGTCCAAACGGAATGAAACCTTCGGGAGTGTTATTTTTGGAATGGATATGATCCAGGAGACTTCGAATTGAAGTAAAGGAAGCTTCGAGTTGGCCACGAGGGTGGGGGGCGCGCCAACCCCCCTGGGCACACCCCCCTATCTCGTGGGCCCCTCGAGGCTCCCCCGACCGACTTCTTTCGCCTATATATTCCCATATACCCTAAAAACATCAGAGAACAAGATAGATCGGAAGTTTCGCCGCTGTAAGCCTCTGTAGCCACTAAAAACCTCTTGGGAGCCTGTTCCGACACCCTGCCGGAGGGGGGATCCCTCACCGGTGGCCATCTTCATCATCTCGGCGCTATCCATGACGAGGAGGGAGTAGTTCACCCTTGGGGCTGAGGGTATGTACCAGTAGCTATGTGTTTGATCTCTCTCTCTCATGTTCTTGAGGTGATACGATCTTGATGTATCCCGAGCTTTGCTATTATAGTTGGATCTTATGATGTTTCTCCCCCCTCTACACTCTTGTAATGGATTGAGTTTTCCCTTTGAAGTTATCTTGTCGGATTGAGTCTTTAATGATTTGAGAACACTTGATGTATGTCTTGTCGTGCTTATCTGTGGTGACTGGGATATCACGTGATCCACTTGAAGTATGTTTTGGTGATCAACTTGCGGGTTCCGCCCATGAACCTATGCATAGGGGTTGGCACACGTTTTCGTCTTGACTCTCCGGTAGAAACTTTGGGGCACTCTTTGAAGTACTTTGTGTTGGTTGAATAGATGAATCTGAGATTGTGTGATGCATATCGTATAATCATGCCCATGGATACTTGATGTGACAATGGAGTATCTAGGTGACATTAGGGTTTTGGTTGATTTGTGTCTTAAGGTGTTATTCTAGTATGAACTCTATGATAGATTGAACAGAAAGAATAGCTTCATGTTATTTTACTACGGACTCTTGAATAGATAGAACAGAAAGGATAACTTTGAGGTGGTTCCGTACCCTACCATAATCTCTTCGTTTGTTCTCCACTATTAGTGGCTTTGGAGTGACTCTTTGTTGCATGTTGAGGGATAGTTATATGATCCAAGTATGTTATTATTGTTGAGAGAACTTGCCCTAGTGAAAGTATGAACCCTATGCCTTGTTTCCTAGCATTGCAATATCGTTTGTGCTCACTTTTATCATTAGTTACCTTGCTGTTTTTATATTTTCAGATTACAAAAACATATATCTACTATCCATATTGCACTTGTATCACCATCTCTTCGCCGAACTAGTGCACCTATACAATTTACCATTGTATTGGGTGTGTTGGGGACACAAGAGACTCTTTGTTATTTGGTTGCAGGGTTGTTTGAGAGAGACCATCTTCATCCTACGCCTCCCACGGATTGATAAACCTTAGGTCATCCACTTGAGGGAAATTTGCCACTGTCCTACAAACCTCTGCACTTGGAGGCTCAACAACGTCTACAAGAAGAAGGTTGCATAGTAGACATCACTATGCACGTGCGTGTGAGAGACGGGTCGGGAGTGTCACGCCCAATATGCGATACTATCCTAAAGAGACTCAAAGGTCCCACCAAGGATAGAACCGCATATTGAAACGCTTTTGCAAGGTGGATATCATTACATCAACATTACATAATAGATGGGGATACATACAAAAGGCATACAATGCCCCACAAATACAACATCATCATACATAAGATCAACATCCGACTATGGATGAAACACAAACAGAAACTCAAATGACATCCACCCTGCTAGCCCAGGCTGTCGACCTGGAACCTATCCCCTGATCGAAGAAGAAGCAGAAGAAGAACTCCAAAACAAGCAAACATCGCTCTCGCGTCATGATCATCGCATAACCTGTACCTGCAACTGTTGTTGTAGTAATCTGTGAGCCACGAGGACTCAGCAATCCCATTACCATGGGTATCAAGACTATCAAAGCTTAAAGGGAAAGGAAGGGGTAAAGTGGTGAGGCTGCAGCAGCGACTAAGCATGATATGGTGGCTAACATATGCAAATAAGAGCAAGAAGAGAGCAAAAGGAACGGTCGTGAAGCTAGCAATGATCAAGAAGTGATCCTGAACTCCTACTTACGTCAAACATAACCCAAAGACCGTGTTCACTTCCCGGACTCCGCCGAAAAGAGACCATCACGGCTACACACGCGGTTGATGCATTTTAATTCGGATCTGGTGTCAAGTTATCTACAACCGGACATTAACAAATTCCCATCTGCCTATAACCGCAGGCACGGCTTTCGAAAGATTATACCCTGCAGGGGTGTCCCAACTTAGCCCATGATAAGCTCTCGCGATCAACGAAGGATATACCTTCTCCCAGGAAGACCCGATCAGACTCGGAATCCCGGTTTACAAGACATTTCGACAATGGTAAAACAAGACCAGCAAGACCGCCCGGATGTGCCAATAAATCCCGATAGGAGCTGCACATATCTCATTCTCAGGGCACACCGGATAAGCTAAGCGTACAGGAACTGACGTAATCCAAGTTGCCAAGGAATGGTCCCGCACGGTGCTCTAGTTTGGACCAACACTCGGAGGAGCACTGGCCCGGGGGGTAAAATAAAGATGACCCTCGAGAGCGTGACTCCCAAGGGAAAAAGGGCTAGGTGAGGCAAATGGTAAAACCAAGGTTGGGCCTTGCTGGAGGAGTTTTATTCAAAGCGAACTGTCAAGGGGGTCCCATAAATCACCCAACCGCATAAGGAACGCAAAATCCGGGAACATAACACCGGTATGATGGAAACTAGGGCGGCAAGAGTGGAACAAAACACCAGGCATAAGGCTGAGCCTTCCACCCTTTACCAAGTATATAGATGCATTAATAATATAAGAGATATTGTGATATCCCAACCAAAAATCCTATCCACCATGGAGAAATCTTCAACTTCACCTGCAACTAACAATGCTATAAGAGGGGCTGAGCAAAGCGGTAACATAGCCAAACAATGGTGTGCTAGGAAGGGTGTCAAAGGTTAGAGGTTCATGGCAATTTGGGAGGCTTGAAGAGTAAATGATAGGTAGCATGGCATAGCGATAGAACGAAGCAACTAGCATAGCAATGATAGTAGTGAGATCCAGGGTGACGGTCATCTTGCCTGAAATCCCGCTAGGAAGAAGCACGAGTCCATGAAGAAGACGAACGGATGAAGTCGAACCAAGCGTAGACGAACGAATCCTCACGATCGCAATGAAACGGGAACTATCGAGAAGAAGCACACAACATAGTAAACACACCACACATAAACAAGACATGATGCACATACAAGCATGATGCATGACAAGACTACATGAAGCTACTCATGGCAAGAGATGATGCATACATGAGCAACACATCAAAGCAAGTTTAAATGAGGCCGGAACAACATATAATAAATCCGGTAAGTCCTCATATGCAACTTTCGAAGTTGGTCTAGATCTGAATAAACCTTATGTTCAAGTTGTTAAACAGCAAGTTAAGATGCACAAAGGTGATCTACATGAGATTCTAGTCAAGTTACATATAAAGTTCATTTAGTTCGGGGCTGCGGCCTAGAAGATATGAGCAAAACGAGTTAAACATGGCATTGACGCAAAATGCATTCAAACATCAAGCAAACACACCAAAACAAGTATGTAACATGATAATATGAAGCTACATGCAAAATCAAGCAAGTTTCATATAGAGCACACTCAAAACGGAGCAACGGTTCAACACACACACATGAAACAAGTTATAGCAACAATCTGTCCAAAACAGCAACTAGGCATATTGTAAGCATCAAAACAATATGCTACAGCACCTCAACATAAAAACAAAGGCATGGAATGAATCTACTTAATGCATAGATCAAAAGTCCTTTACTGACCATGAGCCAAAAAGGATCAGAAGATATGATGGTACCCATGTAAACATAGCAAGTTAAATGACAGATTCATACATGGCAGGAACAACAATAAGTAGGCATGTTGGTGAGCTTGTACCACTCACCACAGAGCAATACATGGCATGGCAAGGCAACCAACAGTAAGAATACATGTTTATGAAACTAAGCATGGCAAGAGCAAATTCATAGGGTACATGCAACACTAACAACAATCATGGCAACAACTAAACTTAATGTTAACAGGCTGACAGCAACATTATTTAGCAACTTTGGAGCAAGATTACAACAAGCTACAGTAGGCTATAATTGCAACCAGGGGCATGTATGGATAAAGCATAACATGTAGAACAAAACACCCTTAGTGAACATCTCCAGATTATGCATAGAATGACTTGTAGAAGCAGGTTTACATAGCATCACAAAATAACAGATTCAGCCTAGCAAAACAATAACAGCAAGTACCCTACTTAACAAGCTCGATTCACTCACCACAAGTCATTGCATGACAAGATAAGCATAGCATCAGCAAGAAGGCATGTTCATGAAACAAACCAAGGCAAGAACAAGTTCATAGCATGCAAGGATCAACTACAACAACCTTGGCAAAATTGAATAACAGGTAAACAATCTACCAGGAAATATTTTGGAGCAAAAGTAGAGCACGAAAATGACATGCTAGACTACTCCATAATTGCAACCAGGGGCATGAATGGCTAGAGGATAACCATATGTTCAAAACATCCTTATTGAAGTATCTCAAAATATGCATGGATCTCTCTGTAGCATCAAGTTTACATGGCATCAAAATAACAGCAGAACAGGGACTAAAATCAGCAACATCACGAAGCCTAGTTTGCATCCTTGTGCTAGTCACCATATTGATAGCAAAAAATACATGGCATACACTCCTGTAAATATGGCATGACGTAGCACAAAACACATGTAGACATCAACCTCATAGGATACACACATCAAACATGGCAAAAATGACAAATGAGCAAGTTCTGTTAACAGACAACAGACAACATCATATAGCACTCTTCCAACGATAATTCAGGCATCAAGATGAGCTCAAATGAACATGATGCAATGGAATGAAATGAAGTACTCGTTAAGGCGAACAATTTGACATATTACACGCACAAAACCGAGCCACGTATGCGGAGTTATAATGTGATGAACAAGGCATGATAATGTAAATAATTTCGGGACTTAGTGGAAATCGAGGTCAACCTTCGGGCTTGCACGGAAAACGATGATGGCCGGAGTTCGCCGGAGATGTGGCCGGGGAGGAGGGAGATGGCGGAGTAGGGCGGATCCCGGCGTGGGACGGCGCGGGGAGGCGGAGGCCGGCGAGCAGGGCGAGGGTCGGACCGGTGGCCGGACGGCGCGGGGCGGCGGCTGGCGGCGGCGCACCGGCGCGTCGCGGAGGCGGCGACCGGGGGCCGAGGACGACGGGGCGCGAGTCGCGGCGGCAGAGCCAGGCGCTTGGGCGCGCGCGGAGGCGCCCGACGGCGGGGTCGCCGGCGGAGGGCGGCGGAGGGCGGTTCCGGCGAACCCGGGCGGCGACGGCGGTTCCGACGAGGCGGGGCAGTGGCGGCAGCGGCCGGGCAGGGAGCCGGGTGCGGGTGGGCAGACGGGCCAGGCGGCGGCGGCGCGCGGGCTAGCGCGGGCCTGCTTCGGGCCCCGCGGGCCGTGGCGGTGGGAGGCACGACAGGATAGGTGGCGCTCTCTGATTGGCTGGGCGCGCACGGGGTGGACACGTCCGGCGGCAGGAGGAGGAAGAGGCTAGGGTTTCATCTGCGGAAAATCCGGGGAGGAGGACCTATATATAGTTTCTGGGAGCTAGGAGAGTCCAAATGAGGAGCGGTTTTCGCCCACACGATCGTGATCGAACGACCGAGAGCATGGAGGGGGTTTGGATGGATTTTGGGCCAGTTTGGAGGGGGTTTTGGGCTGCAAACAAAAGAGGCTTTTACGGTTACCCGGTTAACCGTTGGAGTATCAAACGACCTCCAAATGGCACGAAACTTGACAGGCGGTCTACCGGTGCTATACCAAGGCCGCTTGGCAAGACTCGGTCCATTCCGAGAACGTTTAACACCCGCTCACAATGAGAGACAAAAGGGGGACGCCGGAGGGCATAGGAGTGCCGGATTGCAAAACGGACAACGGGGAAAATGCTCAGATGCATGAGACGAACACGTATGCAAAATGAGATGCACATGATGACATGGAAAAATGCAACACGCAAGCAAATGACATGGCAACGATGGCGAATAACTGGCGGACACCTGGCGCAACGAATCCGGGGCGTTACAGGGAGGTATGCAAGGATGATGGAGACGATATGCTTGTGGTAAGCTTACGTAACTACATAGGAAGATCAACCGTTGTGTGCCCGAGAAAGGGAGAGACATAACTAGCAAGGTAAGTGTATCGCTGCGTGGGGAAAACGAATTATAGTCGACCTGGCTATATGTAGGGAGATCGGTACATATACATGCATGCATGTGTTAGAAGCAAATAAGGTCCGGAGAGACAGACAAGGGGAGAGGGGTGCGGCTAGGAAGTGGTGCGAGAGGCCTACTATGTCGAGGGGGAGAAGTGTGCGAGTATGATATCAATGAAAAGAGGGGCGGGAGTGTGCAGCTGCGTGGAACCGTATTGGACATAGGGGGGCATGGACGGTGAGAAGATAAGAGGGGAAATATATATGTGTTTGTGGTAGGCACACTTGGCTAGAGAGGTATATCGACCGGTGTGTGCCGAAAAGAAGGAACCGGGGGCTACACTCACTGCGGGTGAACGACCTAAAGAGAAATAACAAACGTGCACGATGGAGGGGAGGCTGAGGGGGTGAGAGGGGGGCGGGCGTGTGCATGCACGATAGGAAGTTAGCGCTAGCTAGCTACAAATAGAAGAGGATCGTGAAGGTGTAAAAGACGAACAAAGATCATAATTCAGTGTAAAAAGTGGATACAGATACTTGAAGAAGATATCATAATGTAGAACATTGATTATAATTTGGGCTAATGTGTGGCTTTTGCAGCTCAGGGCTAAATACTTGTCATAATGTAGGGGGCGGGGCACTATACTTTGTGTGATAAACATGGTGTACGTATGGAATATGGTTTAGATTATGAATATATAGTTAGTACATCAAATGTACTATTATTTGGAATCAACATCGAGTGTATTCAAAAAATAGAATTCGAGTTCATATAGTACACATAGTTCATATCTATCTCTATAGTAATCATGCGGTGTGTTATTAAGGTAATACACGAATGATGGTTGAAGTTGGCAACAATCATGATTGTAGATTCTTATTGAAATAGAGAAATCAGTTCAAATTGCAGCGGTAGTACATACATTTGGAATGCACTAAAATGTTGGTATGAGTAGGTTACATGCATTATACAGCTAGTGAAAAAATTTAATTGGACATAACATGGATTCATACTCCCTCCTTCCATCTATATAGGGCGTAATGTGTTTTTTAAGACCGCCTTTGACTATTGACAAGATTAATAGTACATGACATGCACAGTGTGAAAAGTATATCATTGAAAGCTCCTTTCACACACAAATTTAACGGTGTGCTTTGTGTAAGTTGCATGTCATATATTATTGCTCTAATATTTGGTCAAAGTTAGCATCAAAAAACGCATTAGGCCCTATATAGATGGAAGGAGGGAGTAGTTTTGAATAGCATTTGTATAGTAAAACGGGACAAGACTCTCTCTTTGTGTGGTGTGAATAGTTTTATTTTTTTAATTTCTTTTTGCTTGAGGGAAGTGCGAATTGATTTGGTACGTACAAGTACAATATTACATGTTAGTCTTGTCCATAAAATTCAACATGTGCCTTGTTATATCCCGAAAATTCACATATCGTGCTCCCAAAACTGGCCCCTTCACAACCCGCGCCTTGCTATCCCGAAATTACAACGCGCGCGAAAACTCCCACCAGCTGCCAAATCCCGACACGTGAAATCCCCCTTCTAACCCTGATCCGAAAGGGCCGCTTGTTAAATCGGTGGGGCTACTTTTGTAACACACCCTACATTTTGGACAAGCGCGTCCCTAAGTCATGGTTCCCCCCTCCCATCGCCTCCTTTTCGCCATTCGAAATCCCAGGCCACCATAACCTCTCTGCTCCATCCGCGAAACCCCACCCTCCTCCGTCCACCACCTCACCGCTGCCCAGCCGGAGCCTCTTCCCCGACGACATCGTCCACCGCAACAGCTCGACGTCCCTCGTCCACCTCCCCGGATGAGGATCCATCGCCCATCTCGTCGTCCCGCCGGTTCAGCTACCCCGTCCTCCAGCTCCAATGAGCTGCTCCGATGATTGCCTCGTCTATCATGGTTGCTCCATCCCCACAGTGCCGCATTAACCTGCTCTACCGGAACCGCAACATCCTCACCGACTCCTCGGACGAAGCCGAGGCCTACTCAGCGCCACCAAAGAGATTGTACACTCGTCGCGTCGCACCTTCTCCTTAACTTGACCTCCCAGCACCGATGATGCTCCATCCCGCACCCCCATGGAGTAGCTACCTTGAAGCCGGCGTCGCAGGCGACATCTCCACGGCAGCTCTCCCCCAGTGCGAGGCCCCTTCGGTGACAGCGTCCATACCAGACGGATCTGCTGCTGCTGCTCCGGCTGTTGCTCGCTCGCGCTGCTGCTGCTGATCCGGCTCATGCTCGCTCGCTCGCTCGTGCTGCTACTCTCCCCCTCGCTTGTGCTACTGCTCTGCTCCGATTTAGCTACACTTCAGTCGACTGAATCGACTTTTGGGTCAGTCGATTTTCAGGGGGTGGGGGGCTCACCGAAGTTAAGGAAGAACCACCCGCAGCGGGGGGGGCTTGTCAGAGAGGTACCCCACTGTCTATCTTAGGGTTCAGGGTGGCGGCGTGGGGCTAGAGGGCTGGCCGGGGCGGCGGCGGACCGGCGGTGGGGAATTGTTTTGGGGCGGCGAGGCGGCGCGGGGGCCGGCGGTTCGGCCGGTGGTGGCTGGTGGCTCAGGGGGGTGCATGTTGACGATGAACTGCAGGCCCTCCCTAAACTACATGTCAAGTGCCTCTTTGCTACCACTGCATTCAGTTTTGATAGTAACATTCAGATTCCACAGTAAATTTCAGTTTCGATAGTTAAGTTCAGAGTCAACAGTTTTTACCTCATCTGTTGTAGTCAGGTGGTTTTTGGTGATGTAAATTTTGCATATATTTACATCATCTATTGGAGATGCTATTAGAATCCTACTTGAGATTAATGATGTCTGTCTTGTGCTTCTTCAGCCTTGACGTCTTACGGCTCACTAGAGCGGCTCCAACGACAGACGATCCATCACAACAGAGCAGTGCCCTGGACGCCGTCTACAGATTTCTTAGATCTTCCTCCACACCTCCGACAGCCACCTCTGCCTCAACTTCTTCAGTGACCAACCCAATGATGCTGAGGTCGACACGGCTACGGCAAAGAGGTTGTACACTTGTTGCATCACTTATTACTCTACATTCATGTCGATCTATTAGGGTTATTTTGGTTCAATGGAAAAACATAGCAATAGGGAATTTTCCTATGGCACTCTATTATTCAATTATTCATGCATTTTGTTGAAAGGAATGGAGCAAAACATCCACCTGGACCTACTTTCCAGAATCCTATGCATGAAAACAAGACCAAGTGCATTAGTGGCAGAATAACATCCAAACTGTACATGCTTTCATATGGTTTCACTTTATTTTGGCCATGTTTCTTTGCATTCCTCTCCTCTTCCAATTCCTGTGAACCAAACACCCAAGTTGACAGAAATCCTGTGTTTACAAATGCTTTGTTTACCATGTGCATTCCTATCCTATTCCGGTGTTTTTCCTATCCCTGCATTTTTAGAATCATGCAAGCCAAATGAGCCCTTACAGAATTACTTCAGTTACAGGTAGGTGTCGAAGGGAACTTTGTGTGGTTTGTCCTGCTCCTGCCGCGACGTCGTCCACCTCACCTGAGCTGCTCCATTGATAGAAGCATCCACCAAACCAGACATCACAACTCCTGACCGTCTTTCGCCACCTCAGATCTCCTTCCCTGCCGCCGGCACCCACCGCAACGGCATCACCATCATCGACTCAGCAGATGAGCCTGAGGAGTACATAGGTCCACAAGAGAGGTCGCACTCTTTTGTTTCTGCTTATGTTATGCATTGCTTAAAATTACCTGCTACTTTATCATCCTGTTCACCTCTTAGACTCCAAGTCAAGTCCAAATTAATGTTCAAACTTGAGTTCTAAATTAGTTGCGGGGCACATATCGAGGCAGCAATGAATAGTATCTCTATCTAATATCTGGTTCACCTAGGGTATGCCTATGTTGTTCATCTTAGGTGGGAAACAAATAGCAAAGCAATCATCGTCTATCTTTTTATTAAATTAAAGCAATCATCAGCCTGCTATCATTATTTTTGGATTCATCCACTGGTTGTTACCATCACTCTGAATTTCTGCATGCTCTCCTTACATAATCTCACCATATTTTTTCGTATGCATGTCAGATATTGTACACAGTCATGTTGAACATGTAGAGAAAAAGAGAATAGTTTTGCACGGCAATACAATGTCATTCAGACATCGCTCCATGGTGGGTTCAATGGCAAACCCTCCCCCCCCTCTCTAGATTGTAATCCAGAGGAAGATATCTATTCTGAGGCGGATTCAGACGCAGCTGACCACTCCTATTTATCCCCCAAGGTGTTTGCTCTACCTTGGCATGATGATGTTAGTCATATCATCCATATGTTGCCTTCAGTGCCTACTTTTGACATCATATATGATCTGCTTAGTTTACACATGTTTTGTAATGCCACCTGTTTAGTTTCTATATCATATATGGGAATTATGCAGTCTCATGTCTTTTAGCCAGCCACAATATATGTCAAATGTGTAATGCCATCCTGTTTAACCAGGCATCATATATTTGAATGATATCTTGCACATCCTTTTCTTCATTACATTTCCATTTGTTAACAATGTCTGTACATTAAACTACTCTTCCTGTGAATCAGCCATTTGGGTGGGAGATGGAAAAATCTGGAGTGAAAACAAGGCCTTCAGAGCAGACAGTGCTACCTGTCGAAGCAGATCTCTTGTTGGGTCACGATAGCTCCTCAGAGATGGATCCAGCGACAGATGACCAATCATATTCCCCCACTGAGGTGTATGTTCTAACTTGGCACAGTTATACTGCTCATATCATGCATATGGTATCTTGCATTGCATAGTTTAGACATCATATACACAATATTCAACACTATGTTCTTAGTTCAGACATTATATCGAATGCCCTCTGTTTAGCATATAAATCACATATGTGAATTAAATCATGCGATCGTGATTACTTAGATAACATGTAGGTGAATTATGTCATGCGATCATGTTTAGTTATTCATCATATCTTTGAATTATGTTATGCTATGCTATCCAGTTTAGATAGACATCATATATATGTGAAATTATGTCATGCTATCAATTTTAGTTGAACAATATACATGTCAACTATTTCGTGCCCTCTTTTTTCCACACTATCTATTGCATCTGTCTCTCTAACAATGTCTGTACATTCAACTATGTTTCCTGTTTATCAACCATTTGAATTGGAGCGGGTGATGCCAGTATCTAGCGGAGTAAAAACACAGTCTTCAAATAAAATAGTGCTACCTCTTGGTGGAGATAGCACCCTGGTTGTACATGCACGAGTACCAGCCCTACCACACATAACCCAGACTCTCACAGATTGTACCCCTACTGCGATGGACAAAGAACCGGCTTCACCCAATCTAACCCCAACCACAGCAGATAGTAACCCAGTTCCTGTTGACACAGCACCATCTCCACCACAAAGCTCCCAAACAAGAGCAGTTAGTAAGGTAGCTCCAGTGCCCAAAGGGCCAGTACTACCACGGTGAACCCCAACTCCAATAGTTAGCACGCCTATTCCTGTGGAGGAAGAACCAGCCAGTCGTAGTTTAGCATCTATCGCATTTGATGATGTTAAATCCTATGTGTGTATCTTCCTATCTTGGAAATATTATACTGAAGATGAAGGAAAATGTTAGTTGCAGGTGTTTGTCCAGGAGTTATGTGTGAGTAATGTTATTCATGGCAATTACTTTGCTTTGTCCCATACATCCTACCTCCATGATGGTTATAAAACAGCAAATTTTCCCATTTTTCTCGATAGAGAAGGACCGATTTGGAAACTCAGGATGAGGTAACCTGTGCTAATACCTCTGCTATCTTCAAGAATGCTTGGTGGCAGTATCGGAATTACCTAAAGAAAACATACTTCATCGGCAAAGAAACTCATCAAATTCCCTTACGTTCTCCTGAGACACATTTACTGGACGATGACTGGGAATGCCTTGTTTTGTACTGGTCCCGAACCAAGAATGTGGTAAGGTCTATGATCTCATTTTCTATTTTTTAAGTATTATATTCTTGTGTCTTACTATACTCTGTTCATGTAGAACAAATGCCTAAACCTGAAGAACAACCGTTCTAATTTAAGATTCCATTGATATCGTGCATACTGATTTTCTCTTGTATCACTGTATTTACTCATACAGACTTATTTTTAAATTGAAGGATCCAATCGAAACTCCAATGGCACGGCAGGTATGTTCACGCATGTTTCTTTAACAGGTTTGCTCTTATCAATAGCTCTATTGATTTCAATTTCAATTGTGTATACAATTGACTTCTCATATCATACACATTACTAGCATCACAACAAAGCCAATAGTATTGTTGTACATGTACACCCGTGGTACCCATCTAAAATCTTGTTGTGCTGTGTAGTTTCCCACGCTTTGTATTCTTTCGCTACTGCTTTGTCTTGAACTGATATGATTTGAACCGTGTCTCTATTTTGATTTGGCAAGACAATGCAGTGACCATAGGACATAGATATATGTTTGTTTAATGCTTTTATTATGTACTAGTACTTGCCAATAGAAGACTTGGTAGTTTAATCCTGTCCACCTTACTAATGAACTGGTTCACCGAAATGAGTTTCATATACTAGTACATGCTAAACCTGTTATGTGTATGCTTGTTTCTTCTTTTAGAATGCTGACAGAGTATTGGGGAAGAGTGCCTTATTAAGCAATGGTAAAGGAAGTAATGCAGATAAGTTTCATGATAGTGAGACATCCTTGTTGGTCTCCAAAAAGCTGATAAAACAGCTAAGGAAGACTATCTTGAAGACAGTGAGACAACCCCAAAGTCCTGTCTTGGTTTAGTGTTCGAGTTACTGGCCACAACCGCTTGCGCAAGCTATCCAAACTCACTGTCTGAATCAGTTCAGTTTCTTGAGTCTCAACTACAAGATGAAAGACATCGATCAGCTGTGTTGTGACAAGAGCCGGAAGGACTGCGGAAGTCCCTGGAGCATTCAGATGCATACTTTCTGGTGCAACAGCAAGCGTTGGAGGATTTTAGCGCCAAATAGGACAAAGCTAATAAGCTTGCTAAGCTTATTGCCAGCATGGTGGATACCCAGGATAACGTTTATTGAGCTCTTCTGAAGTTGTTTCAGTTATGCTCTTGTTTTGCTGCCGCGTTTATTTGCACTGGTGGCCAATTTTGACGGCCAGTGTATGTAATATGCTGCTTTGTTCCCTATATTTGCACTGGTGGCGAACTTTGATGCCCAGTGGATGTAATATGTGTAATAGTGGTAATAGGCTAGCATTAGTTGCTTGCTTATTTATTTCCTTATTGTCTTGTTTAGTTGTTTGCTTGTAGTCACTGCAGTTCTTTTTCCGTGTTTTTCTAGTGGCCACAATAACCTATTTTTGGTAACTAGGCCACAATAATATTGGCAACACACGGACAGTTGTAACCATGGGCCTCCTGCGGGCCGTATGATCCATGGGCCTTGAGGGCCGTAGGATCCATTAGTCTTCTAAACGGGCCGTAGGATCCATGGGCCTTCTACGGGCCGTAGGATCCATGGGCCTTCTATGGGCCGTAGGATCCATGGACTTTCTACCGGTCGTACGATCCATGGGCCTTCTATGGGTCGTAGGATCCATTGGTCTTCTACGGGCGGTCGGATCCATGGGCCTTCTACGAGGCGTATAATCATTTCGCCAATCATGGGTCATACTATTCGTGGACCATAATGGGCCGTTAATAGGCCGCATTTGATAACTCTATGAAAACAGTCCAACATTTTTTACATGAAAACAGCCCAATGGGTTAACGAGTTAACGTATTAATGGGCCAAAACGGGCCGAATGTAACCATAGGCTGAATTTGGCCCACAAACAGAATAGGCCAGTAACGGACCATAACTAACCGAATTCTAGAAATGACCCCAAGAATAAATGGGCCCTTAGAAGGCCGAAAGTTAACACGGGCTGGAAACAGCGGACGGAATAATGGGTTGTTAATGGGTATAAAGCGATACACTGTTCATTATGGGCCAGTTTCATCTCGGGTCTTTAATGGGACCAGAGTTATGGAGGGCCTCATATGGGCTGAAAGACATCATGGGCCATACATGGTCCGGAAGTTACAACAGGCTGGAATCATATTGGACGGCCTAGATGAAGCTACTGGGCTTAATTCCGATAGGCCGTAACGGGTCGGGTGTTAGCGGACCGTAAATGGGCGATATACGAACAGGCCATTAACAGGCTTTCCATGGGCCGACCCATTACCTTTTGACCAAGTCAAATAGGTCGGCCTTTTCACCGTAATGGGCCTCTATTGGGTCGTGCCACATGTCGACGTATCATAGGCGCCTCATGTCCAATGAGTGGATGACATCTGGCCCACCGAGGAGCAGACATGTGTTTCCTCCGGCCAATGAGAATTTTACACGTGGAAAATCCCTATTGGTCCGGGCTGTTAACGGGTTATCAGATCCAAAACCGGACCTGATAGCTTAACGGCGTCCCATTTTGGTGGATGCCACGTGTCGGTCACCCTTGACAAAAGCACTTCTATGGTGCGTGATTCATCGTCATGGAAGTGGACACTTCCGTGATGATAATTTTGGTAATGTCATGGAACACTTCTACGACAACACAAGTATGACTATCTTGATTCTGTCATAAAATCGTCATGGATGTACATGCATGACATAAAACGTGACCTACTGTGACAAACATGTATCATCACGGAAGTGTATTTTTTTGTAGTGTGAAAAAGAAATTTACTTTATGTTGTCAAATAATAAATTCCATGGAAAGTGTTGGTATGGACGGTACCTGTGGATACGGCTAGCCGTGGAGTGTGAAAGTATGGTGGAAAAAGGAATAAACTTTATTTTCTGTTTGGGAACCGCCTATGATATATCTAGCATGGAAAGTGTTGGGAATTACTCGGTCATTTTCGTTAATGGGAAAAGTGTCGGCGTTCTGGGAACGGGGGTCCCCAGACTTGCCTGCCTGCGGCCTGCGGCATGGCTCAAGGGGCGGCCCAGCATGGCCCATCTTCAACAGCACAAGCTCAAGACCCTCGCGAGGGGCCAAGCCTCGCGGGGGGGGACGACAGGAGGCCTCCTCAGGCACGGCCTCGTCAGGCTGGCTCGCGAGGAGGCGGAGAGATCAAGGCGGGGTACCTCATGAGGTGTCCATGACGCAAGCCATGACGACCAAGGGCGTCAGGCAGGCGCCAGCCCGCGCAGTGTCCTCTCTTTCCTCTTTGGTGCAAGGGGAGCAAGCGCAGGCGAGAGCATCAAGCAAAGGCATCCATTTCGGTGCAACAAGACCAAGACCAGCAGAACGGCAGGATGGAGGTCATCGTGGAGCCCAAGCCGGCGTCACCACCAGAGCCTTTGGCAGGCGAGGACCAACTTTAGTCAGGATAAGTGTACTAGATGTTCCCCTTCAAAATGGCCAATTGTTGGCGCCCTTCCCGCTCAATATTTGGGAAGAGGCCCAGGGCCTCTGCCTATAAATAGGACTAGCCACTCCCAGGGTAGAGGCATCGATCCAGAGAGCGACTGAACTCCCCCTAGTAGTTCATCGCACCAGCCAAGAACAGACCCTCGCGAGGCTGTTCTTCCTTGTATTGTTCATCATCAGCCCAAGAGGCAATCCACCACACCACACACTGGAGTAGGGTATTACACCACAATGGTGGCCTGAACCAGTATAAACTCTGTGTCTCTTGTGTTGTTCCTTTGATTGCTTAGATCATAGCGAGGCGGTGAGGTGCAGGTAGGCAGAGGGCGAAATCTCCACGCGCACCCCAGTGTTCGAATCTAGAGGGTCTGCCGGAACCCGAAATCCGACATTTGGCGCGCCAGGTAGGGGTGCGCCGGAATTCGTCTTCCGCCGCCCTGTTCTTCACCGACCATCGCGTCCATGTCAGACGCTCGTCGGGCCCGCGCCGAGCGCCGAGCCGCTCTCGCTTCCCGCGTCGCCCAGACGCCCCCCATCGGCGGCCACCCCCACCGTTCCCCGTCGCCTGCCATCAACACCGCCACCGGCTCGGCGGGGAACAAGCAGCAAGCATCGTCCCAGCATCCATCCATGAGGCGAGATGGTTGCACTGCCACTCCCTCGCTCGCCCCGGCTGGTTCTTCGTCCCGCGCGCCCCACACGGCCATGGAGGCTCGGGCTGCGCTCATCGTGGCAAACGAGCTCCTGCGCTACCACCCGGTCGATGACGTCTAGGAAGAGTGGCTCGACCGCGTCGCCGAGCTCGTCCGCGCCGTAGGGGGCTCCCCCGCGCCGTCCTTCTCGCTGCACCGCGCCCCGCCCTGGGCAGGCAATGAAGCTCCGGGGGCGCCTCAGCTGCCCCCCCCCAAGAAGCTGCCCGAGTGCTCCCTGCTCCGGTCCGTCGCGACCACGCTCCTGTTCCAGCATGCCAAGACCCCGTGCTGCTCCCAGCTGCAGCGCATGAGGACCCGCAAGACCAAGCTCCTTGTCACCAGAGGCCTCCCGTGGCCACAGCAGGCTCTCGCGCCTTCACCACCGAGCTGCACAGCGTCGCGTGGCCCTACAAGTTCAAGCCAGACCTGCCTCCTCGCTATGACTGCATGACCGACCCTGCGGAGTCCCTCCAGCTCTACGAACTGGGCATCGAAGCCACCAACGGGGATGAGAAGGTCATGGCGAACTGGTTTCCCATGGCGCTCAAGGACGGGGCCCACACCTGGCTCCTGAACCTAGCTCCAGGCACGATCTCCTCCTGGGATGAGATGCGCACCTGTTTGATCGCCAACTTCCAAGGTATTCGCGACCGGCCACCTGCCGTGAGCGACATGAGCCGCATCAAGCAGCAACCAGGGGAGACCCTGTAGAAGTACATCCAGCGCTTCAACAACGCACGCCTCAAGATTCCCAAGGTGACTGAGGAGGCCTTCATCTCAGCCTTCTCCGACGGCGTGCGTGATGTCAAGATGGAGGAGGAGCTGGCGATGCATGAAGATCTGTGCACTTCCTTGGAGCTGTTCAACCTGGCAACCAAGTGCGCCAGGGCTGAGGAAGGGCGCCTTTCCCTCCTCGAGCTGCCAGTCGCAGACCCAGAAGAGAAGAAATCCAAGGCCAAGGACGTGAAGCGCAAGGGGGCTACCGTGCTCGTGGCAGAACGAGACACCAAGCAGGGCAGAGATCAGCCCGAGTCTTTCAAGGGCAGCCGGTACTGTGTGTACCACGACCTCCACACCCACAACACCAACGAATGCCAAGAGCTCCGAGCCATGCGAGAAGGAAGGGTCGGTCGACGCCCCGACCGCAACGATCGTGGCTATGGCCGAGGAGGAGGAAGGAACGCAGGACGCTGGGAAGACCGCGACCCTCGCAAAGGGTGGCGCGACCGACCTCGCGAGGATCGTTGGCATGATCAGCCTCGCGAGGGAGACTGGAGGGATCAGCCTCGCTAGGATTGTTCGTAAGGAAATGCATGCCTCCCTCCACTGCCGCCGCAGCCAAGGAGAAATGAGGACCATCATCAGGATGAGGGGGCTGGGGGCTTCCAGGAGCCGCGCGCGATCGCCTGCATCCTGGGTGGAGCTCAAGCCCCAGCCTCTCGACGCATCTTCAAGCAGTTTACCCGCGAAGTGAATGCAGTCCTCCCCAAGCTTGATGCCACACGCCCGCTCAGGTGGTCGGCGTGCACCATCACGTTCAGCTCAGCAGATCAGCTCAAGTGCGCGGCCACAGCCGGAGTCCTCCCAATGCTTTGCTCCCCAGTCATCAACAACGTGCAAGTCACCAGGACCCTCATCGATGGCGAGGCAGGGCTTAACGCCCTGTCCGTAGAGACGTTCAACAATCTCCAAGTGCCTTGCGATCAGCTTCAGCCAACCAAGCCTTTCTCCGGAGTCACCGACGGCTCCATAGTTCCAATTGGGCAGGTCCGCCTCCCTGTCACCTTCGGGGCACGCAACAACTACCGGACCGAGCTCATGGACTTCGACGTCGCCCACATTCGCCTGCCGTACAACGCCATCCTCGGCTACCCATCTCTCGCCAAGTTCATGGCCGTGACTCATCACGGCTACAACATCCTCAAGATGCCAGGAAGTGGCAGAGTAATCACGGTGCCCTGTGAAGAAAGAGACGCGGTGTGCTCCCTGGAATGAGCTTTTCAGGCCGCATCACTTGAAGACCCAGATCGCGGGAGCGGGAGGCTCCCTGAGACCGCCCCCAAGAAGAAGAAGACATTGCCAGGCCCGACCCCTCAGGAGGCAGGCCCCTCAGGGTCCGCACCTGCTCAGGGGGCACCTCCTTCCGTCGCATAGGGAGGCACGCCCGGCGCCCTCCACAAGCAAGGCTCGGGGGCTCCCTCCTGGAGGGCCACCGACCTTGCTAAGGTCACGAGGGAGGCGCTTGGGCACCACTTGGAGGCGTGTTTCAAAACATGTTTCCCTTAGGAAGGAGCAAAGCAAGGAGGGCCAAACCCTCAGGAGTTCGTCAGTCAGATCACGCAGGAGTTGCAGGAGTCAAGAGTCATGAGTGGCAGCCGCCGCTTACCCGCCGCAGCTCCCCATCCAGGCGAGGATGGTGGGCTGCGCGTCTGCATCGACATCCCAGGGCTCAACCGAGTCGCCTCTCAGGAGCGCTTTTGGCCCTCACGCGTGGGGCGCTGCGAAGGCCGCACCCCACAGCTACGTTCGCATGCCCTACGGCTTGCCGAAGGCGGCTGCGGTGCGCCAGCACCTCATGAGGAGCATCCTGGAGGCTCAGGAGGCCCAGGCGTTCCGCAGTCCTGGCGGAGATGGAGATGGTTCGCGAGGAGCCACCAGCGCCTCCGGAGCCTCCCGAGGCTCCTGGGCCTGGGGGCTCGTGAAGATCGGCTCCCACAACCCACTACGTCTACTACTTCAACACCCCTTCACCGTCAACACTATCAGATGACATCTTTCAAGTTTCGTTTCCAGCTGGGAGCGCCCTTAGGGATGCATCATTCCCAGGCCGCGTGGGTCCGTCCGTGCGGTGTGTATCCCTTTTGCTCATGTTTTAGCTTACCTTGTTGGGGGCGCCCCTCGAGCTGCATTATTCCCAAGTCGCTCGGGTCACACCCAGCGGCGTGTACCTCTCTTGCGTTTATTTTCGGGCCATGCATTCGACCCATCATGCTTGTTATTTGGTGCCTGTCCATGGCACCTCTTCTTCCTTCATGTCGGCCGCTTACGCGTTAAAGGGGGGGGTACCTGAGCATCGCGACTCAGGGCTCCTACTGGGTCTCCAGCCCTCACTCTCTGGCTTTGTCCACGACATCGCGCCCTGGCAAACCAGCAACGACTGAGACTCGCTCGAGGGCCGGGACCCGAGGACGTAGAGCATCGACATCTAACCAAGCTTGCGCGTTAAAGGGGGGTACCTGAGCATCGCGACTCAGGGCTCCTACTGGCTCTCCAGCCCTCACCCTCTGGCTTTGTCCACGGCATCGCGCCCTGGCAAACCAGCGACGGCTGAGACTCGCTCGAGGGCCGGGACCCGAGGACGTAGAGCGTCGACATCTAACCAAGCTTGCGCGTTAAAGGGGGGGGTACCTGAGCATCGCGACTCAGGGCTCCTACTGGCTCTCCAGCCCTCACCCTCTGGCTTTGTCCACGGCATCGCGCCCTGGCAAACCAGCGACGGCTGAGACTCGCTCGAGGGCCGGGACCCGAGGACGTAGAGCATCGGCATCTAGCCAAATTTGCAGGAACACATCACAAGTTAAGGCCCAGTGCCAGGCGCAACCCGCCTTGAGGTAGGGCCCCGTGAGTCCCGCGCTGGCTCACGGGTGCCCAGATACACCTCCTCATGCCCTACCGTGCCGGCCACGTGTCAGGGCGGGGCTGTACACGCCCCGAGGGGCTCCTCCCGGAGGGGAGCCCCCTCCCACGCACCAGTGGAAGCACCATGCTCCGCGCTGGCTGACGACACTGCCGAGGAGCGGCTATGCCCGTACACATACGGAAGCGCTATGCTCCGCGCTGGTGATAAACAACTGAGGGTGGCCCCCGGCCGCATCAACCTCAGGGAGCCCCGAGCTCAGTGTCTGGCCTCATCGCAACGCCTCCCCTCGGGAGTGCCGCGCGAGGGGGCTGGGCACGGGGGCTGCGCCTGGGTCACGCCCAGACGTACGCCACCCAGCCAGGCCCCTCGGGCCTGGTTCGTCGCGCGTCTCTCCCCGAGCGGAGCCAAGGTACGAAGGCCATTTGAGCGTCAAGGGGGACTCCTGAGCATCGCGACTCAGGAGCCTAACTGGTCACGTAGCCCCTCACTCCTTAGTTCCGAAAGGCTAACGGCGGTTGAGGTATGCACGGGGCCGGGCTCTGCAGACGTAGAATGGTAGATTCACCCACACATCTCACCTCCCTACTTGTTGTTCGTGCGCCAAGGGGGACTTCTGAGCATCACGACTCAGGAGCCTAACTTGTCACGTAGCCCCTCACTCCTTGGTCCCGTCCTGGTTTCTGGTCGGGGCTAACGGCGGCTGAGGTATGCGCGGGGCCGGGCTCTGCCGGCGTAGAACATAAGCAAGTAGGAAGAGCACAAATTTCAAGGAATTCAAAAGCAAATATTACAGTCCATAACTGTTATCACAACACCAAACACAAGTTTAAACGCCTCCCCGAGGCATGATGCATGTTGCAGAAACTGAAAGCAGGACAGGAGCCACGACGGAGTCATTTGTTGGCGGCGGAGCTGCGCGGAGCGGGTTCGCCTCGTGGAGCCGCAGGACCGGCAGCGCCTCGCTTCGGCTTGGTGCTGAAGGCCCGGAACTTCGACAGCAGAGCCTCCGCACGACCCTTCATGGCCTTAGCAGCGGCAGCGGCAAGCTCGCCGCTCGCTGGCTCCAGCAGGCTGTCGAGGTCGACGTTGGGGTCGTGAAGGTAGACGTGGGTAAGGACCCGCGTCAGCGCTGCAGAAGACAGGACGCGCGCCTCGGCCTCAGCCGTAGGGCCAAGGCCAAGGGTTACATCTTCAAGAGCACGGACCATGAAGGGGAGCAGCTTGGCGGGGCCGTGCTCGGCACCGGCCAGCGGGTTTTCCAGGCCGCTATCGTAGAGAGACTTCTGCAAGCCGCGAACCTTCACCTCCGTCTCTATGAAGGCCTCGCGGTCCTCGGCAAGGACCCGCGCCTTGCCGTCCAGCTCGGCCTTCCACGCCTCCAACTCCTGCTCCAGTGTGCCCAGGCGGTCACGGCGCTTGTTAAGCTTGGCGTCTCGGTCCTTGATGGCCGCCTCGCGAGCCTTCAGGTCTTCTTCCTTCTCTTGGCGGATGCGGACCTCCTCGGCAAGCTGGTCCCGCAGGCCCTGCAGTTCGCTCTCCAGCGTCTTACAGCAACCTCGAGCATCAGCCGCCTCTCCCAAAGCGGCGTCTCGAGCGGCCTTCGCCCCGAGGACGGCCTGCTTCTCCTCGTCGCAGGCTGTCGAGGCCTTAACCAGCGCCGCTCGAATCGAAGCGTCGAAGCGAATCCAGCCAGAAGCCAGCTCCAAGCGCCTGGCCACCAAGTGAGGGTCGGCGCCCAGAAGATCTTGCCACAGCCGGTCCAGTTCAGCAGAAGCGCGATCAAGGACGGTGGAAGGAGTCAGAGAGACAACAGTTGGTGGAGTAGGAGGAGAGGACGGCAGCGTAACCACAGCATCCTGAGGCAGGACCTGCTGCGCCCCAACAGCTGTGGCGATGGCATCAGGCAAGGACATCTCAGGAGTCACTTGGGCCATGGGGGCTGAGCTCGCCCCAGCCAGCTCCACCAGGCCTCACGAGGATGACCCGGCAAGAGAGGCCTGCGCCTTGTAGCCACCTCCTTTGGTGGGCAGAGGCGCTGCCCCGGACGGAGCCTCAGGAGCCCCCTTCAGTTTCTTCGCCGTAGGTGCCAGCCTAGCCAAGAGATACAGACATCAAGCCTCAACGACAAAGCAAGGAATAAAACAAGAATCAAGCACTTACTAGTCGCTGCTCACGAGCTCGAGCAACCTCCGGCCATACTGAAGCCCGAGAGCCGGCTGCTGGGATCAACCTCGAGAGGCTCGGAAGCAGGAGGCACGTCTGCGGATCGCCTCAGAGCCGGGGCAGACCCGAGGGGGACCATCCCAGTCATGTCCTTCTTCCGGATCGGGGGCGAGCTCTTGCCGCCTCGCCCACCGTCATCCTTGTCGTTGCTCGGCAAGAGGCGGAGAGCGCGGGACCTGCACCGGGGGTGGGGCGCTCTCGAGTCCCCGTCGGTAGCCTTGGAGTCAGGTCCACCTTCCTTCTCCTCTTCTTCCTCCCCTTCGCTGGAGTCGCCGAAGGACACGTTCACCATCGCCTGGGCTGCCGGGTCCTCGGGAGCCTCCGTTGGCACGGGCCCGTCCCCATTGAAGATGGGCATGGAGTCCACCACCTTCTCCCAATCATCTCGAAGAAACAGGGGTACAGGGGCACCCTCCAGCCTCGCCACATCTCCTCCGACCAAAGATTGGAGGACCGCGGCCAGGTCTTCGTTGGCCAAGACTGCGGGGCTCAGGCGGGGCCTCCACAGCGGAAGTGAGTACTTATGAAGCGGGGCCACCTGGTGCTCCAGGAACTCCCTCAGGAGCGACGCACCAGTCAGCTGCACCGCCGCCATGTTGCCTGGCCTCAGATCCGTGTCCATCTTCTCCAACACCGGCTTCGTGCGGGGGTCCACGAGTTTCGTGCGAGACCAATCATCGGAGCTCGTGGGCTGCTCCGTGGCCAGAATAAGCCGAGGGTGGATGCGCCCAGCATCTACCATGACCCACTTGCTCCTGAAGCCCTCAATCCTCTTCCTGGGCTTCGAGATGGCGTTGGAGCCGCCATACACGACAAAGCTGGCGCACGCGGAGACGGCACCACGAGTGGTCCGGAGGGAGAAGTAGTGCGCAGCAAGGCCACTGAGGGCTGCACTCCGATGTGAGCCTCACAATAGTAGGCAAAGATCGCCAGAAGAAGAACGGAGTTGGGGTGGAGATGCAGAGCTTGCAGGTCATAATGGCAGAGGATAGAGAAGAAAAACTCAGAAAAGGAGACACCAGACCGTAGCAATGACGCTTAACGAAGAGCAGATAGAAGGTACTCCCTCGGGGCTCAGGAGGGCGGGAGCTGGCCTTGAACACCTTCGCCCCGTCGATGCTGCCACCCATCGACGCATCCGGCAGCTCGCCTCCGACACGTTCGGCAGTCCAGGGGCGAGTACCAAGATTGACGGGGTCTGCGAGGGCATGCTTGCTAGGCACGCGGTCGAAGTAGATCTAAAGATTTCGAGGCAGAAAGGAA
Source organism: Triticum aestivum (assembly GCF_018294505.1). Lineage (NCBI taxonomy): Eukaryota > Viridiplantae > Streptophyta > Magnoliopsida > Poales > Poaceae > Triticum > Triticum aestivum. The sequence goes on along the minus strand of NC_057798.1, from coordinate 465,684,709 downwards.
GGGCGCAATAAAGGGGATCTGGCAATGACCGAGAAAGGAGCCAAGCCTAGCAGAGCGTTTTGGCGATCAGGCGTTGCTGAGCACCCTGTCCAACAACCCGCCACGCGGAGCCCGAGGCCGCAGTGTCACATCCCTGGTCCTGGTATGCAGTAGGCTAGCCCTTCATGTGTGCACCATGTTTAACTTTTCAAATGAACTTGAAATGGGGACTGATCAAACCCTAGCACCAGATAAAATCAAATAGGTTCAACATAAAATCATTTTCAATGAACCTGAAATGCCCTTCTAAAATGTTCATCATCTTTGCCTTGGTCTTAAACCTCTGACAAAAATGGTGCACAATTTTCTAGGTCATCCTAAGGTCACTGAATTAAATCATAAGTATTTGAATTTGGACATTTAAATTCTATAAGATATTTTAAATGTCCAAATACTCCTAAACTGAAATGTTCCATGTTGGATATATTCTATACAGTGGGCATGTGCAGTTTAGTGATTTTTGAAAGGGTCTAGGTATTTTTAGAAAAGCCCAACACTTACAAAAAAATAGAAAAGCAAATAGAATAAAAAAGAGAGAGAGGGACTTACCTGGCGCCCACCAAAGCCCACCTGGCCGGCCCGGTTGGCCAGGCCAGCCCACCTCCTCGCGCGTCGTCTTCCTAATGCCTTCTGGCATCGTGCGTGGCGCGCGCACAGCCGAGCCGCGGCCACCTCCTGCTTCCACCTCCTCCTGCCTCCCTGCTCGCTTCCTCGACCCCCTGGAGACGCCACGCGGCCCCCTCGACGCCCTCTCACTCTCCCCATGCTCATCCCCTCCTCTGGCTCCCTCCCCCTCTCTTCCCCGAGCGCCGCCATCGCTGCCGCTAGCCATAGCCGTGCCCTCCGAGCTCCCCTCGCCTCGCTGACCCGCCCAGGAGAACCGCAGGGTCGTCTTCATCATCTACGCAGAGCCACGCGACGCCTGCCGCCCTTCATCGCCGGCTACCTCGCCTTCTTCCCCCTCGGACGCCGAGATCGCCACGGCCGCGCCGTCTGCTTCGAGCCTTCCCCGAGCCCGCTTCGACGCCCCCGGCACTCCCCGTGAGCTCCTCTTCCTCCTCCCCCTTCCCGTTCTCGCTCTCGAGCACCGCAGCGACCGCACCGAGCTCGACTGCGCCCGCCGCCGCCACCGCACGTCTCCGTCGTGGCCAGAGCCACAGTGGCTCGAAGCCGGGCACACCACCATGCTCCACACCTCACCAGGAGCACGTAGCACACACCAAAGCCTCCCCTAGCGCCCTGCATCGCCTAGCCCGCCGTTGGCCGAACTCCGGCCGCCGCCGCGAGCTCGCTTCCGACGAGCTTGGTCCACCCCAGCTGCTCCCGCTTGCCCTGTTAGACGCGCCTCGTCGCGCTGCACCCGTAGAGCCTCTCCGCCGCCCATTTGGACACCATGGGCGATTTCCGAGCCGCGTCGCCGTCTCGGGCCTTGCCGGCGTTGAGTCGCCGGCGGGTTTGACCTAGTTTGACCCAGGATTTGACCCTCTTTGACTTCCCCAGGGTCGCTGACAGGTGGGCCCGTGCCCCTGCTAATTTAGGATAAGTGCTAACTAAACATAATTAGCCCTGTTAATACTGACATGTGGGACCAGGGCCTTAACTGGTCTAGTTTAGTATTAGTTTAGAGCTAGTTAAGTCAGGTTAATTAGTTAGACACTGACATGTGGGTCCCAGCCGTCATGTTTGACCTGGGCTGGCGCCTTTGACCTGCTGATGTCACCCCGACGTCATGCTGACGCAGATAACCTTTTCTGGATTTATTTTTAATTCAGGAAATTTCAGAAAATATCCAAAACTTCTAAAAATCATATAAAATCAACCGTAACTCCAAATGAGGTAAATTATATATGAAAAATGATCAGAAAAATCCAATCTATCCATCTGTACTGCTTTCGTGCATGTTAAAACAACTTATAGCTGCTGTTTAGGACAAATCATATAAATGGCATTTGAATTTCACATATGGAGTTTGGATTTGAGCTTAGGGTTCAAACCAACTTCATTTAACTTTGTTGCTAGCTGCATTAGCTCAAAACACCAGCATGTTGCCATGTCATGATCATGCATCATATGTGCATTGCATTGATTGTGTTTCCTCTCTGTTGCCGGTATTGTTCCCCTCTCAGTAGACGTGGTTCCGACGATGAGATCGATGACACCGATGAAGAGCTATATTATCTTCAGAAGTGCCAGGCAAGCAAAAAAACCTTGTTCATTCCGATACAATCCCACTCTCTCGCTCTTGCTCTCTTTTACTGCATTAGGACAACAATGATTCATCTGTTACTTGCTGCGGTAGCTGAACCCCTTTATCCTCTACATGACCTGTCATTGCCACAGTAAATAAATGAAACCCACTAGCATGAGTAGGAGTTGTTTGAGCCCTGTTGTGCCTACTCATTCATGCTTGTTTGTCATGCCTGCTACTGCTTAGAGTTGAGTCCGGTCTGATTCATCGGGGATGAATTGGAGGTGTGTGAACATGTCCTACTGTGTGTGAGCTAAATGTGTGAACACGATTTGGTAAAGGTAGCGGTGAGAGGTCATGTAGGAGTACATGGTGGGTTGTCTAATTGCAGCCGTCCTCAGGAACTGAGTTCTGTGTTTGTGATCCATGAACAGTTACTACCACACATTGGGTTCAGGTAACTCGACCCCTCTCGACTTATTAATCAACATGATCTCTGTCCAGGAGTTGCAACTAGTTTTTGGTGTTTGTAGGTAGTGTTAGTAGTCTACCAAGTGGCACCCGGTACAGGTGGGCTTGGGACAGACTAGGCACCGTGGGACGGTGTACCAAGCGTAGATCCACCCGTCGAGGTGGGCTTGAGAACCCTGCACACATCATTTGGGGCCGTGAGCGACACCCCGGCCGGATCTCCTAGCGGATGGAACCCGAATAGGCGATAAACCTGGACGAGAGACTTGTTTGGTTAGTCAGGTCGTGTCCGACACCCTCGCTGGCCTTCCGCTTGAAGGTTGTCGAGTACATGTCGTGTAAACGGCGGTAAGTGGTGAGAGCGTGTGTGAAGAAGTACACCCCTGTAGGGTTAATATCATCTATTCGAATAGTCGTGTCCGCAGTAAAGGACTTCTGGGTTGCCTATACAGTTCATAGACAAGTGGAAGTGGATACTCTAAAATACGCAAGATAAGCGTGAGTGCTATGGATGGCGTTCTCGTAGGGAGGCGGGAGCGGATCCATAGTGGTGTATTGATATGGTGAATATGTGGACTCGTGTGCGCCACCTCAAAAGAGTTACTTGCAGTCGTAGTTCAGGATAGCCACCGAGTCAAAGTTGGCTTGCTACAGTTAAACCCCACCACCCCTTTGTTGATAATGATGCATATGTAGTTAGTTCTGATGTAAGTCTTGCTGGGTACATTTGTACTCACGTTTGCCTATTTTACGTTTTTGCAGAGAGACTTCAGTCTCGCTAGTAGTTCCGCGTGGACTTCTACGCTTAGCTTGTTACCTCAGCTACGATCTTGAGCCCTCAGCAGGATCTGGTAGATAGTCAGGCTTCTCAGCCTTTTTCATTTGTAGATGTCTGTACTCAGACATGTTAAGCTTCCGCTTGTGCTTGACTTGTGTGCTCTGAATGCTGGGTCATAAGACCCATGTTTGTAATATCTCGCTCCTCGGAGCCTATGGAATAAAATACTTGAGTTGTAGAGTCATGTTGTGATGCCATGTTGTATTTGCACATATCGAGCATATTGTGTGTATGTTATTGAAATGCTTGGTATGTGTGGGATCTGACTATCTAGTTGTTTATCCTTGGTAGCTTCTCTTATGGGAAATGTCTCCTAGTGCTTCCACTGAGCCCTGGTAGCTTGCTACTGCTCCGGAACACTTAGGCTGGCCGGCATGTGTCCTTCTTCATTCTTGTGTCTGTCCCTTCGGGGAAATGTCACGCGGTGTCTACCGGAGTCCTGTTAGCCTGCTACAGCCCGGTTTACCGGAGTCCTGCTAGCCCAGTTGCTACAGCCCGGATTCACTCGCTGATGATCGACACATTCATTGTTGGGTCATGTATGCATGTCCCTGTAAGTTAGTGCCACTTTGGGTTCATGACTAGCCATGTGAGCGCGGGTTCTTTGTCATATGGATGCTAGCAGCACTATCATATACGTGAGCCAAAAGGCGCAAACGGTCCCGGGCCAGGTAAGATGGCACCCGTGGGAATACCGTGCGTGAGGCCGCAAAGTGATATGATGTGTTACATGCTAGATCGGTGTGACTTAGGATCGGGGTCCTGACAGCTTTGGTATCAGAGCCTGACTGCCTGTAGGATTACCAAGCCAAACTGGTCGAAGTTGAGTCTAGAAATTCTTTAGTTATGTAGGGGAATTGATTGTGGGTGGGAACGTAAGGCTCTTTTTACTCCTTATACCTTATGCCCTTCTGATTTGTGTCAACCTCTTCTCTTCTACAGGGATTAAGAACTAGGCTTTCTCTTCTTTCTAACAGGATCACGTGTTACTAACCCGTAGACTTGTAGGGTTGATGGTTCTAAGCTTGAGTCCAGTTCCTACTATCCTCTGTATGTTCATAGTTGATCTCAGAACCTTGATATTATGATGATCGAGTGGTTATGCCACCATTTTGTAGGATGTCTCAAATCATTTTGAGCATTTACAGTCGTTATGTTGTCCGAGTCATCCCAGGTTTCTAATAGTCCGATGCATTTGCAAATCCCTTCTTCCCGTTCCCGATGTCCTCTCTGGCCAGGTTAACCACACATAACGGTGAGTTGAGGTACTCTATTGCCTCGACGTATATGTTGGAGCTATTATTATGACCCTAGATGTCTAGAGTATCACCTAGTAATCTAGCCATGTTCTGTGTCCCAGTGTGATGATCCTGGCCATCATTCTCGAGAGCATCCCGTGATGCCACTTAGCTAGTAGCCATTCTATTCCTGGGTTCTTGAACCCTAGATTCACCCTACTTATTTCATGTTGATAGTGTTTGCTAGTTCCTTTAGGATATTAGTAACCTTTGCGATAGTCCTCGAGGTCCATGGTATTGCCTTCTTCCAAATACCATGAACTGCTTATGGCAGAAGTTCTTTGAACCAAAAGATCACAACCAGAGTGCTCTTGATGAGTCCTCCATTCATAGTTGTGAATCTGCTAGTCCTTCCTCTTCAACATGGGTTATCCGGAAGAAATATGTTGAACTTGTTCGACATACTAACCTATGCATCCACAACTCAGAAAGATATATGTTCCTTTGAGTTGTCCCTCTATAGTTGTATTTCGATCCTTGTCTATCAGTTGATAGTCAAGTTTATGTCGTGCATTCATGTTCTTTGATGCCTATTATTCTATGGTCCGCCAAGCCATTCTACCCCGGAATGAGTAGAAGAAACAACTCCAAAACCTCATCCACATCTAGGATTGGGTCAAAGCAATTTTATTCCGCAGATCAAAATGCCAATCCAGCTTCTGCTCTGCTCTACCTTGGAGTGTTACCATCTTTATGTCAAGAGTGTCATGAGAATTGCACCACCTCTTATGAATTCTTGACGCAGTAATGCTTCTTGCCATCATTGTTAATTCCTCGGTTCCCGTGTTATTGTAACCGGAATGCCGACAGGTGAACCATGATGTGTGAAATCAATACTCCTTAAAGGACAATAATTTCATTCTTAACGTGTTGGTTCTTGAATCATCATTCTAAGACTGGTCGTGCTACCTAGTCCTTATTTTTGGTGCACTCCTCGATCAATGAGTTAGGATTATGCCAATCCCTCGCTCTTTTGATCATATCGTCTTTCCCTGTAAAGCAAGATTGTTCTCGAGCTTGGTGACATATCGGTGGTTCGTGATTTTCCGAATATCTTCTCGGAAGCATCACCAAGTCATCACTTGACCGCTATGTTAAGTTTGTGATCATGTTGGTTTCCTTGTAAACCACCCTTTCTCCAAGAATCCGTGTTGGATACCCCTGAGCTAGTTGGTTAAGCTAAACGACAACTTGGAGAGTTAGAAGATAAAAGCTTACCTAACCTAGTTCGTTTCAAAGGGATATCCTGGTGTTGGTGTGTTAGTTGAAGAAAGATGATATCTTCATCGACTGGTCCCTATGATCAGTTGTTGGACCTATTGTCTTATAAAAAATTTGATTTGAGTATGGGCTATCGTCAAATCAAATCAGAACCAACGATGTTTGTAATGTTGTCTTACTCGCGGTTATCCCTCGAGCATACACCATTACATCTTTTGGGTCTGACCAATGCTATGCCCTTGTTCACATAATTATGGAATTCCATTTATATGGTCATCCAGATGACTTGTTGTTGAGCCCATCAGCAGCATTTTACCTTCTCCATGATCATGTTGAACATCCATCTAGTGTTGGAAACTTTTGTAAACATTACCTCCATGTTCCATTCATGAGGTATATGTTCGGATGAAAGAAGTGACTTTCTCTAATTCACGTGCACTTGGTGTAAGTTGCCGCCGTGGATCCGAGAAAGATTGTTTTTGCTTCCTTTGGAATCATCCCAAGTCAGTCATGCATGTGCGAAGTATACATTGGATTGTGAGATTAGCTACCTCCATTCTATATGTGTCCCTAGCATGCCAAGCCACTGATTCACTTGCTCAAGGATAAGAAGTTCATCGATAAGTGCACAAGGACTTCGATATCCTCGATGCTGGTTCCCCACCGGAACTCGGTAGTGTTTTATTGTAAGACTACCATGTGATCATGTTTTGTCTGGGACAACGTGTTCACATGTTGTAGCAGAACCAACTCATGTTTTGGAGCTTGCTATCGTAGTTCATTTCCCGAGAATCTCGCAACGTCATCCCATCGATTTGTGTTGCAAACTTTCATTTTTCTTCCTGGACTCGATGAGTCTGGATTATTCTGACACCAACCAGATCTGAATCACAGGCAGATATAATGGTTGAAACGTTTCCCAAGAACTATAACAATGGTCTCTCTGTAACCCGGTAAAGTGGATGTCGTGGCCAACACACCCAGCTGGAAGACCTGTTGTTGTAGTATCTTGATTGAGGAAGTTGGCCACCTCCCCATAAGGATTTCATAGGATTTACTCCAATAAGTTACTCCTTATGGATTCTTGTGCTCCCGAAGTCCGACCTTTTACTTGATGTTCTAGTTTTCAAACCATATCTATAAATGGGTTGTGCTAGCACATCAAGGAGAACATTAGAAGCGGAGTGCTAAATGTCTCTCGGTCGATCATCCAGATTCTGTTTCCTTGGCCTCACTAAGGTGAAATCTAAAAAGGTGTTATCTTCGTTTGCATCTGCATTGTCCATCACTATTCATCATGGTGGTATGTTGTGTTGCCAAGATCCTTGACACGGATGTTGGTAAAACCTTGATGAATATGGAAATGCTCAAGTTCTGGAGAGCACGCGCAAGCAAAATTATCCCTTGTGTTGTTTTCTACAAAGTAATCCACATCATCTATTCTAATCCGGGTATGCCATTCTACCGAAACCCTCCAAACGATCGCTCGAGAATTGCCTTAGGCTGGTATAAAGAGTTTCAATGATCTTTGAATCAAAGGTAATTATTTTTTCCACTCAAGGGATGATTCCATGAGTCACCTCCTCTAAGGTGTCTCGTTATGGTATCATGGCAACTCAACTCCTTGCTACGTTGAAAACCGTTCACCACCCTTTTAAGTGTGGACTTGGTGTCTACCTAGTGAACCCTCGTCATCTGTTTCTTTCCACCCCTCTAGATGTGTGTTTTGTGTCTCAACCCGAGAGATGGTTCTATGTCTCATTCCGTGAGTTGCTCGATCTTCGAGAAGATCGATTCTTCTAGAGTTTTCCTTTCTTCTCGTTGTCATGTTGGATGGAGTTCTCAGAGCAAGACGTCGAGACAAGATGGTGATTGAATCAACGTTCATTTGAAGTGCAACCTGGGTCGTGAAGATTGCGTTAGTTGTGTTTCCCCTTCTTTCTACCCTATGCTTGAATCTCAGGACGAGATTCTTGTTTAGTGGGGGCGACTTGTCACATCCCTGGTCCTGGTATGCAGTAGGCTAGCCCTTCATGTGTGCATCATGTTTAACTTTTCAAATGAACTTGAAATGGGGACTGATCAAACCCTAGCACCAGATAAAATCAAATAGGTTCAACATAAAATCATTTTCAATGAACCTGAAATGCCCTTCTAAAATGTTCATCATCTTTGCCTTGGTCTTAAACCTCTGACAAAAATGGTGCACAATTTTCTAGGTCATCCTAAGGTCACTGAATTAAATCATAAGTATTTGAATTTGGACATTTAAATTCTATAAAATATTTTAAATGTCCAAATACTCCTAAACTGAAATGTTCCATGTTGGATATATTCTATACAATGGGCATGTGCAGTTTAGTGATTTTTGAAAGGGTCTAGGTATTTTTAGAAAAGCCCAACACTTACAGAAAAATAGAAAAGCAAATAGAATAAAAAAGAGAGAGAGGGACTTACCTGGCGCCCACCAAAGCCCACCTGGCCGGCCCGGTTGGCCAGCCCAGCCCACCTCCTCGCGCGTCGTCTTCCCCATGCCTTCTGGCATCGTGCGTGGCGCGCGCACAGCCGAGCCGCGGCCACCTCCTGCTTCCACCTCCTCCTGCATCCCTGCTCGCTTCCTCGACCCCCTGGAGACGCCACGCGGCCCCCTCGACACTCTCTCACTCTCCCCATGCTCATCCCCTCCTCTGTCTCCCTCCCCCTCTCTTCCCCGAGCGTCGCTGTCGCCGCCGCTTGCCATAGCCGTGCCCGCCGAGCTCCCCTCGCCTCGCTGACCCACCCAGGAGAACCGTAGGGTCATCTTCATCATCTACGCAGAGCCACGCGACGCCTGCCGCCCTTCACCGCCGGCTACCTCGCCTTCTTCCCCCTCGGACGCCAAGATCGCCACGGCCGCGCCGTCTGCTCCGAGCCTTCCCCGAGCCCTCTTTGACGCCTCCTGCACTCCCCGTGAGCTCCTCTTCCTCCTCCCCCTTTCCGTTCTCGCTCTCGAGCACCGCAGCGACCGCACCGAGCTCGACCGCGCCCGCCACCGCCACCGCACGTCGCCGTCGTGGCCAAAGCCACAGTGGCTCGAAGCCGGGCACACCGCCGTGCTCCACACCTCACCAGGAGCACGTAGCACACACCAAAGCTCCCCTAGCGCCCTGCATCACCTAGCCCGCCGTTGGCCGAACTTTGGCCGCCACCGCGAGCTCGCTTTCGACGAGCTCGGTCCACCCCAGCTGCTCCCGCTTGCCCCGTTAGATGTGCCTCGTCGCGCTGCACCCGTAGAGCCTCTCTGCCGCCCATTTGGACACCATGGGCGATTTTCGAGCCATGCCGCCGTCTCGGGCCTTGCCGGCGTTGAGTCGCCGGCGGGTTTGACCTCGTTTGACCCGGGATTTGACCCTGTTTGACTTCCCCAGGGTCGCTGACAGGTGGGCCCGTGCCCCTGCTAATTTAGGCTAAGTGCTAACTAAACATAATTAGCCCTGTTAATACTGACATGTGGGACCAGGGCCTTAACTGGTCTAGTTTAGTATTAGTTTAGAGCTAGTTAAGTCAGGTTAATTAGTTAGACACTGACATGTGGGTCCCAGCCGTCATGTTTGACCTGGGCTGGCGCCTTTGACCTGCTGATGTCACCCCGACGTCATGCTGACGCAGATAACCTTTTCTGGATTTATTTTTAATTCAGGAAATTTCAGAAAATATCCAAAACTTCTAAAAATCATATAAAATCAACCGTAACTCCAAATGAGGTAAATTATATACGAAAAATGATCAGAAAAATCCAATCTATCCATCTGTACTGTTTTCATGCATGTTAGAACAACTTATAGTAGCTGTTTAGGACAAATCATATAAATGGCATTTGAATTTCACATATGGAGTTTGGATTTGAACTTAGGGTTCAAACCAACTTCATTTAACTTTGTTGCTAGCTGCATTAGCTCAAAACACCAGCATGTTGCCATGTCGTGATCATGCATCATAATGTGCATTGCATTGATTGTGTTTCCTCTCTGTTGCCGGTAATTGTTCCCCCTCAGTAGACGTGGTTCCGACGATGAGATCGATGACACCGATGAAGAGCTATATTATCTTCAGAAGTGCCAGGCAAGCAAAAAAAACCTTTTTCATTCCGATACAATCCCACTCTCTCGCTCCTGCTCTCTTTTACTGCATTAGGACAACAACGATTCATCTGTTACTTGCTGCGGTAGCTGAACCCCTTTATCCTCTACATGACCTGTCATTGCCACGGTAAATAAATGAAACCCACTAGCATGAGTAGGAGTTGTTTGAGCCCTGTTGTGCCTACTCATTCATGCTTGTTTGTCATGCCTGCTACTGCTTAGAGTTGAGTCCGGTCTGATTCATCGGGGATGAATTGGAGGTGTGTGAACATGTCCTACTGTGTGTGAGCTAAATGTGTGAACACGATTTGGTAAAGGTAGCGGTGAGAGGCCATGTAGGAGTACATGGTGGGTTGTCTAATTGCAGCCGTCCTCAGGAACTGAGTTATGTGTTTGTGATCCATGAACAGTTACTACCACACATTGGGTTCCGGTAACTCGACCCCTCTCGACTTATTAATCAACATGATCTCTGTCCAGGAGTTGCAACTAGTTTCTGGTGTTTGTAGGTAGTGTTAGTAGTCTACCAAGTGGCACCCGATACAGGTGGGCTTGGGACAGACTAGGCACCATGGCACGGTGTACCAAGCGTAGATCCACCCGTCGAGGTGGGCTTGGGAACCCTGCACACATCATTTGGGGCCGTGAGCGACACCCCGGCCGGATCTCCTTGCCGATGGAACTCGAATAGGCAATAAACCTGGACGAGAGACTTGTGTGGTTAGTCAGGTCGTGTCCGACACCCTCGCTGGGCTTCCGCTTGAAGGTTGCCGAGTACATGTCGTGTAAACGGCGGTAAGTGGTGAGAGCGTGTGTGAAGAAGTACACCCCTGCAGGGTTAATATCTTCTATTCGAATAGCCGTGTCCGCGGTAAAGGACTTTTGGGTTGCCTATACAGTTCATAGACAAGTGGAAGTGGATACTCTAAAATACGCAAGATAAGCCTGAGTGCTATGGATGGCGTTCTCGTAGGGAGACGGGAGCGGATCCATAGTGGTGTATTGATATGGTGAATATGTGGACTTGTGTGCGCCACCTCAAAGAGTTACATTGCAGTCGTAGTTCAGGATAGCCACCGAGTCAAAGCTGGCTTGCTGCAGTTAAACCCCACCACCTCTTTGTTAATAATGATGCATATGTAGTTAGTTCTGATGTAAGTCTTGTTGGGTACATTTGTACTCACGTTTGCCTATTTTATGTTTTTGTAGAGAGACTTCAGTCTCGCTAGTAGTTCCGCGTGGACTTCTACGTTTAGCTTGTTACCTCAGCTACGATCTTGAGCCCTCGGCAGGATCTGGTAGATAGTCAGGCTTCTCAGCCTTTTTCATTTATAGATGTCTGTACTCAGACATGTTAAGCTTCCGCTTGTGCTTGACTTGTGTGCTCTGAATGGTGGGTCATAAGACCCATGTTTGTAATATCTCGCTCCTCGGAGCCTATGGAATAAAATACTTGAGTTGTAGAGTCATGTTGTGATGCCATGTTGTATTTGCACATATCGAGCATATTGTGTGTATGTTATTGAAATGCTTGGTATGTGTGGGATCTGACTATCTAGTTGTTTATCCTTGGTAGCTCTCTTGCCGGGAAATGTCTCCTAGTGCTTCCACTGAGCCCTGGTAGCTTGCTACTGCTCCGGAACACTTAGGTTGGCCGGCATGTGTCCTTCTTCGTTCCTGTGTCTGTCCCTTCGGGGAAATGTCACGCAGTGTCTACCGGAGTCCTGTTAGCCTGCTACAGCCCGGTTTACCGGAGTCCTGCTAGCCCAGTTGCTACAGCCCGGATTCACTCGCTAATGACCAACACGTTCGTTGTTGGGTCATGTATGCATGTCCCTGTAAGTTAGTGCCACTTTGGGTTCACGACTAGCCATGTCAGCCCGGGTTCTTTGTCATATGGATGCTAGCGGCACTATCATATATGTGAGCCAAAAGGCGCAAACGATCCCGGGCCAGGTAAGATGGCACCCATGGGAATACCGTGCATGAGGCCGCAAAGTGATATGATGTGTTACATGCTAGATCGGTGTGACTTAGGATCGGGGTCCTGACACGCAAGCTGTTAGGGCCCGCGGCGCTTCGCACTTGCCCCTTCGCCTCTCTGCTCATCCAAGTCCGGGCGCGCCTTGGGCCCGGGGGCTACTGTCGGCATTCTGGGAACGGGGGTCCCCATACTTGCCTGCCTGCAGCGTGGCTCAAGGGGCGGCCCAGCATGGCCCATCTTCATCAGCACAAGCTCAAGACCCTCGCGAGGGGCCAAGCCTCGTGGGGGGGGGGACGACAGGAGGCCTCCTCAGGCACGGCCTCGTCAGGCTGGCTCGCGAGGAGGCGGAGAGATCAAGGCGGGGTACCTCATGAAGTGCCCATGATGCAAGCCATGACAACCAAGGGCGCCAGGCGGGCGCCAGCCCGCGCAGTGTCCTCCTTTCCTCTTTGGTGCTAAGGGAGCAAGCGCAGGCGAGAGCATCAAGCAAAGGCATCCATTTCGGTGCAACAAGACCAAGACCAGCAGAACGGCAGGATGGAGGTCATCGTGGAGCCCAAGCCGGCGTCACCACCAGAGCCTTTGGCAGGCGAGGACCAACTTTAGTCAGGATAAGTGTACTAGATGTTCCCCTTCAAAATGGCCAATTGTTAGTGCCCTTCCCGCTCAATATTTGGGAAGAGGCCTAGGGCCTTTGCCTATAAATAGGACTAGCCACCCGCAAGGTAGAGGCATCTAGAAATCGATCCAGAGAGCGACTGAACTCCCCTTAGCAGTTCATCGCACCAGCCAGGAACAGACCGTCGCGAGGCTGTTCTTCCTTGTATTGTTCATCATCAGCCCAAGAGGCAGTCCACCACACCACACACTGGAGTAGGGTATTACACCACAATGGTGGCCCGAACCAGTATAAACTCTGTGTCTCTTGTGTTGTTCCTTTGATTGCCTAGATCATAGCGAGGCGGTGAGGTGCAGGTAGGTAGAGGGCGAAATCTCCGCGGGCACCCTAGTGTTCGAATCTAGAGGGTCTGCCGGAACCCGAAATCCGACAAAAAGTATGCCTCCCAAAATCTTTTATCTCTGAATTTAAGCTTTGAGCTCTAGCACCTCTACAAATCCCTACTTCCCTCTGCGAAGGGCCTTTCTATTTACTTTATGCAATTTTATTTTTTATTTGAGTCTCCATCCTCTCTTATAAAGCACCAACTAAGGGGAACTATGATCGTACTCGAGCATTGGATGTAGCTAATATGCGAGTGTGTTTCATGCATGGATCAATGATTGAGCATGATGGGCTAGCGATAGCTTTATTTAGTGTTGATATTTTGAAAGACATGGTTGCTTGTTGATATGCTTGAGTATTGATGTCCTCTTGTCAAATTATAGACTATTTCTTTGAATCATTCAAGTCCAAATGTCCATGCTACAAAATAAAGATTATATGATGAATATGATGGGTAGCTTTCCACAACAGAAATTCTGTTTTAACCTGCTACTTTATCATAATAAGTTTTATGAGAAAGAGTTGTTGTTATGATGCAAGGAAAAGTGATTGAAATTATCATTGATCAAACTTATGCACTTTGCTAGCATACACACTTCATAAACTATTTCTTTTATCATTTACCTACTCAAGGACGAGTAGGAATTAAGCTTGGGGATGCTGATACATCTCCAATGTATCTATAATTTATGAAGCATTCGTGTCATGTTTGCAACAATTTTATATGGTTTTGGCATGATTTGCATGGAACTAACCCGGACTGACATTGTTTTCAACAGAACTACCATGGTGTTGTTTTTTGTGCAGGATTGAAAGTTCTCCAAATGAGCTGAAACTTTTTAATGATTTTTTTGGAACAAAAGAGACCCCGAAGCTTTGTGGAAGGACCAGAGGTGAAGGAGTAGGGCACAAGACACCGGGTGCGCCTGGGCCCTTGTCCGTGCCCCGGTGGGTTGTGCTCACCTCGAGGCCCATCTTAGTGTGAAACCAACGCCAAAAATTCCTATAAATAGAGAAACCATCGGGGGTAACCCTAGATCGGAAGTTCTGCCACCGCAAGCCTCTGTAGCCATGAAAACCAATCGGGAGCCCGTTCCGGCACCCTGCCGGAGGGGGAGATCATCACCGGAGGCCATCTTCATCATCCCTATGGTCTCCATGATGAGGAGGGAGTAGTCCACCCTCAGGGATGCGGGTTTGTACTAGTAGCTATGTGTTTAATCTCTCTCTCTCCCTCTCGTGTTCTTGAGATGTCACGATCTTGATGTATCGTGGGCTTTGTTAATATAGTTGGATCATATGGTGTTTTCCCCTCTCTATCTTGTTCTGATGAATTGAGTTTTCCCTTTGAGATTTCGTTCTTATTGGATTGAATACTTTTATGGACTTGAGAGCACTTGATATATGTCTTGCATATGAATACTCGTGGTGACAATGGGGTATTATATTGATTCACTTGAGATATATTTTGGCACTCAACTCATGGATTCCCAAGGTGACATTGGGGTTATCTATGCATAGGGGTTGATGCACGTTCTCGTCTTTTATTTCTCCGGTAGAAATCTTGGGGCACTCTTTGAGGTTCTTTATGTTGGATTGAGTATTATGAATCTGAATTTGCTTTGGTGTTATTTTAGTACAAACTCTTGATACATCGATTAGAAAGAATAACTTGGTGTTATTTTAGTATGAATTCTTGATAGATCGATCAGAAAGAATAACTTGGTGTTATTTTAGTACGAACTCTTGGATAGATCGATCAGAAAGAATAGCTACAAATTTCTTCTTATGTTCTCCGCTAGATAGGAACTTTGGAGTGATTCTTCATCGCACTTTGAGGGATGGTTATATGATCCAATTATATTAGCATTCTTGAGAGATTGCACTAGTGAAAGTACAGACCCTAGGCCTTGTTTTCAAGCATTCATTACCGTTTGTGCTCACTTTTATTACTTGCTACCTTGCTGTTTTTTATTGTTCCTATTACAAAAATCAATATCTACTATCATTACTACACTTTTATCACCATCTATTCGCCAAACTAGTGCACCTATACAATTTACCATTGTATTTGATGTGTTGGGGACACAAGAGACTCTTTGTTATTTGGTTGTAGGGTTGTTTGAGAGAGACCATCTTCATCCTACGCCTCCCATGGATTGATAAACCTTAGGTCATCCGCTTGAGGGAAAATTGCTACTGTCCTACAAAACTCTGCCCTTGGAGGCCCAACACGAGTCTACAAGAAGATAGTTGCATAGTAGACATCAAACCCAAATCCACAGCTCGGGACCCCTACCCCATGGTCTGCCGGTTTTGACATCGACAATGGCCTTAGGAGCTTCTTCCAATGAGTCAATCTCTTCTTGAAGCTTGTCCTTGCCTTTTAGCTTGTGGCCTTGTGGTGGAATATCATCTTGAGCTTGTGTTCCCTTGAAAGAAGTGGGGCCATAGTTCTCTTGTTGAGGAACGAACTTCGTCTTGGGCTATTGATCTTCTTCTCACTCAACTCCATTGGCATTGAACTTTCGTTCCAAACCAACACCTTGATTCTTCTGGTGCCATCCTTGCTTGCATACAATTTCCTCAAATTGCTTACTTCTGGCAAGGCTCTTGTAAACACTTTTCTCTATAAGTCCCTTCAATAAGCTATTTTCTTGCTCAAGTGTAACTTGGTTAAGAGAATCATTAGTGGAATCAAGAGAACTACTAGAAGCAACAATATTGGATTTAACATTGTTATTGTTACTACTAGAAGAAGAGTCTTTCTTGCTCTTATTGCTAGATTTTACTTGTGGCATATAAGTAGACAAGAGTAAATGCTTGGCAATGTAAGAAGAACTCTTCTTTCAAAGATCATCATTGATTGCTTTTAGGAACTCATGCTTTTGCCCTAAATTTAGCTTCTCGAAGCATAGCCTCATGAGTCCTTAGGAGCTCTCTATGATCCTCTAGAGTTGTTTCATGAGCCAACTTAAGAGTGTTTAGTACTTTAGTTAGACGCTCAATCTCCTTATTATCATTTTCATTCATTTTATCTTGATTAGCATGATTAATAGCAAGTTCATCATAGTTTTCATCACTAGTGTTGTCAACAAATAAATCATCATCACCTAGCAAATCATCTTCATCACTATTGAAATCAACATACTCGGGGTGTGATACCTTGTGGCCTTTAGCCATGAAGCATCTTCCAATTCCTTCATTTGGTGAGTCAAATATGTCGTAGGATTTGGATGACACAAGTGCAAGACCGGCAACACCTTCATCTTGAGTATATTCGGAGTTGGAGTGATAGCTTCTCTCGGAGTAGTTGTCGGAGTCGAAACCGGATACCCATTCACCAATGTGAGCTTGATGTCTTCGTCTTGTGTAGCTCTTTGATGAATTGTCCTTCCTTTCCAAATCCTTGCTTCTATGAGAGGGTCTTCGTTCATAATGATCATCTCTACTCCTCCTCTCTCTTGGTGGTGATTCATCTCTTTTACTTCTCCTTTTTGGTGAATCTTCTCTTTTCTTGTAGGGAGCCGTACACTCATTGGAGTAGTGTCTGGATCTTCCACAATTGTAGCAATACGATCACGGCTAGAAAAACTTTTGTTATTCTTGGATCTTGACTTGGAGCTTCTCTCTTTGCTTCTATTCTTGTATAACTTGTTGAAGTTCTTCACCATTAAGCTCAATTCTTCATTGGAGACTTGCTTCTCACTTGATGTTGTAGGGGCATCATATGAAGCTTTGTAAGCACCACTTGACTTGTTGTGGAGCTCTTCCTTATACTTGAGTGACATCTCATGAGCAATAATTCTACCAATGACTTCTGTGGGCTTGAGATCTTTGTAATTGGGCATCATTTGGATCAAGGTGCACACGGTATCATATTTTCCATCCAAGGTTCTTAGGATCTTCTTGATGATGAATTTGTTGGTCATCTCTTCACTTCCTAAGCCAGCAATCTCATTTGTGATGAGAGCAAGCCTAGAGTACATCTCAATGACTCCCTCACCATCCTTCATCTTGAACTTGTCAAGTTGACTTTGAAGCACGTCCAATTTTGATTCCTTGACGGACTCGATAACTTCGTGCATATCAACCAAAGTATCCCAAATTTTCTTTGCATTCTCAAGGCGACTAATGATGTTGAATTCTTCAGGGCACAATCCATTGAAGAGAATATCACAAGCTTGAGCATTGTATTGCAACATCTTCATTTCTTCCGCGGATGCTTCACGATCCGGTTCTTTTCCATCCGCAATAAATCACCTTGCAAGCCAATGCGCACAATAGCCCAAACGGCGGGGTTATGACCAAGAATATGCATTTTCATCTTATGCTTCCAACTTGCAAAATTAGTACCATCAAAGTAAGGACCTCTACGGTGGTAATTTCCCTCACTAGATGCCATACTCTCCTAGGTTGTGAAACCAAGGCTATGATCACCAAAGCTATGGAAATCAAGGCAAATGGAGACCAAAGCTCTGATACCACTTGTAGGATTGAAAGTAGGTCTAGAGGGGGTGATTAGACTAATTGACCAAATAAAAATCTAACCTTTTCCTAGTTTTAGTTGTCGACAAATTCTAACAATTAGCACAAGTAAAGTAATCAACCTACACATCTAATTCTAAGAGTGTAGCAGCGGGAAGTAAAATATTGCATATGAAGGTAAAGGGAAGGGCTTGGAGAGTGCAAATGCAATGATGACACGGAGATTTTTGGTGTGGTTCCGATAAGTGGTTCTATCGTACATCCACTATAACACCCACGATGCGGCTATATCTCCCACGTGTCGAAGCACGACTTAGAGGCATAACCGCATGGTGGTTTTGTCGCAAGAAGGGTCATCTTCACACAATCCCATGTAATGAACAAGAATGGGATAAAGAGAGTTGGCTTACAATCGCCACTTCACACAATACATAATTTAAGATCATACATCATTCAAAATACACTCATAGACCGGCTACGGTCAAGTTCAAATGAGAATAAGACAACCCCAAATGCTAGATCCCCAATCTCCCCGACTGGGCTCCACTACTGATCATCTGGAAACGATACATAGTAACGACCAAGGGCCTCATCAAATTCCCACTTCAGCTCAGTTGCGCCATCTGCGCTAGTATCCTCGGCACCTGCATCTGTTTTGGTAGAATCTGTGAGCCACGGGGACTCAGCAATCTCACACCCGCGAGATCAAGACTATTTAAGCTCATAGGTAGGACAGGGTTAATATGGTGGAGCTGCGGCAAGCACTAAGCATATATGGCTAACATACGCAAGTGAGAGCCAGAAGAGAAGTAACGTGTCGGTCAAGAAGCTAGAAGTGATCAAGAAGTGATCCTGAAACTACTTACGTCAAGCATAACTCAAACCGTGTTCACTTCCCGGACTCCGCCGAGAAGAGACCATCACGGCTACACACGCGGTTGATGCATTTTAATGAAGTCAAGTGTCAAGTTATCTACAACCGGACATTAACAAATTCCCATCTGCCTCATAACCGCGGGCACGGCTTTCGAAAGATTATATACCCTGCAGGGGTGTCCCAACTCAGCCCATCACAAGCTCTCACGGTCAACGAAGGATATACCTTCTCCCGGGAAGACCCGATCAGTCTCGGAATCCCGATTCGCAAAACATTTCAACAATGGTAAAACAAGACCAGCAAAGCCGCACGATGCGCCGACAAATCCCGATAGGAGCTGCACATATCTCGTTCTCAGGGCACACCGGATGAGACAGGCTATGAGTAAAACCAGACCTCGAGTTTCCCCCAGGTGGCCCCGCAGGCGGCTCAGTTCGGACCAACACTCGAAGGAGCACTGGCCCGGGGGGGTTAAAATAAAGATGACCCTTGGGCTCACGAAAACCCAGGGGAAAAGGGCTTAGGTGGCAAATGGTAAAACCAAGGTTGGGCCTTGCTGGAGGAGTTTTATTCAAAGCGAACTGTTAAGGGGGTCCCATAAATCACCCAACCGTGTAAGGAACGCAAAATCAAGGAACATAACACCGGTATGACGGAAACTAGGGTGGCAAGAGTGGAACAAGTCACCAAGCATAAGGCCGAGCCTTCCATCCTTTACCAAGTATATAAGGTGCATTAATTTAAATAGGAGATATTGTGATATCCCAAAATATCCATGTTCCGACCAGGAACAAACTTCATCTTCACCTGCAACTAACAATGCTATAAGAGGGGCTGAGCAAAAGCGGTGACATAGCCAAACAACGGTTGCTAGGACAGGTTGGTTAGAGGTTTGACATGGCAATAGGTAGGCATGGTAAACAATGGCAGGTAGAGCTAACATAGCGATAGAGCGAGTACTAGCAAGCAAAGATAGAAGTGATATCGAAGGTATGGTCATCTTGCCTGCAAGGTTCTCAGAGTTGTCGAAGGCTTGATCCTCGTCAGCGTACTCAACAGGTTCCTCGTGCACGTACTCGTCTCCCGGCTCTACCCAAAGCAAGAACACAAGCAAGGAACCACAACAAATCACGGTGCAATGCATAAACAACATGATGCAATACATGTCATGATATGCGAGATGTGATATGCAATGCTTATGCGTGCTTCGGAAGGAAAAATGATGAACAAGGCATCAACTTGGCAAACCAAGTATGCCGCTGGAAAGATGAGATGATTTCGGTTGAAATCGATATAAAGATCACCGGATTCGGATGCACGGTTTGCAAATGGCAAGCACTGCATTTAACAGCACGAAGCTACTTAGCATGCAACAAGAAACTATGCTACAGCACCCCAACATAAAAACAAAACATATGGCAGTGATCTACAGGAGATGCTTAACAAAAGAGGAACACTGAGCTACGGCTAAATCACATCATAACAGGTTCAAACAAGCATGGTGAAAGTGCAAAAAATATCAGGTTGGACATGGCATAAACAGCATCACGAAGCAATGTTCAGAGCAAGTTATCAACATGCTACAGGAACTTATAATAGCAAAACAAGGCATGGCATGAATCTACTCAAAGCATAGATCAAAATTCCCTTACTGACCATAAGCCAAAAAGGATCAGAAAATATGATGGCACCCATGTAAACATAGCAAGTTTCGTTAACAGATTCAGCAAACAAAGCATGGCATTGACATAATTACGAAGGCACCTTCGTGAGCTCGATGCACTCACTACAGAGCACTTCATGATAAACTAATCATACATCCATCAAGAAGACATGACATAGAAGCTATACATGGCAAGAACAACATCATAGCATACACGGATCAACTACAACAACCTCGGCAAAATTGAATAACATGTAAACAATCTGCCAGGAAACATTATGAAGCAAAAGTAGAGCACGAAAATGACATGCTAGACTACTCCATAATTGCAACCAGGACCATGGATCGATAGAGCATAACCATATGTTCAAAACACCCTTACTGAAGTATCTCAAATTATGCATGGATCTCTCTGTAGCAACATGTTTACATGGCATCAAAATTATAGCAGAACAGGGACTAAAATCAGCAATATCACGAAGCCTAGTTTGCATGCTTGTGCTAGTCACCACATTGATCACAAAAATACATGGTAAGCACCTTTATAAAGAAGACATAGCATAGTTCAAAACTCATTTAGGGATCAAGTCCATAGGATGCACACATCAATCATGGCAAAAATGACAAAAGAGCTCATTCTGATAAGATTCTGAAACTAACATTATGAAGCCCTCTTCCAACAGCATTTCGGGCATCAAGATGAGCTCAAATGTAAATTATTCAATCGTATGAAATGATGTACTCTTCGAGACGAACAATTCGGTATGCTACACGCCCAAAACGGAGCCACGGGTGCAAAGTTGTGGGCCGATGAAGATGCAACAAAATTATGACAGATTAAGGACTTAGACGAAAATTCGGGGGAGAGTCAACCATTGTGGATCTGGATCTGGATCCGGGGCGCGCGGGCTTCGAGGTTCGTCGCCGGAGATGGAGCTCGTCGGAGGCTCGGGGCGCGGCTGCCTAAGTCGGGGAAGGACGGAGGAGAGGCCGGGGCGGCCGGAGGTGCAGCGGACGGCGCGGTCGCCGGAGTTGGAGTCGTGGGCGGCGCGGCCGGCTCCGGTCGGCGGAGGAGCACGGCGCGCGGCTGGCTCGGCCGGAGGCGAAGGGGTCGGCGACGGGGCGGAGGAGAGGCCGGCAGCGAGGCGGAGGCGGCGGCGATGCGGCGGCGGAGGCCGGCGACGGCGTCGGGCGCGGCTGCGCGGGCGAGCGGCGGCGGGCGCGCGGGCCGGGCGGGCCTCCCACGGGCCTGGCGGGCCGGCGGCGCGGGGGCGGCGAAGCGGCCACGTGGCGAGCTGCGGTTGGACGCGGGCGGCGGTGGGATTTGTCCGGCGGCGGCCGGACGTGTCCGGTGGCGATAGGGACGATTTCGTCTAGGGTTTGCCCGTGAATTTCGGGGGAGTGCACATATTTATAGGTAGAGGGAGCTAGGAGACTCCAAATGGGGTGTAGTTTTCGCCCACGCGATCGTGATCCGACGACGGAGAGCATGGAAGTGCCTTAGATGGGTTATTGGGCTGTTTTGGAGGGGTGTTGGGCTGCAACTCAAAAGAGGCCTTTGCGGATATGCGGATAACCGTTGGAGTACCAAACGAGCTCCAAATGACCCGAAACTTGACAGGTGATCTACCGGTGCTATACCAGGGCCACTTGGCAAGCCTCGTCCCATTTCGAGAACATTTTAACACCCGCACACGAAAAGAGACAAGAGGGGTGCGCCGGTGCACGTGGGAGTGTCGGATTGCGAAACGGACAACGGGGAAAATGCTCGGATGCATGAGACGAACACGTATGCAAAATGAAATGCACATGATGACATGATATGATATGCATGACATGAATAAAATGCAAAACAAAAGACAAAACCCAACCACGGAGGGAATATCATATCACATAGCCGAAAATGGCAAGAGTTGGAGATACAAAGATGGAAAGTTACATCTGGGGTGTTACATCCACATTGATGGAGACTTCAACTCACGAAGGGTAACGGTTGCGCGAGTCCATGGAGGGCTCCACCCACGAAGGGTCCACGAAGAAGCAACCTTGTCTATCCCACCATGGCCATCGCCCATGAAGGACTTGCCTCACTCGGGTAGATCTTCACTAAGTAGGCAATCTCCTTGCCCTTACAAACTCCTTGGTTCAACTCCACAATCTTGTCGGAGGCTCCCAAGCGATACCTAACCAATCTAGGAGACACCACTCTCCAAAAGGTAATATATGGTGTGTTGATGATGAACTCCTTGCTCTTGTGCTTCAAATGATAGTCTCCCCAACACTCAACTCTCTCTCACAGATTTGGATATGGTGGAAAGATCATTTGAGTGGAAAGCTAGAGATATGAAGTCTTGTGGTAGGATTGGTATATCTTGGTCTCAACAAATGAGTAGGTGGTTCTCTCTCAGAAAATATAAGTTGGAAGTGTAGGCACGTTCTAATGGCTCTCTCACAAGTGGAGAAGGGGTGGAGGGGCATATATAGCCTACACACAAAATCCAACCGTTACACACATTTGACCCAACTCGGCCAGACCGAATAGAAGAACTAGGTGAGACCGATTCAATTCAAAATGTGAATGTTAGCAATCTTGGTGGGACTGACTGGAAAAACTCGGTGGGACTGATGTGCTAGGGCTAGGGCAAAACCTCATCTCGGTGGCGCCGATTGCATGAACTTGCTGAGACCGATTTCAGCAAAGAGCAAACAGAGAGTTAGTCAAGCAAACTCGCTGTGACTGGTCGCTCATTTCGGTGAGACCGAAATTTTACAAATGGAAACAGAGAGATTGCAGGGCCATCTCGGTGAGACTGAGATCCGTATCGGTGTGACTAAACTGTTAGGGTTTCTGGCAGTGGCTATGTCAAATGAACTCAGTGGCTCCAGATAGAATGTTTTGGTGGGGTCGAGCTGGAGTTTGGGTTTTGGGCATATTTTGAATGAGAAAGTGGTTGAGGGCTTTGTATCAATATCTCTAAGTTTTTTGAGCAAGTAGGCCATTAAGCAACACATCATCCCCTTTTTATAGTATTGGCTTTCCGATGGACTCAATGTAATCTTGGATCACTAAAATATAAATGAAGAGTCTTGAGCTTTTGCCAATATGTGTCCTTAGCATTTTGAGGGGTCCACATCTCTAGTCCATGCCATGCCATTCATTGAACTTTCTGAAATATTATACTTGAATGGATCTATATGTTGTTATAAATTACCAAAACCACATGGGGATTAGTTGCACTTTCAACGTTCTCAGATTACAAGTTTCAAGTAGGAAGAATGTGAGGCACTAGCGCTTGCGTGGGATAGAATGAAAGAAGCTATGTGGAATTGCTCTAATCATGGAATGGAGGAGTGGTTAATCCTTCATATGTTTTATAATGGTTGAAATCACATGTCAAAAACTATGCTTGATACAACTGTAGGAGGAACAATCATGGGAAAGCCCATAGATGATGTTAAGAAATTACTTGATGATATGCAAGAAAACCATGCCCAATGTCATGTTGAAAGAGACACCACAAAAAGGGTGAACTCAATTGAATAAATTAGCACGGAGTTGACAGCCAAACTTGATGAACTTATCTCCATGATGAAAGGTGAAGAAGAGGTAAATGTGAATGCACTAATGAAGAAACTAGTTATGTGAATTTTATTACTTGTAATATTCATAGTCCCAACTGGAAAAATAATGGTTATGCTCCTAGTCTTCCTTATCCTAGTAATGGAGGAGCAACAAGTAATTTCAGTGGATCTAATAGCAGCAATAGAAATACTCTTGAAGAAACTCTCAAATTTTTATTGCTAGTCAAACTGAGCAAAATGAAAACTTCAAGAATATTTTGAAGAATCATGACAACCTACTTGGTTTATTGACCAATAAGGTTGTTGGACTAAAAAATAATGTGCAGATACTTGAAGGAAGATCCAAGAATATGGAAGCACAAGTGGCTAAAATTGCAAAGATTCGAACATTAGTCTTAGCCAAGTTTATAGGCAAACCAGAACCTAATCCGGTTGAAGATGTTAAGATGGTGAGAATCAATGAAGACAATACCGAAGAACTAGACACAATCCATGTGCCAGAGTATAATTATACTGTTGCTGATTTTGTGCAGATGATATTGATGAAATACCCACTACCTAAGGTAACTAACAATGAAGTATATAATGTATTTGTTGAGCAAGTTGCATCCAAGGTACGTGAACTTTATGATGAAAGAAAGAAGCTTTAAAGTAAGTTACCAGCTAAGTTAGAAGATGCTTTTGAACCTACTATAGAGATTAACATTGGATTGAATAAATTCAGTGCTTTATGTGATCTAGGGGCTAGTATTTACACTATCCCCAAGTTTGTTTATGATAGTATCAATCTAGGTCCTTATGCTACTACTGAGATTATATTCAATATGGCTAATTCTACTTTTACTCAGGCAGTAGGCATTAAACATGGAGTAATAGTTCAAATTAATGATTGCTCTGTCATGATTGATCTTGTGATAGTAGATATGCCTGAAGATCCTATTGCTCCCATAATTATTGGTAGACCTTTTCTAAGGACTATCAAAGTTATGATAAATGTGTTTGAGGGGAATGTGAGATTTGATTTACCCGTTAAAGATCCTTTTGTGAGGCATTTCCCTAAGAAAAAAATGAAGAGTTGTACCGAAGATGACATCGTTGTGAACGCCAAAAGCTATGGTCTCAGTGTGTTTGCACCACCTTCACCACCACTATGGGCGAGCTAACCGACCGAAAACCAGTGCTTCATGGGCGGCGGCCCACATGAATAAAGTAGACAAGTAAGTTTTTATTCTAGTTTTAATAAAAGAGTGATTGAAGTTCTAGATAAAGAAGTAAGTTTAGAAGAGTTGTTGTAATGAAGGGTTTGCTATGTGCAAGTTAAATTATATGTTGTATTAATGTTTGGATGCCTGAAAATACGTCTGTTTATTGTGTTGGAACTAACCCCGCAGAAGAACAAAGGAAAAGAAAAAGTTTTGAAAGAGCATATTAAAATATGACCTTCCAGACGATCGCAACGGTCATTTGAGTGGTCGCATAGATTCCTGGAGGTTCCAGCGCAAAACAACCAGAGACAATAGAGTGATCGACGGTCTTCCGTATGCGCTGGCATGAGTGGTCGTTTGAGATTTTATAGAAATGAGAAAGAACTTCAAAGCATTTGACGATGTTCCATATGGACGCACCCGCCCGTTAGAGCGGTCTTATGACATCCTCGACCAGAAGAAGAAAACAACCAAGACATTTGACAGAATTCCATACAGGTCGCCATCCGTATCAACGGTTTTTTGAATTGTGCATAAATGCAGGTAAGCTATCAGGGTGAACGACAGCGTTTCATACGAGCGGTTGCGCTCGTATGGGCGGTTGTATGGATCTTGGCGGCCATAATAAGCCCGAGGAAGGAGGTAAATCTTCCCCATCTCTCTTTTCTTATTCTTCTTCCTCTAAACCTCTCCAACCCTAGCAAACTTCGCCCGATCTATCTACTCGTTCGATTTCAGTTCAAATCCTTCCGTGTGATCCATCTACAGTATGTTTCTCCTCTGATCCCCAATATATTTTTCGTGAATCCACGTTCTACATGTCTAACATTGCCATGTCTAGGAAATGCATATATTTAATCCAAATATGAGTTTGGATTGGATTCGTTGATGTTTTTAGAGTATGATGTTGTGACTACAATAGGATCAATATTGTTTAATTGTATTGGACTGAAAATTTTTGTTTTGTAGATGTCTACGAGGAGGTCCACTCGCGTACGCGGTGCTTTGAATTCACCCCCGTCCCGCCACAACAAGTTTTCACTCAGGGGATCGTCTTCACTGATCGTGAAGCAAGAAAGAAGTTTTAGAAGTTCACTTCAAGGAAGATCAAAGCATCCAAGCAGGCTTTCGAGTCAACACTCTCTAAGCTAGGTATTACTAATGATTTCAATTTGCTTTGTAATAATGCAAGGTTGACCTTCTTTTTATCAGGGATGTGACACATATGAATGCATGATGCTTGAGTTTCTTAGTACTCTTTCGCACAATGTTGGTTTGATGCCCAATGCATATGAGGAGGAACAGATCATTTTTCATCTCTTGGACCAAGACATCAACATCACTTTTGAAGAGTGGTGTGATTACTTTGGCTTCACCAATAATCATGATGACATCCCCTATGTTTATGATTATACTAACCCACACCAGAGGCAATCCTTGTATCACATGAGTCGCCATGGCTCTAGGCACAGAGCCATTTGCATTGAAAGTTCTGCTATATGTTATTTCTATTATGTTATCACTAAGTCGTTGCAGGCTCAAGGAGAAGTTTCTAAGGTGAATGATGAGAACTGATAACCCACAAGTGTAGGGGATCGCAACAGCTTTCGAGGGTAGAGTATTCAACCCAAATTTATTGATTCGACACAAGGGGAGCCAAAGAATATTCTTAAGTATTAGCAGTTGAGTTGTCAATTCAACCACGCCTGGATAACTTAGTATCTGCAGCAAAGTATTTAGTAGCAAAGTAGTATGATAATAAAGGTAACAGTGGCAAAAGTAAAGATAGCAGTTTTGTAATAGTTGTAACAGTAGCAACGGAAAAGTAAATAAGTGAACCACAATATGTGAAAAGCTCGTAGGCATTGGATCAGTGATGGATAATTATGTCGGATGTGATTCCTCATGTAATAGTTATAACATAGGGTGACACAGAACTAACTCCAGTTCATCAATGTAATGTAGGCATGTATTCCGAATATAGTCATACGTGCTTATGGAAAAGAACTTGCATGACATCTTTTGTCCTACCCTCCCGTGGCAGCGGGATCCTAGTGGAAACTAAGGATATTAAGGCCTCCTTTTAATAGAGAACTAGAACAAAGCATTAGCACATAGTGAATACATGAACTCCTCAAACTATGGTCATCACTGAGAAGTATCCCGATTATTGTCACTTCAGGATTGTCGGATCATAACACATAATAGGTGACTATAGACTTGCAAGATGGGATCAAGAACTCACATATATTCATGAAAACATAATAGGTTCAGATCTGAAATCATGGCACTCGGGCCCTAGTGGCAAGCATTAAGCATAGCAAAGTCATAGCAACATCAAACTCAGAACATAGTGGATACTAGGGATCAAACCCTAACAAAACTAACTTGATTACATGGTAAATCTCATCCAACCCATCACTGTCCAGCAAGCCTACGATGGAATTACTCACGCACGGCGGTGAGCATCATGAAATTGGTGATGGAGGATGGTTGATGATGACGACGGCGACGAATCCCCCTCTCCGGAGCCCCGAACGGACTCTAGATCAGCCTTCCCGAGAGAGATTAGGGCTTGGCGGCGGCTCTGTATCATAAAACACAATGGAACTTTTTCTCTGATTTTTTCCTCCGCGAAACAGAATATATGGAGTTGGAGTTGAGGTCGGTGGAGCATCAGGGGGCCCACGAGACAGGGGGCGCGCCTAGGGGGAGGGCACGCCCCCCACCCTCGTGGACAGGGTGTGGGCCCCCTGGCCTTGATTCTTTCGCCAGTATTTTTTATATTTTCCAAAAGTTATCTCCGTGGATTTTCAGGTCATTCCGAGAACTTTTGTTTCCTGCACAATAAACAACACCATGGCAGTTCTGCTGAAAACAGCGTCAGTCCGGGTTTGTTTCATTCAAATCATGCAAGTTAGAGTCCAAAACAAGGGCAAAAGTGTTTGGAAAAGTCGATACATTGGAGACGTATCAACTCCCCCAAGCTTAAACCTTTGCTTGTCCTCAAGCAATTCAGTTGATAAACTGAAAGTGATAAAGAAAAACTTTTACAAACTTTGTTTGCTCTTGTTGTTGTAAATATGTAAAGCCAGCATTCAAGTTTTCAGCAAAGATTATGAACTAACCATACTCATAATAACACTTAGGTCTCACAATTACTCATATCAATGGCATAATCAGCTAGCGAGTGATAATAATAAAACTTGGATGACAACACTTTCTCAAAACAATCATAATATAATATAACAAGATGGTATCTCGCTAGCCCTTTCTGAGACCGCAAAACATAAATGCAGAGCACCTTTAAAGATCAAGGACTGACTAAACATTGTAATTCATGGTGAAAGAGATCCAGTCAAGTCATACCCAATATAAACTAATAACAATGAATGCAAATGACAGTGTGCTCTCCAGCGGGTGCTTTTTAATAAGAAGGATGATGACTCAACATAAAAGTAAATAGATAGGCCCTCCGCAGAGGGAAGCAGGGATTTGTAGAGGTGCCAGAGCTCGATTTTAAAATAGAGATGAATAACATTTTGAGCGGCATACTTTCACTGTCAACGCAACAACTATGAGATGGCGATATATTCCATACTACATGCATTATAGGCAGTTCCCAAACAGAATGGTAAAAGTTTATACTCCCCCACCACCAACAAGCATCAATCCATGGCTTGCTCGAAACAACGAGTGCCTCCAACTAACAACAGCCCTTGGGGAGTTTTGTTTAATTATACTAATTTGCTTTGATCTTTTTGATCATGGGACTGGGCATCCCAGTTACCGGCCATTTTCTCGTGAATGAGGAGCGGAGTCCACTCCTCTTGAGAATAACCCACCTAGCATGGAAGATACGAACAACCCTAGTTGAAACATGAGTTGCTCGAGCATACAAAACAGAATTTCATTTGAAGGTTTGGAGTTTGGCACATAAAAATTTACTTGGAACGGCAGGTAGATACCGCATATAGGAAGGTATGGTGGACTCATATGGAATAACTTTGGGGTTTATGGAGTTTGGGTGCACAAGAAGTATTCCCGCTTGTTGGAAATATGCCCTAGAGGCAATAATAAAAGGATTATTATTATATTTCTTTGTTCATGATAGTTGTCTTTTATTCATGCTATAATTGTATTATCCGGAAATCGTAATACACGTGTGAATACTTAGACCACAACATGTCCCTAGTGAGCCTCTAGTTGACTAGCTCGTTGATCAACAGATGTCATGGTTTCCTGACTATGGACATTGGATGTCGTTGATAACGGGATCACATCATTAGGAGAATGATGTGATGGACAAGACCCAATCCCAAGCATAGCACAAGATCGTGTAGTTCGTTTTGCTAGAGTTTTTCCTATGTCAAGTATCTCTTCCTTAGACCATGAGATCGTGTAACTCCCGGATACCGTAGGAGTGCTTTGGGTGTACCAAACGTCACAATGTAACTGGGTGACTATAAAGGTGCACTACAGGTATCTCCGAAAGTGTCTGTTGGGTTGACACGGATCGAGACTGGGATTTGTCACTCCGTATTACGGAGAGGAATCACTGGGCCCACTCGGTAGTGCATCATCATAATGAGCTCAAAGTGACCAAGTGTCTGGTCACGGGATCATGCATTACGGTACGAGTAAAGTGACTTGCCGGCAACGAGATTGAACGAGGTATTGGGATACCGATGATCGAATCTCGGGCAAGTAACATACCGTCTGACAAAGGGAATAGTATACGGGGTTGCTTGAATCCTCGACATCGTGGTTCATCCGATGAGATCATCGAGGAGTATGTAGGAGCCAACATGGGTATCCAGATCCCGCTATTGGTTATTGACCGGAGAGCCGTCTCGGTCATGTCTCCATGTCTCCCAAACCCGTAGGGTCTACATACTTAAGGTTCGGTGACGCTAGGGTTGTATGAATATGAGTATGCAGCAAACCGAATGTTGTTAGGAGTCCCGGATGAGATCCCGGACGTCACGAGGAGTTCTGTAATGGTCCGGAGGTAAAGAATTATATATAGGAAGTGCTGTTTTGGCCATCGGGAAAGTTTCGGGGTCACCCGGTATTGTACCGGGACCGCCGGAAGGGTCCCGGGGGTCCACCGGGTGGGGCCACCTATCCCGGAGGGCCCCGTGGGCTGAAGTGGGAGGGGAACCAGCCCCTAGTGGGCTGGTGCGCCCCCCCTTGGGCCCCCCCTGCGCCTAGGGTTGGAAACCCTAGGGTGGGGGCGCACCACATGCCTTGGGGGGCACTCCACCCCCGTGGCCGCCGCCCCCCTTGGGAGATGGTATCTCTAGGGCCGGCGCACCCCCCTGGGGGCCTATATAAAGGAGGGGGGAGGGAGGGCAGCCAGACCCTGTGTCTTGGCGCCTCCCTCCCCCTGCTACACCTCTTCCTCCTCCCGCAGTTGCTTGGCGAAGCCCTGCCGGAGTCCTGCTGCATCCACCACCACGCCGTTGTGCTACTGGATCTTCATCAACCTCTCCTTCCCCCTTGCTGGATCAAGACGGAGGAGACGTCACGCTGACCATACGTGTGTTGAACGCGGAGGTGCCGTCCGTTCGGCGCTAGGATCTCCGGTGATAGGATCATGACGAGAACAACTACCTCAACCCCGTTCTCTTGAACGCTTACGCACACGATCTACAAGTGGTATGTAGATGCATCTCTCTCCTATCACTCGTTGCTTAGATGAACTCATAGATGGATCTTGGTAAAACTGTAGGAAAATTTTTATTTTCTGCAACGTTCCCCAACAGTGGCATCATGAGCTAGGTCTATGCGTAGTTCTCTATTGCACGAGTAGAACACAAATCTGTTGTGGGCGTAGATCTTGTCAACTTGCTTGCCACTACTAGTCTTTTCTTGCTTCAGCGGTATTGTGGGATGAAGCGGCCCGGCCGACCTTACACGTACGCTTACGTGAGACAGGTTCCACCGACTGACATGCACTAGTTGCATAAGGTGGCTAGCGGGTGTCTGTCTCTCCTACTTTAGTTGGAGCGGATTCGATGAAAAGGGTCCTTATGAAGGGTAAATAGAAGTTGACAAAATCACGTTGTGGTTATTCGTAGGTAAGAAAACGTTCTTGCTAGAACCCAATTGCAGCCACATAAAAGATGCAACAACAATTAGAGGACGTCTAACTTGTTTTTGCAGCAATTGTCATGTGATGTGATATGGCCAGAAGTTGTGATGAATGATGAATGATATATTGTGATGTATGAGATCATGTTCTTGTAATAGGAATCACGACTTGCATGTCGATGAGTATGACAACCGGCAGGAGCCATAAGAGTTGTCTTAATTATTGTATGACCTGCGTGTCAATGATTCAACGCCATGTAATTACTTTACTTTATTGCTAAACCGTTAGCTATAGTAGTAGAAGTAATAGTTGGCGAGCAACTTCATGGAGGCACGATGATGGAGATCATGATGATGGAGATCATGATGATGGAGATCATGGTGTCATGCCGGTGACGAAGATGATCATGGAGCCCCGAAGATGGAGATCGAAGGAGCTATATGATATTGGCCATATCATGTCACTACTTTATATAATTGCATGTGATGTTTGTTATGTTTTATGCATCTTGTTTACTTAGAACGGCGGTAGTAAATAAGATGATCCCTTATAATAATTTCAAGAAAGTGTTCCCCCTAACTGTGCGCCATTGCTAAAGTTCGTCGTTTCGAAGCACCACGTGATGATCGGGTGTGATAGATCCTTACGTTCACATACAACGGGTGTAAGACAGTTTTACACATGCATAAACACTTAGGGTTAACTTGACGAGCCTAGCATGTATAGACATGGCCTCGGAACACAAGAGACCGAAAGGTCGAACATGAGTCGTATGGAAGATACGATCAACATGGAGAAGTTCACCGATGATGACTAGTCCATCTCACGTGATGATCGGACACGGCCTAGTCGACTCGGATCGTGTAACACTTAGATGACTAGAGGGATGTCAAATCTGAGTGGGAGTTCATTAAATAATTTGATTAGATGAACTTAATTATCATGAACTTAGTCTAAAATCTTTGCAAAATATGTCTTGTAGATCAAATGGCCAACGCTCATGTCAACATGAACTTCAACGCGTTCCTAGAGAAAACCAAGCTGAAAGATGATGGCAGCAACTATTCGGACTGGGTCCGGAACCTGAGGATTATCCTCATAGCAGCCAAGAAAGCATATGTCCTAGAAGGACCGCTAGGTGAAGCACCCATCCCAGAGAACCAAGACGTTATGAACGCTTGGCAGTCACGTGCTGATGATTACTCCCTCGTTCAGTGCGGCATGCTTTACAGCTTAGAACCGGGGCTCCAAAAGCGTTTTGAGCAACACGGAGCATATGAGATGTTCGAGGAGCTGAAAATGGTTTTTCAAGCTCATGCCCGGATCGAGAGATATGAAGTCTCCGACAAGTTCTATAGTTGTAAGATGGAGGAAAACAGTTCTGTCAGTGAGCACATACTTAAAATGTCTGGGTTGCACAACCACTTGTCCCAGCTGGAGATCAACCTCCCGGACGAGGCGGTCATTGACAGAATCCTTCAGTCGCTCCCACCGAGCTACAAGAGCTTTGTGATGAACTACAATATGCAGGGGATGGTAAAGACCATTCCTGAAGTATTTTCAATGCTGAAGTCAGCAGAGGTTGAAATCAAGAAAGAACATCAAGTGTTGATGGTCAATAAGACCACTAAGTTCAAGAAGGGCAAGGGTAAGAAGAACTTCAAGAAGGACGGCAAAGATGTTGCCGCGCCCGGTAAGCCAGTTGTCGGGAAGAAGTCAAAGAATGGACCCAAGCCTGAGACTTAGTGCTTTTATTGCAAAGGGAAGGGTCACTGGAAGCGGAACTGCCCCAAATACTTAGCGGACAAGAAGGCCGGCAACACTAAAGGTATATGTGATATACATGTAATTGATGTGTACCTTACCAGTACTCGTAGTAACTCCTGGGTATTTGATACCGGTGCCGTTGCTCACATTTGTAACTCACAGCAGGAGCTGTGGAATAAGAGGAGACTGGCGAAGGACGAGGTGACGATGCGCGTCGGGAATGGTTCCAAGGTCGATGTGATCGCCGTCGGCACGCTACCTCTACATTTACCCACGGGATTAGTTATGAACCTCAATAATTGTTATTTAGTGCCAAGTTTGAGCATGAACATTGTATCTGGATCTCGTTTAATACGAGATGGCTACTCATTTTAATCCGAGAATAATGGTTGTTCTATTTATATGAGAGATATGTTTTATGGTCATGCCCCGATGGTCAATGGTTTATTCTTAATGAATCTCGAGCGTAATGTTACACATATTCATAGTGTGAATACCAAAAGATGTAAAGTTGATAACGATAGTCCCACATACTTGTGGCACTTCCACCTTGGTCACATTGGTGTCAAGCGCATGAAGAAGCTCCATGCTGATGGACTTTTAGAGTCTCTCGATTATGAATCATTTGACACATGCGAACCATGCCTCATGGGCAAAATGACCAAGACTCCGTTCTCCGGAACTATGGAGCGAGCAACCAACTTATTGGAAATCATACATACTGATGTGTGTGGTCCAATGAGCGTTGAGGATCGTGGAGGATATCATTATGTTCTCACTCTCACTGATGACTTAAGTAGATATGGGTATCTCTACTTGATGAAACACAAGTCTGAGACCTTTCAAAAGTTCAAGGAATTTTAGAATGAAGTAGAGAATCAACGTGACCGAAAGATAAAATTCTTACGATCGAATTGTGGAGGAGAATATTTAAGTCACGAATTTGTTACACACTTAAGAAAGTGTGGAATCGTTTCACAACTCACGCCGCCTGGAACACCTCAGTGTAACGGTGTGTCCGAACGTCGTAATTGCACTCTATTGGATATGGTGCGATCTATGATGTCTCTTACCGATTTACCGCTATCATTTTGGGGATACGCTCTAGAAACATCTACATTCACTTTAAATAGGGCACCGTCTAAATCCATTGAGACGACACCGTATGAATTATGGTTTGGGAAGAAACCTAAGCTATCGTTTCTAAAAGTTTGGGGATGCGATGCTTATGTCAAGAAACTTCAACCTGAAAAGCTCGAACCCAAGTCGGAAAAATGCGTCTTCATAGGATACCCTAAGGAAACCATTGGGTATACCTTCTACCTTAGATCCGAAGGCAAGATCTTTGTTGCCAAGAACGGATCCTTTCTGGAAAAAGAGTTTCTCTCGAAAGGAGTAAGTGGGAGGAAAGTAGAACTCGATGAAGTACTACCTCTTGAACCGGAAAGTAGTGCAGCTCAGGAAAATGTTCCTGTGGTGCCTACACCGACTGGAGAGGAAATTAATGATGATGATCAAGGTACTTCGGATCAAGTTGCTACTGAACTTTGTAGGTCCACGAGGACACGTTCCACACCAGAGTGGTATGGCAACCCTGTCCTGGAAATCATGTTGTTAGACAACGGTGAACCTTCGAACTATGAAGAAGCGATGGCGGGCCCAGATTCCAACAAATGGCTAGAAGCCATGCAATCCGAGATAGAATCCATGTATGAAAACAAAGTATGTACTTTGACTGACTTGCCCGATGATCGGCGAGCGATAGAAAACAAATGGATCTTTAAGAAGAAGACGGACGCGGATGGTAATGTCACCATCTATAAAGCTCGACTTGTCGCTAAGGGTTATCGGCAAGTTCAAGGGGTTGACTACGATGAGACTTTCTCTCCCGTAGCGAAGCTTAAGTCCGTCCGAATCATGTTAGCAATTGTCGCATACTATGATTATGAGATATGGCAAATGGATGTCAAAACGGCATTCCTTAACGGTTATCTTAAGGAAGAGCTGTATATGATGCAGCCGGAAGGTTTTGTCGATCCTAAGAATGCTAACAAAGTATGCAAGCTCCAGCGATCCATTTATGGGCTGGTGCAAGCATCTCGGAGTTGGAACATTCGCTTTGATGAGATGATCAAAGCGTTTGGGTTTATGCAGACTTATGGAGAAGCCTGCGTTTACAAGAAAGTGAGTGGGAGCTCTGTAGCATTTCTCATATTATATGTAGATGACATATGTTTGATGGGAAATGATATAGAATTCTTGGACAGCATTAAGGCCTACTTGAATAAGTGTTTTTCAATGAAGGACCTTGGAGAAGTTGCTTACATATTAGGCATCAAGATCTATAGGGATAGATCGAGACGCCTCATAGGTCTTTCACAAAGCACATACCTTGATAAGATTTTGAAGAAGTTCAAAATGGATCAGTCCAAGAAAGGGTTCTTGCCTGTATTGCAAGGTGTGAGATTGAGCTCGGCTCAATGCCCGACCACGGCAAAAGATAAAGAAGAGATGAGTGTCATCCCCTATGCCTCAGCCATAGGATCTATTATGTATGCCATGCTGTGTACCAGACCTGATGTAAACCTTGCCGTAAGTTTGGTAGGAAGGTACCAGAGTAATCCCGGCAAGGAACACTGGACAGCGGTCAAGAATATCCTGAAGTACCTGAAAAGGACAAAGGACATGTTTCTCGTTTATGGAGGTGACGAAGAGCTCGTCGTAAAGGGTTACATCGACGCTAGCTTTGACACAGATCTGGATGACTCTAAGTCACAAACCGGATATGTGTATATGTTGAATCGTGGAGCAGTAAGCTGGTGCAGTTGCAAGTAGAGCGTCGTGGCAGGATCTACATGTGAAGCGGAGTACATGGCAGCCTCGGAGGCAGCGCATGAAGCAATATGGATGAAGGAGTTCATCACCGACCTAGGAGTCATACCCAATGCGTCGGGGCCGATCACTCTCTTCTGTGACAACACTGGAGCTATTGCCCTTGCCAAGGAGCCCAGGTTTCACAAGAAGACGAGGCACATCAAGCATCGTTTCAACTCCATCCGTGAAAATGTTCAAGATGGAGACATAGATATTTGCAAAGTACATACGGATCTGAATGTCGCAGATCCGTTGACTAAACCTCTTCCGCGAGCAAAACATGATCAACACCAGAACTCTATGGGTGTTCGATTCATCACAATGTAACTAGATTATTGACTCTAGTGCAAGTGGGAGACTGTTGGAAATATGCCCTAGAGGCAATAATAAAAGGAT
The DNA here is from genome assembly GCF_018294505.1 of Triticum aestivum. Lineage (NCBI taxonomy): Eukaryota > Viridiplantae > Streptophyta > Magnoliopsida > Poales > Poaceae > Triticum > Triticum aestivum. The sequence goes on along the minus strand of NC_057798.1, from coordinate 465,648,597 downwards.
TATTATTATATTTCTTTATTCATGATAGTTGTCTTTTATTCATGCTATAATTGTATTATCCGGAAATCGTAATACACGTGTGAATACTTAGACCACAACATGTCTCTAGTGAGCCTCTAGTTGACTAGCTCGTTGATCAACAGATAGTCATGGTTTCCTGACTATGGACATTGGATGTCGTTGATAACTGGATCACATCATTAGGAGAATGATGTGATGGACAAGACCCAATCCTAAGCATAGAACAAGATCGTGTAGTTCGTTTTGCTAGAGTTTTTCCTATGTCAAGTATCTCTTCCTTAGACCATGAGATCGTGTAACTCCCGGATACCGTAGGAGTGCTTTGGGTGTACCAAACGTCACAACGTAACTGGGTGACTATAAAGGTGCACTACAGGTATCTCCCAAAGTGTCTGTTGGGTTGACATGGATTGAGACTGGGATTTGTCACTCCGTATTACGGAGAGGTATCACTGGGCCCACTCGGTAGTGCATCATCATAATGAGCTCAAAGTGACCAAGTGTCTGGTCACGGGATCATGCATTACGGTACGAGTAAAGTGACTTGCCGGCAACGAGATTGAACGAGGTATTGGGATACCGACGATCGAATCTCGGGCAAGTAACATACCGTCTGACAAAGGGAATAGTATACGAGGTTGCTTGAATCCTTGACATCGTGGTTCATCCGATGAGATCATCGAGGAGTATGTGGGAGACAACATGGGTATCCAGATCCCGCTGTTGGTTATTGACCGGAGAGCCGTCTCGGTCATGTCTGCATGTCTCCCGAACCCGTAGGGTCTACACACTTAAGGTTCGGTGACGACAGGGTTGTATGAATATGAGTATGCAGCAAACCGAATGTTGTTCGGAGTCCCAGATGAGATCCCGGACGTCACGAGGAGTTCCGGAATGGTCCGGAGGTAAAGAATTATATATAGGAAGTGTTGTTTCGGCCATCGCCCGGTATTGTACCGGGACCACCGGAAGGGTCCCGGGGGTCCACCGGGTGGGGCCACCTATCTCGGAGGGCCCCGTGGGCTGAAGTGGGAGGGGAACCAGCCCCTAGTGGGCTGGTGCTCCCCCCCTTGCCCCCCCCCCTGCGCCTAGGGTTGGAAACCCTAGGGTGGGGGGCGCACCACATGCCTTGGGGGGCACTCCACCCCCGTGGCCGCCGCCCCCTTGGGAGATGGGATCTCCAGGGACGGCGCACCCCCCTGGGGGCCTATATAAAGGAGGGGGGAGGGAGGGCAGCTGGACCCTGTGTCTTGGCGCCTCCCTCCCCCTGCTACACCTCTTCCTCCTCCCGTAGTTGCTTGGCGAAGCCCTGCCGGAGTTCTGCTGCATCCACCACCACGCCGTTGTGCTGCTGGATCTTCATCAACCTCTCCTTACCCCTTGCTGGATCAAGACGGAGGAGATGTCATGCTGACCGTACATGTGTTGAACGCAGAGGTGCCGTCCGTTCGGCGCTAGGATCTCCGGTGATAGGATCACGACGAGAACGACTACCTCAACCCCGTTCTCTTGAACGCTTCCGCACGCGATCTACAAGTGGTTTGTAGATGCATCTCTCTCCTATCACGTGTTGCTTAGATGAACTCATAGATGGATCTTGGTGAAACCGTAGAAAAAAATTTATTTTCTGCAACGTTCCCCAACACCGCTTAGTACAGGTGAAGGCTAGCAAAAGACTGGGAAGCGACCAACTGAGAGAGCGACAACAATCATGAACATGCATTAAAATTAATTTACACCAAGTACAAGCATGAGTAGGATATAATCCACCATGAACATAAATATCCTGAAGGCTATGTTGATTTGTTTCAACTACATGCGTGAACATGTGCCAAGTCGAGTCACTCGATTCATTTAAAGGAGGATACCATCCCATCATACCACATCATAATCATTTTAATAGCATGTTGGCACGCAAGGTAAACCATTATAACTCATAGCTAATTAAGCATGGCACAAGCAACTATAATATCTAAATGTCATTGCAAATATGTTTACTTCATAATAGGCTGAACCAGGAACGATGAACTCATCATATTTACAAAAACAAAAGAGGTCGAGTTCATACCAGCTTCTCTCATCTCAATCAGTCCATCATATATCGTCATTATTGCCTTTCACTTGCACGACCGAACGATGTGTATAACAATAATAGTGCATGTGCATTGGACTAAGCTGGAATCTGCAAGCATTCAACTCAAGAGAGAAGACAAAGTAATATGGGCTCTAAGTTAAATCAACAATCATGCATATGAGAGCCACTAAACATTTTCATATGGTCTTCTACTCTCGACCCCCAAAGGAAATAAAAATGAAACTATTTACACGGGAAAGCTCCCAACAAGTAAAAGAAGAACGATAAATCTTTTTGGGTTTTCATTTTAATTACTACTACAAGCATGGAAATTAAACTAACTAATTTTTTTTGTTTTTCTTCAGGTTTATCAAACAGACAAGAAGAAAGCTAGAAAAAGAAAATTAAACTAGCATGGATAATACAATGAAAGAGTATGAGCATCGACAACTAGAATAATGTGTGAACATGAATGTAAAGTTGGTGAGAAATACGTACTCCCCCAAGCTTACGCTTTTGGCTTAAGTTGGTCTAATGCCAAGGATAGCTTGGCTGATATCCATAGTTATAACTATGGTCGTACTGAGATGCAGCAGCAAATGCATCCTGAGCTACGGCATGTTGGCGAGCAGCCTCCGCTCTCCCCTCGTGTTCAGCTGCCTCCTCCCTGGTAACAACATATCTTCGTTTTGCCTGGTAATCAAACATGAAAGGAGCAGGGAGAGTAACATGGATAGAGCTACGTCTGTCAAAGATTAGTCGATACTGGAGGAATTGTTCGTTCCTCAAAAGAAAATGATGTTTGACCATCGCGTCGTAATCCAAATAAGCAGGAGGCAACTCCATATCCCCCTCTCGTGGGGCTATACTAAGATAATTAGCAACACGGGTCGCATAAATCCCTCCAATAAATCTCCAGACATACCATTATTATGCAACCTACGTGCAACTATTGCCCCCAAGTTGTAATCTTTTTTACCTAACACAGCACTCTTGAGGACACAAAGATCAGGGACACACATGTGACATGCTTCATCTTTACCGTTAATGCATCTACCAATGAAGAGAGCAAAACAATGTATAGCAGGAATAAGTGGAGGGGGGCCACCGTGGGCCCATGAGATAGGGGGGCGCCTAGGGGGTGTGGGCGCGCCCTCCACCCTCGTGGCCAGGTGCTTGCCCCCTGCAGTGTTTTCAGTGCCTAAAATCCTCAAATATTCCATAAAAAATCATACTAAATTTGCAGGGCATTTGGAGCACTTTTATTTTCGGGATATTTTTTATTGCACGGATAATTCAGAAAATAGATAGATAATACTATTTTTGCTTTATTTAATCTAAATAACAAAAAGTAAAAAGAGGGTATAGAAGGTTGTGCTTTCTAGTTTCATCCATCTCATGATCATCAAAATGAACCCACTAACAAGGTTGATCAAGTCTTGTTAACAAACTCATTCCGAATAACACGGAACCGGAGAAATTTCAGATAATACTAAGTTACCTCAACGGGGATATGAATATCCCCAACAATAAGAATATCATACTTTTTCTTGACGGTAGGGATAGGAAATTCAAAACCTCCAATAATGATAGTTGGAATTTTTCCAATAGAATTGATGCTATGAACTTGAGATTGTTTCCTCGGAAAGTGTACAGTATGCTCATTACCATTAACATGAAAAGTGACATTGCCTTTGTTGCAATCAATAACAGCCCGTGCAGTATTCAAAAAGGGTCTACCAAGGATAATCTACATACTATCGTCCTCGGGAATATCAAGAATAACAAAGTTCGTTAAGATAGTGACATTTGCAACCACAACAGGCACATCCTCACAAATACCGACAGGTATAGCAGTTGATTTATCAGCCATTTGCAAAGATATTTCAGTAGGTGTCAACTTATTCAATTCAAGTCTACGATATAAAGAGAGAGGCATAACACTAACACCGGCTCCAAGATCACATAAAGCAGTTTTAACATAGTTTCTTTTAATGGGGCATGGTATAGTGGGTACCCCTGGATCTCCAAGTTTCTTTGGTATTCCACCCTTAAAAGTGTAATTAGCAAGCATGGTGGAAATTTCAGCTTCCGGTATCTTTCTTTTATTTGTAATGATATCCTTCATATATTTAGCATAAGGATTTAATTTAAGCATATCAGTCAAGCGCATACGCAAGAAAATAGGTCTAATCATTTCAGCAAAACGCTCAAAATCCTCATCATCCTTTGTCTTGGATGGTTTAGGGGGAAAGGGCATGGGTTTCTGAACCCATGGTTCCCTTTCTCTACTGTGCTTCCTAGCAACAAAATCTCTCTTATCATAATGTTGATTCTTTGATTGTGGGTTATCAAGATCAATAGCATGTTCAATCTCTACTTCATTACTTTTGCTAGGTTGAGCTTCAACATGAACATTATCATTAGCATTCTCACCAGGTTCATGTTCATCACTTGATTGTGTTTCAACATCATAAATAGAAATATCATTGGAATTCTCAGGTGCATCTACAACAGGTTCACTAGAAGCATGCAAAGTCCTATCGTTTTTCTTTTTCTTCTTTTTGGAAGAACTAGGTGTCTCTAAATTATTTCTCTGAGAATCCTACTCGATTCTCCTAGGGTGGCCTTCATGATACCAAGGTTCCTGAGTCATTCTACCAGTTCTAGTAGCCACTCTAATAGCGAAGTCATGTTTATTATTTAATTCATCGAGCAATTCACTTTGAGCTTTAAGTACTTGCTCAGCTTGAGTGGTAACCATAGAAGCATATTTGCTAATGAGTTTTAGTTCACCTTTAACTCTAGCCATATAATCACTCAAGCGTCCTATCTTGAAAGCATTATTCTTTAATTCTCTACTAACATAAGTATTAAAACTTTCTTGTCTAGCCATAAAGTCATCAAATTCATCTAAGCATGGGCTATGGAATTTAGTAGAGGGAATTTCAACTTTATCATATCTACAGAGAGAATTTACCTTTACTACATGTGTCGGGTTATCAAGAAAACGTGTTTCTTCAACAGGCGGTATATTAAGACCATGTATTTCTTCAATAGGAGGTAAATTCTTAACATCTTCAGCTTTAATACCTTTTTCTTTCATTGATTTCTTTGCCTCTTGCATATCTTCGGGACTGAGAAATAGAATGCCCCTCTTCTTCGGAGTAGGTTTAGGAATAGGCTCAGGAGTTGGCTCAATTGGCTCAGGGATTGCCTCAGGAATTGGCTCAGGAAGAGTCCAATTATTTTCATTAGTCAGCATATTATTCAATAGTAATTCAGCTTGGTCGACTGTTCTTTCCCTGAAAACACAACTAGCACAACTATCCAAGTAGTCCTTGGAAGCATCGGTTAGTCCATTATACAAGATATCAAGTATTTCATTTTACTTAAGAGGATGATCAGGCAAAGCATTAAGTAATCGGAGAAGCCTCCCCCAAGCTTGTGGGAGACTCTCTTCTTTGATTTGCACAAAATTATATATTTCCCCAAGGCAGCTTGTTTCTTATGAGCAAGGAAATATTTAGCAGATAAGTAATAAATCATATCCTGGGGACTACGCATACAACCAGGATCAAGAGAATTAAACCAAGTCTTAGCATCACCCTTTAATGAGAACGGAAATATCTTAAGGATATAATAATAGCAAGACTTCTCCTCATTAGTAAACAGGGTGGCTATATCATTTAACTTGGTAAGATGCGCCACAGCAGTTTCAGATTCATAACCATAAAAAGGATCAGATTCAACCAAAGTAATTATCTCAGGATCAACAGAGAATTCATAATCCTTATCAGTAACATAGATAGGTGAAGTAGCAAAAGCGGGGTCAGGTTTCATTCTAGCATTAAGGGATTGTTGCTTCCATTTAGCTAATAACTTCTTAAGATCATATCTATCTTTGCAAGCAAAGATAGCTCTAGCAGCTTCCTCATCCATAACATAACCCTCAGGAACAACAGGTAATTCATAATCAGGTGGAGAACTTTCATCATCACTATCATCAATAATAGCATCTTCAACAATTTCATTCTCCCTAACCCTAGCAAGTTGTTCATCGAGAAATTCACCTAATGGCAAAGTAGTATCACGCACGGAAGTAGTTTCATCATAAGTATCATGCATAGCAGAAGTGGCATCATCAATAACATGCGACATATCGGAATTCATAGCAGTAGCAGGTTTAGGTGCCGCAAGCTTACTCAAAACAGAAGGAGAATCTAGTGCAGAGCTAGATGGCAGTTCCTTACCTCCCCTCGTACTTGAGGTGATTCTTTTGTCTTTCAAGTTCCTCATAGTGATCAACAGATATAAATTCCAAGTGACTCAAAGAATAGAGCTATGCTCCCCGGCAACGGCACCAGAAATTAGTCTTGATAACCCACAAGTGTAGGGGATCGCAATAGATTTCGAGGGTAGAGTATTCAACCCAAATTTATTGATTCGACAAAAGGGGAGCCAAAGAATATTCTTAAGTATTAGCAGTTGAGTTGTCAATTCAATCACACCTGGATAACTTAGTATCTGTAGCAAAGTATTTAGTAGCAAAGTAGTATGATAATAAAGGTAACAGTGGCAAAAGTAAAGATAGCAGTTCTGTAATAGTTGTAATAGTAGCAACAGAAAAGTAAATAAGCGAAGCACAATATGTGAAGCTCGTAGGCATTGGATCAATGATGGATAATTATGTCGGATGCGATTCCTCATGTAATAGCTACAACATAGGGTGACACGGAACTAGCTCGAGTTCATCAATGTAATGTAGGCATGTATTCTGAATATAGTCATACGTGCTTATGGAAAAGAACTTGCATAACATCTTTTGTCCTACCCGCCCGTGGCAGCGGGGTCCTAGTGGAAACTAAGGGATATTAAGGCCTCCTTTTAATAGAGAACCGGAACAAAGAATTAGCACATAGTGAATACATGAACTCCTCAAACTATGGTCATCACCGAGAAGTATCCCGATTATTGTCACTTCGGGGTTGTTGGATCGTAACACATAATAGGTGACTATAGACTTGCAAGATAGGATCAAGAACTCACATATATTCATGAAAACATAATAGGTTCAGATCTGAAATCATGGCACTTGGACCCTAGTGACAAGCATTAAGCATAGCAAAGCCATAGCAACATCAAACTCAGAACATAGTGGATACTAGGGATCAAACCCTAACAAAACTAACTTGATTACATGGTAAATCTCATCCAACCCATCACCGTCCAGCAAGCCTACGATGGAATTACTCACGCACGGTGGTGAGCACCATGAAATTGGTGATGGAGGATGGTTGATGATGACGACGGTGACGAATGCCCCTCTCCGGAGCCCCAAACAGACTCCAGATCAGCCCTCCCGACAGAGATTAGGGCTTGACGGTGGCTCCGTATCGTAAAATGCGATGAAACTTTTTCTCTGATTTTTTCCTCCGCGAAATGGAATATATGGAGTTGGAGTTGAGGTGGAGCATCAGGGGGCCCACGAGACAGGGGGGGCGCGCCCAGGGTGGGAGGGCGCGCCCCCCACCCTCGTGGACAGGGTGTGGGCCCCCTGGCCTTGATTCTTTTGCTAGTATTTTTTATATTTTCCAAAAGTTGTCTCCGTGGATTTTCAGGTCATTCCGAGAACTTTTGTTTTCTGCACAATAAACAACACCATGGCAGTTCTGCTGCAAACAGCGTCAGTCCGGGTTAGTTTCATTCAAATCATGCAAGTTAGAGTCCAAAACAAGGGCAAAAGTGTTTGAAAAAGTAGATACGTTGGAGACGTATCAAGAACATGCTAGTTCTCGTCCATTCGCCCAACTTAGGGGCAATACATTTGCTACACCTGACGCGTCAAGTAAATCATGCACAAGAGATATCGTGTGTGGAGGAGTGGTCACCGTGTTGGCCAACTATGTTAGTTTCAACTACAATCACCTTCGCCCCATTAACACGGACAATTGCATTATGTTGCACAGGTAGGAGAAGTAGCTTTTCATCAAGAAGGCCTATAACCTGAGCATGTAGATGAAGAAGAACTCGTCACCGACGAAGAAGAGGAGCAACCCTAAGAGCAGTCACAACAAGAATCCTACACCACCTATGCGGACCTCTATAGTATCTAGTGCTCTACAAATGATACAAGCAACCTTGACGAGTCCCTTCAAGGCACGCCCGCCTACATGAACATGAACTCCTCCAATTGGCGCCAAGGATGGGCTCCCGACCAACCGCCGGAATGATTCTGGCGGTTTGGGCTTGCAAAAGTTTAAGCTTGGGGGAGGTCATCACCACTTCTTCATCAAGATATGGCGATATTTGTATAAATTGTACTGAGGTTGTACTTAAGCTAAAGGAGCTTCAAAACACTTGTGTTGGTTTGTTCCAGCACTTTGCTTTTTCTTTTCTTTTCTTTTCTTTTTCATTTTGCCTTTGTGACTTTTCATTTGCAAGTTAGTTTTCAAAAACCCCAAAAAAATAGAATAAGCTTTGTTTTGCTCTTACTCTTTTTGCCCCTTGGAGTTCGTTTGCATTCTCGTTTTCAGAGGAGTTGATCTACGCCGGACATCAAGGAATGCAAGAGTAAGAGAAGTGTGTAAATTCGCAACCATGTGAAGGTATATCCTATGACTTCCGTCTTGTGCACTTGAAATACTTAGAGTAGATGTAGTAATAGTATGTGTAATATGTGCAAATGGGAGTAAGTCTTGATAATTAAGATAAATGTTTTGTTCTAGTAGCTGAAATAATTTGGTAGCCTTTTTCTGTTTAGTCTAGATAATCAATACTTGTCGTGGGATTGTTTTTTTAATGAAGTAATCTTAACTAAGGATAACCATGCACAAGAGAAAGTTTTCAAAGACTTGGGAGTTGAGAAAAATTGTAGAAAAAATGATGTTTGAAATGCTCAACCCGATATTGTTAATTTTAACGGACTTGATAACACTTGTGGATTCAACTGTCTAGTGGAACTTAGTTGGAGGATGAACGGGATTATGCCAAAAATATGTGTTGTATCTGTTACATGGTGCTTCAGCTTCTTGCTAGTGTCATGGCCCTTCTACTCTATACACGTGTACATGTGTAATTGTGGCTTCGTCACCTTTCTTGATGTTATGTTGAAGACTCCGCTAGCCAATGAACGATCCACCAAGAGCAAAAGCTCGGATTTCGGCTATGAGTTTGTTACCATAAGTAGTGGCAACACAACAAACACATATTACTTGACTTTCTCTTGAATGGGTGTGTATGTAGTAAATAACGGGGACCGGTCAAAAGAGCTTGAAAGAGACAACTATCAATGGTCCATAGTTCCCAAACATTAAGCCATAGCGTAACTCTTTGCATGATCACTTATTTGGCATAATCTCTTCACTTGATGACCAAAGTTTCAGTAAATAATGATTGAAATTAAGTGCTTAAGAGCCTTGAGAATGAAATAATTGTGGGCATGTTTATGAGAACCAAAGCATCATGTTTTTCTACATGCCTTGCACTCCCTAATATATGTTTTTAGGGATCTATCAAAGAAAACTCTTCCGTGCATTTCCGACAAGCAAGTGTTATTTAGAATAAACAAAATAGAGTGCTGCAAAGTTGTTTTATCTAGTATATCAAGAACTTCGTGTTGATTATCTTTGCTTCACTAACACTTGCACAATAACCATGCCACCGCTACAGCTATACTAAATTTTCAGGTCAAGAAGCGGAGGGCTATCTAGGCATATCGATCATAAGTGAACCAAAACCTTCTTGTTACTTCGGTTTAAACAACTGAGTTCCTTATGATTCAGATTTCTATCTATGTTGCTCGAAGACGATCAACTATCACCAGGTGTCACCATCGCCACCCATCCACAAGCCAACAATACTTCACCATCGAATTCCACAAACGAATCCCTCGCCGCAAACAGACGCCGGATCACATACTAGTCCATGCCACAACAGTCGGACACTCATGTTGGTGACCAAACAACTCTGACTCAAGCAACAAACCATGCTGGAGAATATGGATGAGTTTGTGTTGAGCAAGCCACCACCATCGAACCCATACCGTGCCATCATCACCGTCAAGGCCCTGCTTTGCAATTCTGACTCCACAAAGACAAGGTAGGGCATGGAGAACTCTTGAACACGCGAAGAGACATCGATTATCAAACCTCATCCACAACCCAACTCCACATGAAGCCACCATTTTCACAAAATAGAAGACCACGTTAAACAGCCTAGGATCAACACCCCGACATTCCCACATCGCCAGAAGATCACCCAGTCGACCGCAATACCGTGAGCGTCCAGTTCCCAAAAGCATGGCTAGGATCGAAGGTTTTCAAGGCAACACCCCATTGGGGAAAACAATGATGTCGATGTCATTGCTTGACCTAACATGGGCCTTAGGCTTTTATCAAAGAGCATGATCCAAGGGTGGGAGAAGTGGCAGCCTCCACGACAGCGCCTCCAAGGAGGTGAAACTTCCATGGGAGTTGACACCATTAGCTGACAAGAACCCGACAAACTTTCGCCTGGAGCAACTCAACCAGCGCCACCATGCACCGCACGTGCACTAGACCACCGATATGTCTCCAACGTATCTATAATTTTTTATTGTTCCATGCTATTATAGTATCAATCTTGGATGTTTGTTATGCAATTATATATCATTTTTTGGGACTAACCTATTAACCTAGTGCCCAGTGCCAGTTGCTATTTTCTTGCTTGTTTTTGGCTTTTCAGAAAATCAGTACCAAACGGACTCCAAACGCTACAAAACTTTTTTGGACCAAAAAGGACCCTAGAAGCTCGAGAGAAGACCTAAAGTGCCACGAGGCATCGACAAGCCTGCCAGGCATGCCCTAGGGCGTGTGGGCCCCTTGTGGCACCTCCTGACCCAATTCCACCTCTATAAATTCCCAAAAATCCTTTGTACACCAGAGAGCAACCCAAAAATACTTTTTCTTGCTGCCGCAAGTTTTTGTTCTCATGAGATCCCATTTGGAGGCCTTTTTCGATACTCTGCCAAAGGGGGAATCAATCACGGAGGGTCTCTACATCAACCTTGCTGCCCTTCCGATGATGTGTGAGTAGTTTACCAAAGATCTACAGGTCCATAGCTAGTAGCTAGATGGCTTCTTCTCTCTCTTTGATCTTCAATAAAATGTTCTCCTCGATGTTCTTGGAGATCTATTCGATGTAATCCTTTTTTGCGGTATGTTTGTTGGGATCCGATGAATTGTGGGTTTATGATTAGATTATTCATGAATATTATTTGAGTCTTTTCTGAATTCTTATATGCATGATTGTTATAGCTTTGTATTTCTCTCCGATCAATTGATTTGGTTTGTCCAACTAGATTGATGTATCTTGCAATGGGAGAGGTGCTTTATGATGGGTTCGATCTTGTGTTGCTCAATCTAATGACAGAAGGGGACATGACACATACTTGTATCATTGCCATCAAGGATAAAAGGATGTGTTTATTCATATTGATTGAGTTTACTTTGTCTACGTCATGTCATCTTGCTTAAGGCGTTACTCCATTCTTTATGAACTTAATACTCTAGATGCATGTTGGATAGTGGTCGATGTGTGGAGTAATAGTAATAGATGTAGGCAGGAGTCGGACTACTTGTCTTATACGTGATGCCTATATACATGATCATTGCCTTGAATATTGTCACAATTATTCGCTTTACCATCAATTGCCCAACATTAATTTGTTTACCCATCATATGCCATGTTCAAAAGAGAAGTTTCTAGTGAAAACTATGGCCCCCAGGTCTATCTTTATCATATATTAAAATCCAAAAATACTTCGCTGAAATTTATTTACTTCTATTTATTTGTGTTTTTGTTCATATATCTATCACTACGAGATTTGATCCTTATATAATTAACCGTGAAGAGATTGACAACCCCTTGTTTGTGTTGGGTGCAAATATTTGTTATTTTGTGTGTATGTACTGTTCACGAGGTGTTGCGTGGTTCTCCTACTGGATTGATAACCTTGGTTCTTAACTCAGGGAAATACTTATCTCGACTGTATTGCATCACCCTCTCCTTTTCGAAGAAATCCCATCGCAGCTCACAAGTAGCAGCAACCACCCACCTCCCGGTAGCCGATGCACCGACGACCCACGAGAGCCACCATAGACCAAAGCCTCGCAGCGAACTAAAGTCGGCGGCCCAGATCCAGCCACCCGACGGATCTAGCAGCCTCTCACGACAACACCGCCACACCCTAGCAGTCGGTCGTCGTAACCAGCCAGACGGAGCCCAGGTCGCCACCCCCTTTGCATCACTCGGATGGATCCGGTGCGCATGGGGTGGTGACGCAACTAAGAACTCTCGGATCTAACTCCACGGGAGCACACGCTACCAGAGAGGTCGCCGCACCGCACCGGAGAAACCGCTGGCCGCCGGAAAGGAGCAACACTCGGATTGGGAGGGGGTGTGGTCTCCCTCACCAAGAGAACATGCGGGCGCATGAGGGAGCTTTCCACCATCGCTGTCCGCCGGAAGGGCTTAGGCCGTCGCTGGCGGCAGGGCAGCAGGCACTAGGAGGGGGCGACTGCGGACTAGGGCTCCGCCCAAACCGCCGCATTAGCGACATGGGCATTTTTTTTTCTTTCAACATGTCTTACATTTTGAAACGTTGAAACTCGTGCTTTAGTTTCAGACTCAAATTATATGTCGATATTTTGAAAGTCAAGTCAAATGGGAAACCCTCCAAACTGAAATATGTTGAGGGAACGAGTCAGAACTTCAGAACTTTGGTCATCGCTCATCAGTCGTAGGCCCTGACAACCAGGCACCACCCCAAATCCCCAAGCACGCACCCGGCGAACCACAGCCCCGTTCGGCCATCGCGCCCGCAAACAAAACCCCGAACTCCCGCTTCCCAATAGGTCCCTGCCACGCGGGCCGCTGCCCTTCCCGTCCCCACACGTCATCCAGACTCCTATATGTACCACTCCGGAGCCAAGCTATACTCCAGCAGCAGAGCAGGCACCCGGCACCGCCCAGGAACGCAACGCCGGCGAGCTCCCATATTAGCCACCTGCCTTTCTACATCGTCTCTTTTGGTCTGTTTCTGTTCCCACTCGTCCTCGTCGCCGTATCCGCTTCGCGTGCGTCGTGCCACGGCGACTAGTCCAGTCGACGTATTTTGCCTTCTCGTCGCGTGGGTATTCTCAAGGCGCGCGGCCACGGCGACCGCGGCGGTCTGCGAGATGGAGGCGGCGGGGGGCGGAGCGGCGACGCCTTCGCACGCGTCCGTGGTGGACTCGGACGACTTTGACCTGTCGCGGCTGCTGAACCACCGCCCGCGGATCAACGTGGAGCGGCAGCGGTCCTTCGACGACCGCTCGCTCGGCGACCTCTACCTCTCCGCCATGGACGGGCGCGGCCCCGGCGGGTATATGGACAGCTACGAGAGCATGTACTCCCCGGGCGGCGGGCTCCGTTCGCTGACCGGCACTCCCGCCTCCTCCACGCGGCTCTCCTTCGAGCCCCACCCGCTGGTCGGCGACGCCTGGGACGCCCTCAGACGCTCGCTTGTCTGCTTCCGGGGCCAGCCCCTTGGCACCATCGCCGCCGTCGACAGCTCCTCCGGCGAAGTCCTCAACTACGACCAGGTAACGGCACGACGACATGCATGCAGTGCTCGTGTGTCAGTTCTCACACTTGTTCGGGCTGTCCCGTGTAAAGCTCCCTCTTGGATTGTAGTACTCCTCTTGTTACTATTCTGTCGATAGAGATACGTATTTTTGTTAAACGTGTCGCGTAATTAAGTATAGTTAGCATTGGATTGAGCAGGTGTTCGTGAGGGATTTCGTGCCGAGCGCGCTGGCGTTCCTGATGAACGGGGAGCCTGAGATCGTGAAGAACTTCCTGCTGAAGACGCTGCTGCTGCAGGGGTGGGAGAAGAGGATCGACCGGTTCAAGCTGGGCGAGGGCGCCATGCCGGCGAGCTTCAAGGTGCTCAAGGACCCGAAGCGCGGGGTGGACACCCTGGCGGCGGACTTCGGCGAGAGCGCCATCGGCCGCGTGGCGCCGGCTGACTCCGGGTTCTGGTGGATCATCCTGCTCCGCGCCTACACCAAGTCCACCGGCGACCACACGCTGGCCGAGACGCCCGAATGCCAGAAGGGCATCCGCCTCATCATGAACCAGTGCCTCGCCGAAGGCTTCGACACCTTCCCCACGCTCCTCTGCGCCGACGGCTGCTGCATGATCGATCGCCGGATGGTATGTCCTAATATGTTCCCGTCAACCTCACACACACGTCGCAGCTGAATCAATGGCTGGGATTAAATGTAGTAGTAGTGATAATGAGTGGTCGATCGCGATCGATGGATCATCGTGTTGGGCAGGGCGTGTACGGGTACCCGATCGAGATCCAAGCCCTGTTCTTCATGTCGCTGCGGTGCGCGCTGCTGCTGCTGAAGCCGGAGGCGGAGGGGAACAAGGACATCATGGAGCGAATCGTGACGCGGCTGCACGCGCTGAGCTACCACATGCGGACCTACTTCTGGCTCGACTTCCAGCAGCTCAACGTCATCTACCGCTTCAAGACGGAGGAGTACTCCCACACGGCCGTCAACAAGTTCAACGTCATCCCGGAGTCCATCCCGGACTGGCTCTTCGACTTCATGCCCTCCCGCGGCGGCTACTTCGTCGGCAACGTCAGCCCCGCCAGGATGGACTTCCGCTGGTTCGCGCTCGGGAACTGCGTCGCGATCCTGGCATCGCTCGCCACGCCCGAGCAGGCCGGCGCCATCATGGACCTCATCGAGGAGCGGTGGGAGGACCTCATCGGCGAGATGCCGCTCAAGATCTGCTACCCGGCCATCGAGGGCCACGAGTGGCAGAACGTCACCGGCTGCGACCCCAAGAACACCAGGTGGAGCTACCACAACGGAGGCTCCTGGCCTGGTAAGTGATTATACACATGCTCGAAGTCGAAGCTCCATGGATACTTCATTAATTCTTTGATTCGCGCAGTGCTGATCTGGCTCCTGACGGCGGCCTGCATCAAGACCGGGAGGCTCAAGATCGCGAGGCGAGCGATCGATCTGGCGGAGGCGAGGCTGGCGAGGGACAGCTGGCCGGAGTACTACGACGGCAAGCTCGGCCGGTACGTCGGGAAGCAGGCGAGGAAGCACCAGACGTGGTCCATCGCGGGGTACCTGGTGGCCAAGATGATGCTGGAGGACCCGTCCCACCTGGGCATGATCTCCCTCGAGGAGGACAAGGCCATGAACCCTGTGCTCAAGAGGTCTGCCTCATGGACCGTGTGAGACAGAAACCTCTTTTTACCGGTTCAGGGATGTACCGGTGGAACATCCACGGTTGATTTGCTTTCAGATGTGTGCGTCGGTCCCATCACCTCATAAGTATATGCATGTATTCAGCTTCACACAATTTCGTATCTCTCTTTCTTCCTCTGACAACTTTTCCACCACATGCGTACTATTGACAGCCTTTTGTCATACACAGGTATGAGTGGGTCATAAAAAGTGCATGTGCATGCATGGAATAAACTCACTCTTTCTCCTATTTATCTTCACAAATCCCTACATTTACCGTTTATTTGATAATTCAATTAAGTCGTACCTTTTAAACTATAATTTCATATTTAATGTTAGTTTCACATTTTTTTTGTCCACAGCTCATCTACACGTAGCTATTTCAATTCGTATCTAACTGAAATCATATCTAACTCTTTCAAAAATTATCTAGTTTCACCACATTGAAATATAAATTTCACATATCTTGCACAAACCATTACAGTTAAATTAGTTTAACAACTTGCAACACCACATTGAAATATATTTCAGGGAAGTAATTACACATTTCTCAGGGAAGTAATTTCATATATTTCAATACATATCTCTATGAAATAACAAGTTACAGATATAACAAATAGCAGTTTCATATATTTCAGAGAAGTAATTTCATATATTTTCACAGAACTTAGTTTCACAACTTGCAACACCACATTGAAATATATTTCAGGGAAGTAATTACACATTTCTCAGGGAAGTAATTTCATATATTTCAATACATATCTCTATGAAATAACAAGTTACAGATATAACAAATAGCAGTTTCATATATTTCAGAGAAGTAATTTCATATATTTTCACAGAACTTAGTTTCACAACTTGCAACACCACATTGAAATATATTTCAGGGAAGTAATTACACATTTCTCAGGGAAGTAATTTCATATATTTCAATACATATCTCTATGAAATAACAAGTTACAGATATAACAAATAGCAGTTTCATATATTTCAGAGAAGTAATTTCATATATTTTCACAGAACTTAGTTTCACAACTTGCAACACCACATTGAAATATATTTCAGGGAAGTAATTTCATATATTTCAATACATATCTCACTGAAATAACAAGTTACAGAAATAACAAATAGCAGTTTCATATATTTCAGAGAAATAATTTCATATATTTTCACAGAACTTAGTTTCACAACTTGCAATACCACATTGAAATATATTTCAGGGAAGTAATTTCATATATTTCAATACATATCTCATCGAAATAACAAGTTACAAATATATGAAATAGCAGTTTCATATATTTCAGAGAAGTAATTTCATCTATTTTCCCTAGTGTTTAAGAACGAGTGAAATTAGTTCTTTTAAATGAGTGAAATCATTTTTGTGAAATTAGTGAACTTGTTCTTGAATATGAGTGAAATATATATTTTTAAATAAGTGAAACTAGTGTTTCAAATGATTGAAATTAGTTTTTTTAACGAGTGAAATCATATTATTTTGGGAAATTAGTGAAACAGTCGAAATCACTTTTGTAAAATACCGAAATAATCTTATGTTTTCTGAAAGTGATTTCAAAGATAATTGAAATATATAAAATAAAAAGTAGTTGAAATATATCCTAGATTGATCTTGTTTTGAAGGTCTTGTCGGCGCGAATTCTAATATATAAAAACTTTTAAAAAGGGACATTTGCTTAAAAAGATATCGATCATACAAAATATGAGGATGGAAATTAATACATGTTAGATGTATGGGAGAGAGAATGCATGCATGCACGGTTATTTATCTCTTTACTATCTCTCTCCTCTGTAAAAGGCTGACACCCAGTAGATATATGTACTTTCTGCCAGGGTGTGTCAGTAGTATTCGCAATGTATAAAGTGAGATATGATTTACGTCGTCAGACTACACGAATCTTGATGAAATGCATGTGTGGTGGATTTCTAACCGGTACATCCCGTCTCCGGTAAAAAAAATTATTCACCGTGTGAGATGATGATCGATGCCACTTGGCGTGAACTTGACGTGATGTTGGTCAGGATTCAGGGATGTGGATGGGAAGGAAAAAGAACGTGTTGATTTTCGGGTTTAGCAAAGCTGTTCTCTACATCATTGATTATCTTCTTATCGAAAATACATAATTGCTATAGAAAGCGAATTTTCCCATAATTGCTGTCCTATCTGAGAAGGCATGTTTTGACTGTCTCCCACGGACCCTCGTTGTACAATGTGTGTACGAGCATTTCAGCCTTTAGTCAGGTTGATTCATGGTTTATCCATCCTTTTATCCTAAAAAAACCTAATTTAATTTGTTGTGTTAGAAAAACTGAGGCGCATATGTGTCAATATAGTGAGGAGGCAAGCAATCACACTAAACATGACACCAAGATTTGTTAATAAGGTTCACTGAACATCGAATACACTAGTAGAAAAAGCGTCTAATGTGAAACTCATTAGTCCCGGTTTGCAATTGAACCGGCACTAATGTGACCATTAGTGCCGGTTCCAATGGCCAGGCGGGCGGCGCTCATTAGTACCGGTTCATGCCACGAACCGGTACTAAAGAGGTGGTGACCTTTAGTACGGGTTGGTGGCTTCAACTGGTACTAAGGGGGGGGGGTCTTTAGTACCGGTTGGAGGCACCAATCTGTACTAAAGACACCTTTAGTACCGGTTGGTGGCTTCAATCGGTACTAAAGGGGGGCTTTAGTACCGGTTGGAGCCACCAACCGGTACTAAAGATGGTGCGTTGCCACCCGCAGTGCACAATGTTTAGTCCCACCTCGCTAGTTGAGAGGAGCTCGCACCGGTTTATAAGCCCCGCCGCGGCTACCGTGTTGAGCTCCTTTCTAAGCAAGCCTTTGTGGGCCTATTGCAAGTCTTCTACCCTGTGGGGCCTACTGGGCCGTACGGGCCTGCATCTTGGCCCAACTAGAGATTGGGTTTCTAGTCGTATGCAGGTCGTGCCGGCCCAATAGGCGGGCTGCTTTTGCTTTATTTCAAAAATAAAAATAAAAATAATCCTTACCAACCGGGACTAAAGGTCCCCGAGACCACGGCGCGCCTCGTGCCACGTGGTGGGCCTTTGGTCCCGGTTCGTGTTGAACCGGTACTAAAAGGGGGACCTTTAGTCCCCACTCTTTAGTGCCAGTTCCAGAACCGGTACTAAAGGTCCTTACGAACCGGTACTAAAAGTCGTTCTTCTACTAGTGATACCTCCCTGAGGCATAACTATAGATGCTCCTCTTGAAAGGGCATTTATCACACTGAGTCTCGCGATGAGATCCCCTCGGGTAGGCCCATGATGTGGAGTTGGCCTAGCAGGCCTGGGATAACACGAAGCCTATTCAAGGAATCCACTCATCTGAACCGATATTGCGCATCCCATCTAGCCGAATCATCCCTATGACCCGGATGGACTGTTGCTACCTCATAAAAGCAGGTGTTACTATGACATCAATCAGGCATTACATGTCATCAAGATCAAACATTACCACAATGTAGGTAATCCATGATAATGACATCATCTTACTGTGCTATCATCATCATGTATCCTTGTATTACCCAACCTCGTCATCTCTATATACGACATGGCTAAGGTCCTCACACGGGCAGACCGAGACAGATATACAGAGACATTTGTAAACGGTCACACGTGGCTTGGTTAAAACACCCGATGGGAGTAGGATCTCCTATATACCTAAGAGCAAGAACAATAAAGTGACATAAACTATAAGGATTAAAACAATATATCTTTGCTTGGTTGGAGGAGAGAGAATGAAGATGAGAGACAAGAGAACCGGGCTGTGGATTAGTAGTCAGCTGCAGCACGAGCCCCAAAACACTTTGTGAGATTGTAAGGTGAGACAACTATTAATAAAGTAGTGCACATTTAAAATTACTATTGTATATGCCAGCTATTAGGTCACCTCTAGATGACATGGCAACTCCTTATAGCCTATTGTTGGTTGTATTGCTAACCATGCTCTAAGAGGTATACCGAGGTGGCAAGCAATCACACTAACCACGATACAAAGATTTGTTAATGAGGTTC